>NC_026149.1:4119106-4147515 GCF_000512975.1 Sesamum indicum | reverse complement strand
TATAAACAAAATATAACACAGAGAAGCATGTGCACCCGGGGGGGGGGGGTGGATATAATGATCACATAGATACGGTGAGATACATTCATGCAGATGTGGATAGAGAGGGTGAGATACATTCATGCAGATGTGGATAGAGAGAGAGAGCGCACAGCTCTACATATAGGCATACCTTTTGTTCCTTGTGAGAGCTTCTTTCCAACTCAAGCTGAGATTGTGCAATGTCTCTTTGGCGTTTCAGCTCGTTAATCTCTGTCTCCATCTGCATGTAAAAGAGTGATCAGGACCCATACATTTCAAGGGGTTTGATATCGGTCGAATAGAAACTCATTGTAATGGATATGAGAAAATGAGCTTAAGAGCAACGAATTTGCTTTCACTGAATCTACACTAATTTTTTATTTCTTTGGGAAAAATTTCAGGCGAAATTTCTCAAATTGTTCCTTAAAGTTTCTTAAAGTATGAAGCTTATAATACCTGCTGGATTTTCAGTTCCTTTTCCTCAGCAAAGACCTTAAACATTTGTTCCTTAAAGTTTCTTAAAGTATGAAGCTTATAATACCTGCTGGATTTTCAGTTCCTTTTCCCTCAGCAAAGACCTTAAACATGAAGAGTCAGATGGCTCGGGACTTCGGAGCTCTGCCTCAAGTCTGGCAACTTCCTCTTGCAATTGCTTTACCAGTTGCTTCTTTTCAACAACCTAAAATTTCAAGATGGCTCATAGCTTGGACAATACTTCTATCCCAGAAGATGCAGGACAATAATGAACAATTGAACTTATATTTGAAATACTTGCAACAGATTTAAATTTGACCATGTCCAAATGACCTATCAGATAAGAGAAACTGCGTATAAATGAGATTAACGATCAGAAGACACTGATTTAAATTTGTGAATATGAAATCAGTCCTGCAGTCATAGCTACCCTTTAATAGTGCTCAATGATATATAGCCAAAATTTCATTCGTAATATAAAATATTAATTTGATTAGTAATATAGTCAATGCCTCAGAATGATTCATGAGAAGACTCCGAAGGACAAGAGATGTTAACCACAGTATGCAGCTAAGTTAAATTTGTTTTACAATGGGCAACGAGAAAATGCACTTCGCGTGAGTTGGGCAGTTTTTGTCAATACCATGTTCACCCGGGCACTATTTGTAACTTCCTTCGCACTTGTTGCGAATAGAAGCGTGTTTCTTGATTGCTCGACATGGCTCAAAGCAGGACTCATAGTGCAAATAATTGCTGTTCGTGCATTTCCACCAAGTGAAGTCTGCAATATCCTCGTGAGTTTTGAATTCCTGTAGGGAATATGACCACTTCGCTTTCCATCACTGCAAACCAAACAAACAGAAAGGTGTCATGTCTGTTCGTCCCTCAGTTCCTGCTGCAGTTGCATTCTGTCGACATACTCTTATCAAAAGGTAGAACTGATGCAGCATAGACAATTCACATACAGTCTAGTGAATCATGCGCATGCAAGAATAACACTTTAAGTACTTGGATGAAACTTTTCTGAAACTAATATTTGATTGTGTTTATGATGCATTTTCTTTCAATCTCAAATCACACTTTATATATGCTGCTTAGAGCTGTAAACATGCACACCTTAGCTTTCTGATTACGGTTGTCAATGTTAGCAGGCTTCGGTTGATATGGCTCCCCTCCTTCAACCTTGTACCACCTGTATTTGCTTGAGTGGCACGCTCACTCCCAGCAAGATCCACAAGATTCTGTAATAGTACTGCTATTTAATATTAAATGATCCAACAATGCTCACAAGAAACTAAACAATCTGGAGTAAGGGTAAAAAATGTACGCACCAAACTTGCTAAAAAGGATTTCACGCACTCCGAGTCTTCTCGGAGACTACTCTCAATGGTCTGGAAAACAAAAGGTGTTAAAACAGGATAGAATACACAAATCTTACTCGTTGCTCAGTAACCTTTCATATACTACATGAAATAGATTACGAAATTAATGTCTAACAGTCAGATCAGAACAACATGTATTCCTATAAGCTGACTAAACTGTTCAATATTTATAATAGTAAGAAACAAACAAAATACAGCAATTGCAGAAGCAATGTTCAGATAACTCACTGTTTATCGACAAAATTTAAATACTACGTTCAACGGAATTCTGGAAATTGATGAATCCATTCTAGTTATAATGTCTGTGAAAGAAATTGGCACAAGAAAAGATGATGGGGACTGTGAGTGACTGAAAGCTGCCACGTACAGTAATTTAAAGCACATCCTGGGAGTAATACATAGCAGTGGGATATTATAATAGATAAAACAATTTAATCAGTTAAGATTGAAATGGATTAAGTATACTGCTAATCACTTGGACAGAAAATCATAATAATGAGATAAACTTCTGGAAATATAGAGGGAAATATGTTGTAAATTCAGATAAATCACGGCACCGACATTTGACATTATCTAGTCAATCATCATACACCAGTATGATACAAATTTCTGGGGTCAAACAATTTAAACGTACCAGCCTAATTATCTGATGTGATCTTGAGCTTTTATCATTCAGAGCAGTTTCACCCACCTGCCTTTGCGCTGCAAGCATATGAATTTGGACAGCAGCAAATATATTACTCTCAGCGACAGTGGAACGATAAATAGTGGAATAAATGTATCCAAGAAGAAGCCTAAGTTAGAGAAATAAACGAATTACAGAATTTGGCTCTTGCATACCTTCACAAATACTTATTAGGTGCCTCAAATGTTGATCACCTTTGACAACCTCTTCAGTTAACTTATCCACAATAGTTCCTCTCTGCACGCGTATGGAGAATTTAAGATACAAATCTAGCGAGATGATTCTATATGCAAATATTAGTGTTGTCACCTCAGGATCATCCAACAGACGAAGCGGGCCCGAGTCCCTGTTCAGGAGATCTACAACAGTTTCATTGTAGATCTCTAAAGCAGAGAACTTGAGCAAAAATTCTCTCTCTGGAGTCTGTCAGAAAACAAAACAATATTTTCAGACTTGACAACCAAATTGTTAATACACCCACAAATAGTCTCATATTGATCCTTAGATCAATATATCTTACAAATTTGATGTGATTATAAATGTCCTTAACAGCATTTTCCGCCACGCCCCTCATGGTGAATGTCTTCCCACTACTAGTCTGCCCGTATGCGAAGATTGTCGCTGAAGACGAAATATTGAAAGCTAATAAGGGCAACCAAATGTGTAGAGTAAAGTCTTATTTTACAAAACTGCTTTCTTTAATCAAAATACACCATCTATCGTTTACCATTAATTCCACTAAGAGCAGATAAAGCAACATCTCGGGCGCCTTCTTCATAAACTTTTTGTGTGGAGCAAGTTGGATCAAAAACCTTATCTGAATTTCCAATTATCATGAATGAGTAATTTTATGGTCGGGCACAAATTTATGATAAGTGAACTAGTATTAACATACCAAATTTATAAAGTCCTCCATGCCTCTCATGATATAGATTCTTCGAAACAATGATATTTTCATCAGTGACATCCCACGCAACAAGATCATAAGCAGCTAGTTCTTTTGAACTCAGTGGCCTTATCCGAACAGTCACTAAAATATTCTCCTCTCGTACTTTTGGACCGCCAGGAGTACATGCCGGTGTTGTCCTCTTGATCTTTGATGACGGTGTCACTGGTGTCCCTATCGTCATCTTGAGCAAACACGATCGCTCTTCACGGAATCAAAACCAAAAAACAGATGATTATCAAAACTAAGTTATTGTCACAAAAATGACAAGACCCAGATGATTCCACAGAATCAAGATTCTAAATTTATAACAATCAAGAGGAAACAGTTAAAAACCATTTTCACTAAAAGAACAAAAAACAGAGAACACCAACTTTCCCATGTTTGGTTCCTCTAAAAGAAAAAAAATAAAAAATAAAACCGCGAGGAGGTGTATAAAAAATGCAACCCGTTTTCCAGGAACACCGAATTTCTTTACCAACAATGCAACATAGATTCAAATTCAGGAAATTAACCAAACACTTCAACACTCAAACAATCTCAGACTAACAGCTACTCAAATAAGAAGAAGAACAAGAGCAAGAAAAAGCAGAAACGTAAAAACAATGCATCAATCCCCGAGAAAAAGATCAAGAAACTATCCTCTTACATTCAGAAGACACCCTCAAAATTCTTGAAAATCAGCGGCAACATTGACCGGAGGAAACCCAAGATTTCAAGACTGCGATCAAGAAAATAGCACGTGATTACTCTTTTCTTTTTGACTTGTATGAGCAAATTCCTTTCAGGAGAATTTTTACAAAAATGGATAGGGAAGAGAGCTCCTGAGACTATTACCCAGGGGTTTCTATATCTCTATTTCTTTCTATTTTTTGAAATTGATGAAAATTGATAACGGCTAGTATAGTACTAATTTACTATTTTTGCCGTTTCCTTGTGACCCGCACCAGCGGACGATTTTGAAAAATACGGGTCGGGCTTCTATTTGGGCCTCCTTAATTATTTTGGGCCCTCAAGAGTTCATGAGCACACTTGGTTTATTTCTGCAGCCCAAACCCAACTTTTGCTAAGGAAAGAAAAGAAAAGGAGAGAATTTTGCTAAGGAAAAAGGAATGATTGCTGATTGATTTTGAAGACTTGCTTAATGCAAGGGATTGATTTGTTAATTTTCTTAGAAACAATTATGTACCTACCCCTCTTTAATGTCTAGATCCATGAGGTGCTAATAGTATGAATAGGGAAGCACCTCACACCTATTAAACCATCTATTATTCTTTCATTCTATCTCTTTACGTCTCTCTAGTTTTAATACATTGCCAAATTGTTAACGGAATTTCACTTCTCATTAGTGTATTCTTCTATTAGCATGTTAGGCTAATTTTCTTATTTTTCGATTAAGTTATGATGATTGCTCGATTTTTCTAAATGTTGTGAGATCTAATTTATGCTTACTATTCTCGTTAAGATATGTATTCATATTTTTCTCTGTACTTTTATTACAAACAATCTGATGGAGGTAAAAAAACATGAATTATATGAAGGACAAAAACGAAACACTAACAAAATTATAATTGTTAGATTAAAAAACTTATACGATCCAAAACATCTAATTTTTTTAATGTTATAAGCTCTTTAAAATAAAATTTTGTCAATTGTTTTGAGAGTTTATCAACTTAGCCAAACACCCACTAAATTCAGATTGAGCGTGTAAGAAAATGCCAAATTCTTTTACTGCTTTTAATCATCCACAACAAAATCCGAATCAGATTCAATTTTCCTTCAATCTTTTACTCTTTTGATCCCTAATTAGGAACACGTGATCGTACTAAAATTTTCACAGATAAGGTATTTTGGAATTAAATCACTAAAAGGGACTTGAAAGTTTCGAAAAATGATACATCAAGAAGCAATCACTTCTGCATCAATTCTGACTATCATCACTAGGAATATTATCGAGGTTAAGTTGGAATCATTGTTAAGAATAATTATATTTACGCCCATTATCTATCATTTATTTAAATAAATTATTCTTATTTTTTGCATAACTACATAAATGATCCCTAACAGCTAAAAAATAATGATATTTTTAAAATAATATCATAACTCATAAAATAAGCAGTATTCAATACCATTGCTTATGGGATTTTTAAAATAATATCATAACTCGTAAAAAACTCATTTTTAATTTTCCTGTCAACTCCTATTAGAAAATTGACGGTAAAAACCACTTGCAAGTCACGTGGTGATTATCTTTTTGGTATGGAGAGAAATGGCCATGTTACACTTTTTTACGTTAATTTCCTAACGAAAATTGGTAAAATGTTGAAAATGAGATTTTTCTTTTTTAAAAAAAAAAGACTATCTTTTAGAATCTATAGAACTAAAAAAATATCGAATATAAATTAGTGAACGAAAAATAAAATTCTTTTTCCCCTATAAAGTAACATCAGCATGAAAGAACTAACGTTGTCTCTCATATGCATGCAACTCTAAGTCATTGGACTCCGTCTGGAAAGACTTGAAGAAGTTGTAAGACAAGTGGGCAGCAAACTACGCACACGTGCATGTATACATAAAAACCATCAAAACCCACAATCCAAAATAAGAGTAAATTACATAAACACCCCTCAAGTTATGTCCAATTATACAAATATTTGTTATCTTTTGATAAATTACATGGACACCCTAATGTTTTTTCATGGAGTGTTTGTGTGGAGTAAATTGCAACCCATCTACCTGTGTTATAGAAAATAGACAAACAATCCCATTATAAAAAATAAAATAATAATTTATCCCTTTATATTTTTCAAAATATAGCGATTTCACCTCTATATGTTTTTCAAATTGAAGCAATTTACCTTCTTAGACAGGGAGATAAATTGCTTCATTCTTTAAAATACATGAGGATAAATTGCTATTTATTTTTTATAAAAGGATAATTTGCTCATTTTCAATATTACATAAGCCCGTTTGCATGAGCTTTAGTTTTGAATAAAGAACGTAATTGTAATTACAACTATAATTCAAAGGATGTGGCTCTAAGTTTACAAAAAGACAGAGTATTTATGTATTTTGTCCCAACATCAATGGACAAAAATGTAATTTACCCTTAAAATAATGAGATGACTTGTTGTAGGACAAAGCTGCCAAACCTGCTCAATTTACGTACAAATGACAATTGCTAAAACAGAATGAGAAGTAGAAATTTCACTTGCCATTTATGTTATTTAATCAACTCATCTAAAAATTTAAATGGATGAAAAAGATAATTATTTAATATTAATATTTTAACCCACAGGTATAGATTTTTTTTTATTAATAAATGAATGACAATAAAATTCAAATTCATAATATTTATTTAATTTGAATATGATATATATCATAATTAAAAAAAAAAAAAAGCAAAACAAGACACGTTCAATCAAATATGAAATAACCCGAAATTGTGTTGGCCATGTGCTTGTCTTAATGCTTCGCAGCTGTCGTGTGATAAGATTTGAGCTCTTAGCCAATAGTTTCAACTTTCACCCCAAAAAGTTGTTTGAGCAAATGTTGGTATTACTTGCTATCAATGTTGATGCATCATGATTTCAAGAAATTTAACCACAGCTACCTTCACTAATTGTCAGAAATTTGGGGATGATTATCTTCACATTCATGATCTTTGATTTATTTATACGAATTATTTGTATATATTTTTTGTATAATTATAAAATTATTTTTAATAGTAAAAAAACAAAAGTAGTTTTGTAATGATCGATGTTGACATTTTTTGAAAGAGTATGTGTAATTCTGTCAAAAATAAGGATAGTTTGTATAAATGGTTTGACGTTTCTGGTGGTTGTATGTGTGGTTTTTCAAAAGACATGAATGGTTTATATAAAAATTTGTGCACACATTATGGCTGCCCTAATTAAGGGAATTTTTCCTTTTTTTGATAGACCCTAATTAAGGGAATCTAAACACCACAAAATGTCTCTTTTGTCAAATCTTGTTGAAACATTATTCACTTTGATCACCGTGGTCCCTTTGTTGGATCAAGCATTAATTATGAATAAGATATAAATTTTTTATAATACATCCACATAAAATGACGAGCTCTACACATTTTTAGTGAGAATTAACCTCGTGGCATCTAAGTGAAGAATTTGACACGTGATCACCAGACATCCGTATTGATGGTATAAACATAGGTTTATCATCTACATATCGATGAATAATATATATATATATATATATATATTAATTTCTTGATTTCAAATTCTTGGGACTTGGAATTTGAGATCCCTTTCATGAATTTGTTTGCCAATAATGAATTCTCCCTATAATATATCATTTTATTTTATTAAATTGATGAGATATTCTTACTTTCTTATATATATTTAATTAATTCTTGATATAATGATGATTATTTAGCTTTTAAAAAATGAATAGGCAACTTCTTTTGTTTCTTTAATATGTGGGAAAAAACATAGATTACAATGTGGAGGGGAATATTAGTACTATTATGTAACACATAATACAAGAGAGATATTTTCAATTGCTATCACTTTCCCTAGCACCATAAAATTCCATGATCACTTTCCTTATCTAGGATGCTTAATGATATATTTGAATCTACAATTTTGTTGGGGGGAAAGAATATTAATTTGGATTGAGTTACAAAAAAAATATTAATTGATGTAAAGTTAAAAAAAAAATAATGTATCACATTATTAAATACAATAAAAGTTATAAATATGATTGATTGGGTGTAATTATATCAGATTTAGGCAAGAAATTTCCCATTTGAAGTGATATGTAAATAACATTCTTAAAATTTCCTAAATTCAAACTAAAATCAAAGAGAATTTATACTTAAATTAGGTTTGGTTAGATCCGAACAATCATATATAGAATAAATACTATGCCAGTGCTATATAATTGGTTTCTCTTCTTACACTATATATATCAGCTATACAATAAGGCAAGAAGCATTTGTAATAACATATGCTTTTATAGTGAGAGTAAGAACAAAGAAAGTTGTGAATTTAGGTATAGTGAAAGTCGGGCATATTTGAAAATAAAAGTGAAAAGTGGAAGAGGAAGAAAACAACAAATAAAGTTGGAGTATTGCAAGAAAAAAATGTACAATATCACCACTGGTTACGAGAATCTCACTTTTAGTTCTGTAACTTTTGAAAAATAGCACTTTTGGCTCTATGACACTTTTTATTTTCATCAGAGTTACTTTTTGAAAGTTATTGAACAAAAAAAAGAATTACATAATCAATTGGACCAAAATGGTAAAAGGCCTTAACGGCCATGTGCATTTTTCGTTTAAATATAAAAAAGATATCATGGAACTAAAAATACTACTTTTTAAAAGTTATAAAACCAAATGTTAAAAGTTACTAAATTATGGGACAAAAGGTATTATTTTTCCTACCAATAATTTACAAAAATTGATAAAGAACTTCTCATAACTTTTAATTTAAATAATTTAAAAGCATAAATTAAAAAAAAAATACTTTTTCCCCATTATTCTCAGAAAAAAAAAATCAGAAGTAATTACCCTTTTATGTCTTATGGCACAAGGCTCACTAATTACCAAAAGAATGTTGGAGGATAGAGAAATGATCCAAACATAGTGGAATTCTCAATTCTTGATATAATTCCCCTAAATGTCTCTCTATTCCCTAATTGTAGGGTAATGAAGGGACAAAATTTTGATTATTGTGGGCCCACCAACCCTTCTAATTGAAGTCATTAAAATTAGTGGCCCCACATACCCCAAGAGTGGGTAATTGGATTTTCCCCATGCCCTATTCAAACTGATATATATATATATATATATATGTGTGTGTGTGTAACCCATAATTCACATATTTCTAAATTACTTATTTCCACTTAGGTAATTAAAAGAGAATATTGTAAAAGAAAATGTGCTTTTATTTCATTATATTGATAACATTCTTCTTAATAGCTACTTAATTAATTATTATGTTTTTTTTGCAATAAATATAATTTATTATATGGTTACATAATTCATTATATTAAAATATTAAAGACTAGTTATTATATTAATGATTTAAAATTAAAGAGTATATACAAAAATAATAAAGAACTATCGAAATAGATGTATTTTCATATTTACGAGACTAAAAAATATACCTTATTAATTGGTTAATTATTGTAATTTTTTTAAGTACCCTATAAACGTGGGAATTTCTCATATATATTTTCAGTTTCTTTTCGACCTGTCGTGGATATAATAAATTTATAATTTTATTTATTTAATTTAATTATTAATATTTTGATACAATAATGCATTTAATGATTTAGCATTGAAAAGGAAAGTGGGCAAGTCCTTTCATTTTATTCAAAATGGAAAAGCATAGATGAGAATGTGAAGGGAATTGTTGGTACCATTCAACACCCAAAGCAAAAGATACTTTCACTTCTTTCATACTTTCAACTTTTGTGGAATACCAAAATTCACCACTTTGTTTTCCTAAAATGCTTCATGACATGATAGGAACTTAAATTTGGTAAATATATATATATATATATATTAAAAAAATATCAAAATTGAAGTAGAAATGAGTATGTTAAAGTGAAGGAAAAATGTATTTTTCAGATATTTTAACTGAAATTAAAAATCAAATAAAGCACTTATCCGGAATTCAAAATCATTTACGGCTGAATGCCGATTTTATCTCAAATTTTAAATTATTACAGAGAAAATTTATTTAATATTTAATATCTCTAGCACGTTCCCTCATTTGCAAGTGGTGTTCTTGTTTATCGAATGTTGCACGCGAACTCTTTGTTTCATTAATTGATGGCAGTAAAATCTGAACACAAAAACATTTATTTAATTTAATTTTGATACCATGTTAATTAAATAATTACCTAACCAATAAAAAAATGAATTAGTTAATAATTAATAGCTTAAACTGATACCTTCCATATCTTAATTAGTCTGTAAGACGCATAAATCGAATTTACAACTGAATAATTTAATATTTAATATCTCTGATCGATGCCTATGATCTTATGTTATAAGTCTCATAAATCGAATAATTACTACATTAATGACGTATTATGCATGCGTAATGATTCGACGCAAATGAATATTGAAGGATAAATCAACTTATGAAATGGTATCATTATATTGTAATTTTTGTTAAAATATTAAATACTAGATAATCTTTTTTTAATATTTTAAATTTTTAAATAAAATAATCGTTTAATATAGTATCAGAACTCAAACAAACGAGTATTGGATTCAAATATGATAATAATGGTATTTCCAGATTGCGGGGTGAAGGACAAAATGGTTCTCAATGTTCCCCACCAAGACTTGGAATTGAAGTAAGATTCTTGTCCCCACCAACTCCTGAAATCTCTTAGCAACAATTTAGGATATATGAGAGAAATACGATGACTTCATAAAAATTGTACGGAATTATGGAACTTGGATTAGGTAAAGAATTTACTTCTTTGAATATATCAAACAAATACTGATTTTTTTAAAAAATACCTTTTCTTTTAAAAAGCAAATCACCGTAATTTTAATTTTATTACGTACGTTGAAATGAACTATGAGTTGAAAGTATGCTAACGAGGTATTTATCTTAATTGTAAAAGCCAAGGCCTCGAAACTCTTCACTTGATAGCGGTAGAAAATTCAAGTTGGAGCACGTACGCGCACTATAAGAAATATAATATTTAACTATGACTATAATAATACACAGTCATTAGTTATTGATCATGGTCATGCAATGGATGTTGGTCGTGGATTTTGCAAGGCTGGCTAAAATATTTGTCAGGCTATAAGTCATAACAAATGCTTTTACCATGGCTCTTAGTTGTAATAAATAATTTTTTCATTATGGAAAAACTAATTTTTTTGCATTGGTTTTACGTAACTGTGGTTAATAATAATTATTTACCATGCTTTTTAGCCATAGCCACTAATATTTTAGTCAATAGTATTTTTTTTTTCTAGTGACGTGTTTGTTGCTTACACATTAATTTATAGTTTATTGCTTATTATTTCTTTATTTGCAATAAAATTATTGATGTACTCAATAGAATCTTGAATATTATCATATATTATATTATGTTATTTATCATTCTTATACAAAAAAAAAAAAAAAAAAGAGAGTGTGGAAAATAGTTGTTATGTGGGGTACGTAGGAAATGTTGCAATCTTGAAATTAAAAGGTTATGCAAATGAAATATGTTGAAATTGGTCTCCTAATTTTGACTTTATTGCATGTTGTGCCTAATTACCAGTTAGGAGTGAGCAGCATATTCTCACATTTGCATTCCAACTATGCATAATAGGTATGCATAATGACCTATTTTGATAGCTTTATCATGATCCGTTCAAAGAAGAAATATTTCTCCAATTTAATTTAATTTATTTAGTAATTATAAAAAAGATAATTTATTTAGTTTGATTGGGCATATGAGAATTTTAACAAGAAAAATTAGATTCTTTTTAATTTTACATTATTTGGAAGTTAATGATGCCAAATAAGTATTTTTTTTTATGTAATTTGAAACTCCTTTAATTATTTGTATATTTGAGCTCCACTCAACAAATCAAATAATTTATAGCTGATTTTATTTTTTTTTTGTTTTTATCTAGATCAGGTCTAATATGATTAATTAATTACGTAGCACATACGATACATTTTTCATACTATTGGTCAATCTCCTTATTAAATTTTATATCAAAATAAAATCGATTTTTACTACGAGTATCATGTAATCATATCAGACTCAGGGGTGTCTGCAAGTATTTAAAATATAATACTTTTATAGCTTGTGCTTTTGAATTTAAGTCAAAATTTATAAGTAGCTCTCTATCATTTTTTGTAATTTTTTTTGCTTACATAAGCATTTTTCATCCAATTTTTAACGGGAGTGGATCAGATATAAACCCATAATTTTTTTTAAAGGAGTGTAATTATAGTTTCAATTTTTTTTTAAAAAAGATATAATTTAATTTTGTAGAGGGATATAAGTGTAACTGGCCTTAATTTGAAAACACGTTTTTTGGGATAATTACATTTACACCACTCACCTATTGTCTTTTTACACAAACCACCCCTGCCTTTTGAAAAATTACAGAAACCACCCGTGATAGCCTTTTAAACCAAAAAATGTTCCTATTAATTAGGTCAACCTTTAAAATAATTTTTCAAGAACAGAAATGCCCTTAGAGGTGTTCATGTAATCATCAATATTTATGAAAAATGAGTAATATGACCACATATAATTTTTTTTATTATTTGTACCAATTTATAATTTAAATATAAATTATTATATTTTTTTTATTGAATCTCTAAATAAAATTTCACCTTTTAATAATTAAAATATTAAATTATTTAATATTATTTTGACTCCTTCTATTTGATAAAAAAAAAATACCTCTAAGGGCATTTATACCCTTAAAAAGTTAATTTAAAAGTTAACCTAGTCAACATGGCATTTTTAAATTTTAAAGACTGTGAGGGGTAGTTTCTATAATTTTTGAAAAGACAAAAATAATTTTTATAAAAAGATAATAAATAAAGAGTGTAAATGTAATTATTATTTTATTTTATTTTATTCTTTTGGCAGGTTGAGGGTGGGTTAGACTTTATCCATATGTAGTAACAAAGATGCCCTTTCTGTCAAAGCCAACTTAGGCGCCAAGACCAACGGGCATCATCATCATCATCAAGAATAAAAAAGAAAGAGAACAACAGTAAGGTAACCTTGGAAAGTTCTGACAACACTTGTACTAAATGCCGTCCGTACACGTGCACCTCTCATCCCATACATCAACTCGTAATCAACGGGAGGAAAAAAGAGAAATTCTTTGTTCTTCCGACGTAAAAAGTCAGTGACGATTATATTATATATGCACCCCACCAACACAAGTCGCCATCGCACACACAGTATACTATAATATTGTAATAGAATGGCGAAGAAGAAAAAGGGAAAGTGGATAGAAATCATGATCAAGAACAAACAAATGCCCGAATGGGGTCCACTCGATTGGCTGAATACCAACTCAAGAAATAACAGGTGTTGGATTATGATCGTAATCACTAATCAACAGTATTGGATTTTACATTTAACAAACAAAATGCTAATAAAGAAAGATTCACTTTCACGATTTCCAGAGGGCCCGCCACCAGTTTTTTTTTCTTACTGTTCCACCAGAAACCATTGAAATTAACGGTTTACTTACATACTGTGTGGATTGTTTTAAGAATGATTTTTAACCCTCTACTGTTCGTTGATTCTTGGGTATATATAGGGGGAGTGATGGGCTTCATTCTCCATCATCAGCTCGTTCGTTTTTGCTCTTCAACAGTGTCCCTTTTGTTTGTTTTGCTCTTTTTCATCCCATTGGTTCGGTGGGATTGAGCTTTCATTGGTTCTTTTTTGCTGTCTGTTTAAGGTAGTGAAATAAAACAAAAGTCCCATGTTTGTTTTTCTTTACTTGAGGTTTTCTGGGCTTGTGACTTTTGTCTGCTGGTGTTTGTTCTTGATTTCTTCTGCTAATGGAGGAAACGGGGTTTCCCATTTTCTCCGATTTGTTTAGATCTGATCAATGGGTTTAACATTCTTGAGCACTAACGTTGGTCTCTTGCTGCATTCTTACAAGAATTTGATTTGATGCAGCCATGTGAAATAATCATGTTTTGCACGCGAATACTTGCTTATCCCATTTCGTATGATGTCTAATAATTGTCATTACGATGATAAATTCAATAATAGTACGTTGTGGCCCTGCTAGAAGTTTCTAGGAATTTTAGATTAGGGTGGTTCATTCATTAAACTCTGGCCCATTTCCTCCTTATCACGCTATTTTTCTTCGTATAAATATGCGTTTCCTGAATTTTTTCTAACTATCAATTGTCTTACAGTTGAAACTCTTGCAAGAATCTGTTTAACTGATCATCAGTAACCTGCAATGGCTGATCCTGTTCTGACTCGAGTCCACAGCCTCCGCGAGCGCTTGGATGCCACTCTTGCTGCTCATCGTAACGAGATACTGTTGTTTCTGTCGAGGTGAAATGGTTAATGAAGTCTTAATTTACTGTTTTTACTTTGTTTTGTTTCATGGGGTTTTACAGATGATCTTTGATTGATCAGTTGATTGAAATGTTTTGCTTAACGGATATACTATTCTTGCAGGATCGAAGGCCATGGAAAAGGGATTCTGAAACCTCATCAGCTTCTGTCTGAATTCGAAGCAATCTGCGAAGCTGACAAGGAAAAACTGCAGGATCATGCCTTCAAAGAAGTCCTCAAGAGCACACAGGTAAAATTCAGACCATCCCCTGTTTTCTTGTTTCCATCCCTTACTGTCTTTTTGACTGTCAATGTAACTTGCGGTTGTAGGAAGCAATTGTGTTGCCTCCTTGGGTCGCGCTTGCGATTCGGCTGAGGCCGGGTGTTTGGGAATACGTACGAGTCAATGTTAATGCATTAGTTGTCGAGGAAGTGTCCGTGTCCCAATACCTGCAGTTTAAGGAAGAGCTTGTCAATGGAACGTAAGCTTCTTGATTCATGGATTATTATCTTGTTTGTACTATGAATAATCCCTGTCCTGATCTGATTGTCTTGTTTGAACACCAGCTCCAATGACAACTTCGTTCTTGAATTGGATTTTGAACCATTCACCTCCTCGTTTCCCAAGCCGACTCTCACCAAGTCGATTGGTAATGGAGTCGAGTTTCTCAACAGACATCTCTCGGCAAAAATGTTTCATGATAGGGATAGCATGACCCCTCTTCTTGATTTCCTCCGAATGCATCATTACAAGGGCAAGGTGAATTTGATTCCGATAATTAAGAGAAGACAACATAATAATCCCCGGTATATTGGCAGACAACATTTTGTACTAAATTCGGTTGTTTGATTTTTGTCCTTGCAGACGATGATGCTGAATGACAGAATTCGGAACCTTAATTCTCTGCAAGGTGTGCTGCGGAAGGCAGAGGAGTATCTCTCAACCCTTCCACCGGAGACCCCATATGAAGATTTCGAGCACAAGTTCCAGGAGATTGGCCTGGAGAGAGGATGGGGTGATAAAGCAGAGCGAGTGTCGGAGATGATCTCCATGCTCCTCGACCTTCTCGAAGCTCCAGATTCTTGCACACTAGAGAAATTCCTTGGAAGAATTCCGATGGTTTTCAACGTTGTCATTCTGTCCCCCCACGGTTACTTTGCTCAAGAAAACGTCTTAGGTTATCCGGACACCGGTGGCCAGGTATGGACAAAGATCCCGATTTACATCCCAGTAGGAATTTAGTTCTTCAGATGCTCATGAGCATTCCTGTCTTATGTTTCAGGTTGTCTACATTTTGGATCAAGTTCCCGCCTTGGAGCGTGAAATGCTCAAACGTATTAAGGAGCAAGGCCTTGATATCAAGCCGCGCATTCTCATTGTTAGTTCCCCGGTGCAATTTTAAATGATGCTGGATTTCACTTTTGTCTTTTCGTTTTTCTAAGGCTCGATGTTGTTGCTGTGTACAGGTGACTCGGTTGCTCCCGGATGCAGTTGGAACCACTTGCGGTCAGCGGCTAGAGAAAGTCTTTGGGACCGAGCACTCCCACATAATACGTGTCCCGTTTAGAACTGAGAAGGGAATTGTCCGAAAATGGATCTCTCGTTTTGAGGTTTGGCCTTACATGGAAACATTCACTGAGGTGAGACGGTTGTTTCGTCCTTACATCACTGCTTATATGTTCATTGATGAATGCTAAAATAGAGTTAAACTGTTTTGTAGGATGTCGCCAAAGAGATTACTGCAGAACTGCAGGCCAAGCCAGATTTGATCATCGGCAACTACAGTGAGGGTAATCTTGCAGCCTCCTTGCTGGCTCACAAGTTAGGTGTGACACAGGTATTATTAGCTACATGTGGTCTCAGAATTAATGTTTTCTCATTCACTGTCCGCAGACTAATTTTTGCTCTTGTATGTTTCTTTCGCAGTGTACCATTGCTCATGCATTGGAGAAAACTAAATATCCTGATTCAGACATTTACTGGAAAAAATTCGATGATAAGTATCACTTCTCGTGCCAGTTTACTGCTGATCTATATGCGATGAATCATACCGACTTTATCATTACCAGCACATTCCAAGAGATTGCTGGAAGGTTTGCATTTTATACCTCATAAAAAATCTCTAACATAATGTTTGTGTGTACCTAATCTTTGTTTCTTCGCATGTTTTCAGCAAGGACACAGTCGGACAATACGAGAGCCACATGGCGTTCACAATGCCTGGTCTATACCGAGTTGTCCATGGCATCAACGTCTTCGACCCGAAATTCAACATTGTCTCTCCGGGAGCTGATATGAACCTCTACTTCCCGTATACGGAGAAGGAAAAGAGACTCACATCATACCACCCTGAAATCGAGGAGCTTCTGTTTAGCGATGTTGAGAATGAGGAACATCTGTAAGCTACCGTCCTTATGCAGTACTAGCTGATGTTTCTTTGTCATATGATGGTAAATCCTAAGAAGTTGAATTTGATAGATGTGTGCTGAAAGACAAGAAGAAGCCGATCTTATTCACCATGGCGAGGTTGGACCGTGTCAAGAACTTAACGGGACTTGTCGAACTATACGCCAAGAATCCAAAACTGAGGGAACTGGTTAACCTTGTTGTGGTCGGAGGCGACAGGAGAAAAGAGTCGAAAGACTTGGAAGAACAAGCCGAGATGAAAAAAATGTACAGCCTCATTGAAACCTACAACCTGAATGGCCAATTCAGATGGATTTCTTCCCAAATGAACCGTGTGAGAAATGGTGAACTCTACCGTTACATTGCCGACATGAAAGGGGCGTTCGTGCAACCAGCATTCTACGAGGCCTTCGGGCTGACCGTCGTCGAGGCCATGACTTGTGGCCTGCCTACATTCGCCACAGTCCATGGCGGTCCAGCCGAGATCATCGTCCATGGAAAGTCGGGCTTCCACATCGATCCCTACAATGGGGAACAGGTTGCTGAGACTCTGGTTAACTTCTTTGAGAAGTGCAAGAAGGACCCTTCTCACTGGGAGACGATCTCGGCAGGCGGGCTCAAGCGTATCATGGAGAAGTAAGCTAGAATCATGTTCTTCATCATGCAATTGATCATTGAAGTCAAAACTGATCCCTTCATTGCTTGCTTCTCTAGGTATACATGGCAGATTTACTCGGACAGGCTACTGACGCTGGCCGGAGTTTATGGTTTCTGGAAGTACGTGTCCAAGCTCGACCGTCTCGAGATCAGACGATACCTTGAAATGTTCTACGCGCTCAAATACCGCAAATTGGTAAGAGTATTGTGTTGTGCTTGTGTGCCTTGACTATGAATATGATGAGAAGTTTTTGGTTGGAAATGTAAAAATGTTGATGGAGAAGTGTTTGTTTGTTGTTGTCTCAGGCTGAAGCTGTTCCACTGGCTGCTGAGTGAATGAAGATTATGTTCTGTTGCTCTTCATGACTTTGAATTGAGTGTGTCTGAGGGCTTTGGACCCATACAATTGATACTATGTTGTTGTTTCTTCTGAAAATCATTGTAATAAAGATCAAAATTTGAGTTTTTGCTCTTTCCTTTGTTGTTCTTATATCTGACATAAGGGATAAAGGCTTGTCATATGTACGCCTGTCCTAATTTTTTTTTTTATCTGAAATAGGTCTGATTGAACCAAATCAATCACACAATAAGTGATACATTTGTCATGTAATTGATAATTTTTTCTGAATTATACACCAATCACACAATAAATATATTACATTTGTTTCAGATCTGACCATACCCGATTCGGGTTAGAGTTTCCTGACCTATCAATGGATCTCACTCTCAAAATACAATACAGATTGCAGTGCTTGCTGATATATGTACGATATGAATTAAAAGGCTCATGAGAGATTTATGTAGTTAAGTTTAATTAAGGATTTGAAAAACAATAAGATAAGTAAATGTTTAATATTATAATAATAAGCAACCATATTTAAATACTTATAATATTTTATTTAGATGAAATCTCAGCCCAGACACGTGTTGTCTACCCCCTTCATCCTGGGATTCTACTGAATCTGGGCCGTGCCCCCTTGGGCCTAATCTAGGCAGATCCATTGGGCCTATCAGAAAATGACTCTTGGGCCCATGTGCTAATAGCCCACATCAGTACCATTAATAATAATTCGTTCACAATTTTTTTCAGTAATAAAAACATAAAAATCATTATTATAGCAAGATTAATATTATTGTTATTCAAGATATATATTTAGTGTAAATTTTAATATTTTCAATTCCTAATACCATCTTTCTTTATAGTGTGTGAATCCAATTCAGATTTATAAGCTCATTTTCTACTCATTTAAATTTAATTTTTAATATCTATTTATTTTCGTCATCACGAATTCCACTCGACCCGTACATATGAACTTGGGCTATATATCAAGTAATCTAGTTGAATGAATTCAGACGCGCATCCATTTATAATCACAAACTCATAACTTGATTACTCTACTCGATTTTGTATCTTTAAAAAGGAATCTATTATTTCCTACATTATAAATTACCACAATTTAAATTATAGTGAATCACCAGTACCTATTTTGGTCAGACAACACCCAATGTAGAAACCTTAAATTTTGATATACTATGATTTACCTATGATCAAAATAATTGCCGCAAATTTTAGTTGTAGCAAATATTTTGACCTACTTGTGATGGTTGCGCAGCCATGGTTAATTTGCACCTATCATGATTTTTTACTTTTAACTATGATAATTAACCGTAGTAAAAAATCATATTTCTTTTAGTGGTGCGACTGTAGCAACAATATCACAAATTGTACATCAGCTACGACTTTTTATGACCTGCAATGCAATATGTTAGTAATAAGTTAATTGGTGGTAATTATGAACTCACATTCAATATTTTTGCTAAAATAAAAAAAATCGATGAATTTTGATTAATGAATGGATTTATCTGTTAAATAGATTAAACGTCAGGAACATTAGATATAATTTCTTGAATCACATAAAATTTATATATAATTACATCAATTTAAAAAATTAATAATATAACAAATTGGAGCCTAAGTCTAACAAATCTAATGATTTAATCAACCAACGATAGCATTTTTAAGTCAAATGGGATATTTAATTTGACACCAATTTAGATAGTCAAACTCATAACTCCGATTAAATATTATATTGGTAAATTTAAACTACATTTAGTAAAATAAACTTAATTAAATAATATAATTATATAAATTAATAAAAATTAAAATCAAAATTATCATACCCTGTTTCGTCGCAGCAGAGTGAGCATGTGAATATGTGAAATATTGTGCAATTCATCAATTTACAATGTTAATTTATCATTAAATATGTAAATATATACATTAGTGTATAGGTATGCTCATTATGTCCCACCTAATTTCTTAATTAATATAATTTGCTCTTAAATATCATAATGAACTTCAATTTACTCCGTTTAAATTTTAATATATCCGAATTTTAATCTATAATTTATTAATAAAATTTAAAAATTTTTAATAGTTACCAATTAATCTCTCGATTATATATAAAATTCTATGGACGTCACAATTAATCAATATTTGCCATGATTTTAACTCAATTTAATAGTTTGACCTCACTTGTATACACATACACTTATGTATACATATAGATATTTTATTTTATTTTTTTTACAGAAGCAGTAATTAAATAATTACATCAACATTTCAATAAATAGAATAATTGAGCAATATATCGATTCGATCAATACATTAATATAACTATGAACTATGAACTATAAATTAAATTATAACAAACTCATATACAACGAAACAAATTACTACCCACACGTCCAATAAGACTCAAACACATGACTTTCAATTAGTTTACGGGATCTCAGATCTGATCAGCAGACTAAAACATCATTGGTAATTAAGGTTTGTGTTTAAACGTTTGGAGAAATATAGGAGGTCAAAAGAACCGTGAAGGCTAATTATCTCCTATCACTTCCTAATTTTAATGTATAGACATAGCTGATGGAGAAATTATAATCTAGACTTGGTTCGATCATATATGAACTAATTATATAGCAAGTGAAATATATTTGTCGTGTGATTGATGTACGTTAAGAAAATGTGATCAAAGTTCGACAAAATCTGATCCGAATTAAATTTTTTTTAGTTGATGTGAGGAGGCAGGCATTATCATGGGGACAAAGCGCCGACTTTACATGGAAATTGATCCAAACATACTACCTATATATATATTATCATGTTTTTGACGTTCTCCTAAGAGATGTGACTCGCATGATTTAATCCAGACAGGATCATCGACATGTCATTACCCTCTACCTAATTATCTTTCCATTTCATACATATTGTTGACGATTAATTATATATATTATTTGAACTATGAACGATTTTACATTTTAGCACCTAACTTTTTTTTATGTTAATTTACCATCTTAATTTTATAAAATTTTGTATTTTGTCATTTATAACTATTTTTCAACCAAATTTTTTATTTAAAAAACATCACATGCAGTGAACATGTGGTATTTAAAGGTTATGTGATGTGATAGTTTTTACATACAGAATATGATGTTTTTCTTAGCAGAAAAATCAATAAAAAGACTGTCATATATAGAAAAATGCAAATTTCTTAATGTTGAGATGGTAAGTTGACAGGAAAAAAAAAAAAAAATCAACGACAGAGTGTAAAAACGGACACCATTCGAATGACAAAATGTAATTTATTCAATTTTTTATTTGTTTTTCTTAAATCATACTTTGTAATAATAGTTATTCATTGATATTTATATATGGTTCTAATTAACCCTAAGAACGTGTGGAAGATTAATGTAATTAATATATATACACGAGTTGTGCACACGTACGAGGATGTTTAATTTGTGGTATGATTCATGATAAGGTTACGTACCATGTATTCCGAGATTTGGATTAGGATAGAACTTAAATATATATTTTAAATCACTATATCTTGTATTGTTAAAAATTTGCCCATGAAATACCCATTATGATCAAATGTTAAAAAGTGATTTTTCAACTGCACAAGTGATAATTACATCTGCACTTTTTAAACTTATAGTCTATTTACATAAATTCATCTGACAGATTTTCGGACAATTTTACTCCTATGCAACTTTTGAAAGGCAGTTTTAGTCCATATGCACTCATAGGGGTAAAATTGTCCAAAAATCTGCCTGAACACTAAAAGTAAGCAATTTCGTAAGTTACTGGACCTAAACAAAAATGGACATAGTTATCGGACTAAAATTAAAATTATGCATACTTAGCGGACTGAAATAATACTTTTCCCGTTTCTATAATTACGCAAAATATATGGGTGATTTGTTTAAATAGACCATAAATTAAGATGTATAAACATAATACAATTGTATATATTATGATAACAGGGGCAGAATAGTAAAACACATTATTTTAATTACCATTTGCCCTTTAATGTCGAAATTAATAATATAGTTTTAGTCCATTAAACAAATACATACACACGTAGATACATACATACATATATGTGCATTTCTGTGTGTTTTTACTCTCTCTCTCTCTCTCTCTCTCTCTCTCTCTCTCTCTCTATGTATATATATATATATAAACACACACACAAGTGAATAAATGCTAATCCCTAGTCATTTTCCTAGCTAGAAATGTAGCATCATCACATGGCACCTAAGACTAGCTAGTGATGGATGCATGAACTTTAATTAAATTATGGTATACATATTTGATATATATATATATATATATACATATATCAGTAAAATATTTTTCATCACATAAGCTTATCATCTAATTTAATTATATTGTTTTTAAATTTTAAAAATAACGTGCATCAATCACTCATTAGTGTGACATGAATGTGTGATATAAAAGTACGACAGAACATCCACGTAGGGGCAGATCCTAGGTTGGAACAACGTCGAATTATAATCCAATCAACTATATATGTTGCTACATCACAAACAAACCAAAGAAAGATTGGTGAAAAATGGAATTTTTTTTTTATTCAAATCAGGTTTGGCTAAACGAGACCAATCATATAGCAAGTATGATACACGCAACTATGTGATTGGTCATTGTTCTTAAACTGCAGATCAATCATGAAATAAATGTATTACACTTGATATATAATTAATTCGGATATGACCAAACTCAATTCGGATTACAATTTATGATAAAAAGAACATGATTTATTAATAAATCACAAGAAGTACAGACACATGGGATGGTTATGGGCTATGATGACACAGTATCAATCAAGTGTGTGTTTGTGTGTGTGTGTGGAGGGGGATGTTGGTTGCTACTGTCCATGTTTTGCTCACATGGCTCTGCCCAAATTCGGACTGCTGCCATCTCTGTTTCCCTTTCCCCCCATTGTTTTGACCAATTTCAACTCTTTGTTCATCCCATGATTCAACACACACACATGTTTGCTTATAATTCTTCTTGTTATGTTTTTTGTCGATTACTTGTTGCTATGTATGTAGTTTTATTGTTCTGACATTGTTGTTTTTCTTGTTATCATCAATCAACAGGACCACTTATTCTGATGAGTTTTGATTTAGTGGTTGCGACTCGTTTGTAATTCTGTTAGACTTGTGAATATTTTATTTTATATTTATATAATATCTATGTGTTATTTCATTGTATTTCATCAAAAAATAAAAAAAAAATTTCCTACATTATATATAACTAAGACTTAAAAAGCATGGTAATTTAATGAAAAAACTAAAGCTTCAACTATGATTAATCAACATTTATCGTACTTTAGCTAATGTCCTAAACATAAGCCATGGTTTTTACCTATGACTAATGGTTTAGAAAAAAGTCGTAGTTAAATTAGAATTCACTATGGGTTTTTTTTTAAATCATGATAATTAACCATAGCGAAAGTCATATATTTCCTAGTATTTGTTGGTGTATTGGTTAATATGAAATAAGGATAATTACACTCTCTCTCCCAATGTTTGGTGTAATTATACGTGGATTCCCTTTGGTTTGGAAAATTATATCTATTATCCCTGATGTTTGTTTTCGTCTAACAAATAAGTATCTCATTTGACAAAGAAAAAAAGAAAAGGAGGATAAAAAAAACTCATATTTATTTTGAATTGACTTATTACTGATTCATTTACCCAATAATTTAATTAACGTTTCTCTTGCAAAGGAAAAGAAGAGTGGGACCACATAAAAATATGCACACACAAATTAAATGCGTGTTCTCTCATATTGCAAGAGTTAGAGCTTAGAGGAGAAGAATTGAAGTCTGGACCATCTGCACGAAACCTTCCAATTCCCAGCTAGCTATGTATGTTTTGGTTCATTTGCTGAGAGAGACGTATGGACTCTTCTCAACATTCCAACCCCAAACAGAGTATGCGTAGTACATTTTTCTTAGTTGGTTTGTGGGATGTAAAGTGACAACAATTGACAAGATACAGACCTTCATCGTCCATTAGGTCGGGCCGGCCGATGGTTTGCCTGTCCGTGCAGTTATGAGCATGCTTGATGTATGTGATGCTTGACCGCATTGTGAGACGACAGGCGATGAATGATGTCGTTCGATAAGGCATGTTTGATCGTGATTGCTGTTGTTGCTATCGATGATGCCTAAACTTGATAAAGAGACGTCCTTAGTTGAGTGTTTGGAGTGCTTGCTTGCTCGAAGCGCTTTGGAACTAAAATTGATTGAGGTCGTACAATTGAACGTTGTGATCCTTAGGGTCATAGGAAATAGTCCTGAAACCAATATGAGACGTCAGAGGTGTTGAAATCCTTTAATAAAAATAATTATGACAGTAAAATCAACAACGATCTAAACGTCAAGTGATTAAGTGTAAAAAGCAGAATTTGAACTGTCAAAAAGTATATAGGAATGAGATGTTTGGCACTATTTATAAGTAACCACTAATGCACGGAGTCCACTTAGATGCCCTTGGATGGTTCCGCGTGTTACAGTTTCAAGGTTCCAAATATAGGGTTTTCGGAACCGATCTGACCCACTATAAAAAGACGTAAGTCTTGTATCTCTCTTATGATTTTACTGACCCAAGCATTCTTTAATTATAACAAAAAAATTCACGTTACTGTTCTTATACGCTCTTTCTTGCAGATTACACGATCAAATTAAGTGATTTATCTCAACGTTCTGAAACTCCTCACACACAAACACACACAAAAATAAAAGCCCATATAATCATCCTCAAATTCAGACACGCAACGGCACGAATTTCTTTTGTATGTTTGAAAACCCTAAATCAAGACAAAAGAGGCTTAGGAGTAATTAGTTGTATTTTCTCCTTAAGGAATTTCATATGTTAATTAGCTGTAAAATTTGGACATTGAATTTCAAGTTGCACTAAGGAGATAAGAACAAGGGTAGTGCTGTTTGTGTGATCGATGACAAGTTCTTCCTACTGTACACTCTAGTCTTCTACACTTTTTCTACATCATACATTTCCTTAATATCACAAAAGGAAAATTATAATTTTAGTTCACTAACTCTAAGAGGTAATCATTTTAATCTTATTGAAATTAATTTTGATAATGTACTCCTACAACTAAAAAAATATGGTAATTTAAATATAACTATCATCGAAAATCCCCAAATTAAGGTATTATGGTAAGAAAAAATTATTCCTAGATTATTAAAGAATTCTTGATAAAATTTGGAAGTATATGCAAATACCGCGAAAAGAATAGGATAAAAACAACGTCAGATGCAAAACTTTGCTTTTATGGTGAGAATAAGTTTTGTAACGAACCTGCAATTTCAACTGTAGTAAAAATTGGAAGTTGAAATATAAAACAAAATTGACGCTGTAGAATTAAGAAAGAAAAAAAAATATCAATCAAAGAGTCGCGGGAGGGAGAGGGAGAGGGAAGGGGAAAAAAAAAGAAAATTTTGGTCTGTTTCCCATAAAGAATTTTAAAATATTTTTTATCTTATCAACAAGTTGCAAAAGTTGTCGCTATGATCTATAATTTGAAGTTACAACTTAAAGCTGCATAATTTTCATTATCTAAAAGCATAAATAAAAAAAAAATTAAAAAAACACTCTAATGAATTTAATTTGAACTAAAACTGATAAGTACTTTTTAAAAAAAAATTCAAACACTCATTTTCAGAATTTTGTTTTTCCACATTTTGTTTTTTTTTTGGGTAGCTTTTAGTTGACTTCTTAATTAAATACTTTTTTTTTTTTTAAAAAAAAAAAGAAAAAGGCTCCAAGACCCAGTTTAGAGTTTGCCCTCACTAACATTAATCTAAACTATTTTTCTCTTGATTTTAATATGAATTATTAATTGAAATTATAAATAAATTGGTCCACATTCATTTTCAGAGTAGTTTTAAGAAATAAAATAAAAAAAGGACTACTAAATCAATGCAAATTTTTAAGAATATCAGGAATTAAAAAGAATCATTTGACCTAATTACTAACTAACAGTATTATTCCTCACCTACTTTATGTTATACCATTTTTGACCTTTTTCTTCCTTTCTTTTTTTCTTTTTTGGGGTAATAAAAAATAGGAAAGCATTGAGTGATGTTGTGAAAATTGAAGTGATTATCAATAGTTGTGTATTAGAAAGTCGACATAAGAGTTGGACTCTTTATTTTTAATAGAATTACTGCTCCATTTTGATGCCAGACGTCCACTAAAAACGATCTTTATTAAATGTTATGACTTTTGATCTTAATGGCCGCATTATTTCATCCTAACGGACATACCGTTCCCTAGAACAAACACACCATTTCACCATAATAGACACATCATTTCAATCAAAGAACACGCAACTTCAGTGATCCAACATATGCGGTTGACTGAACACAGTTGAACGATGAATAAATGCCATCAACCATCATCCACGCGTCATAAGCTGCCATGTGTTCATACATCATAACAAATCACTTGTAATAATTTGATCTGATCAGAATAAATTTACCATTCATTATTTTCCAACAAGCGGCACCCTACAAGTCTGCCGAGAAGAACTGTGTCAACACCATTATACATCGACTAGAATTCCTATATCTGATATACTGCAGTCAAAAATCAAGATCTAAATCTGTCTGCTGCTCATATACTAGTAGTTGTTGTTCTCCTATATTTTTTTTTATCGAAATTCCTATAAAATAAAAAATAAAATAAAATTGGTAGTTACTGTTTAATCTAGAAAGAGATGGGCATATATGATTATTACTTAATTCTTTGGGATGGAGAAAAGTTCCGAAATCGGTTATTAAAAAAGTATAGTGTGAATTTGATTATAAATATATAAATAATTGGAAGAGTGGTCGCACATGTCTGTCGCTTTCACTAACTCCAACAACTTTTAATTTAATCACATAAATTAAATTGTAAATTACATACCAAACTGCTCTTTTTCTTTTAATTTAAAAAAATAAAAATTAAATGTGAATAGGAACAAAATAGAAAAAAGAACAAATTAAGCCACCCATATTGGAGGTATGGGCCCCAACCACCGAAATCTAATTTATTATTATGTGTGGACTTTTGTGATTAATTTAATTGATTATTAATTGCATTGAATTTTGTGATTAAGACGTCTCTAATCACCTCACCATATGCCACAACAATTGACATGCTTACTTCCATTTCTTAATTGGGTTTTTGGTGATCAATTACCCTTTAATTATTCCAATCATAACTTTTTAGATATTATATTAAATTGGGTATATTATATTTTGTCATTTGAATTACGCCAATTTTTATACTTTTCTATTGATTTAAACTTTTTTTTTTGTTAACTTACCATCTTCGCTTTGTAAAATTTTTATTTTATCATATATGAGCCTTTTTTTTAGTTGATTTTTCTGCCCGAAAAACATCACATGCTGTGTATATGTAAAAAAAAATAGTCCATCACGTAACCTTAAATATTATATGTGCACTGCATGTGATGTTTTTTCGATAAAAAACTTGGTTGAAAAATAGTTATAAATGTTAAAGTGCAAAATCTCATAAAATTGAGATGGTAAGTTGACACGAAAAAAATAAAATATCAAAGTGTAAAAACGGTCATAGTCCGAATGACAAAATGTTAAAGCTTTTAATTCAAACATTTTGAAAAAAAATGTAAATTAAAAAAATACTTATTTTATATTAGTCATAAGAGTAGATTACAACGGACTCTCCTAAGGTTTGTCATAGTTACAATAACCTTATCGTTACTTGAAAAATTATAAATACACTCCTGGTATTATTAATTATTTAACAAATATCTCCTCATGACAAAATAGATTTACTAAATGGTCATTAATAAAAAAAGTATTTATAAGTTTTAAATAATAATAAAATATTTATAATTACGACAAATATCATAGAAGCGTATGTAATTTACCTATTTATTTTAAATTAAGAGCAATAAATTATTATTAATTAAAATTAAATTGATTACAACAATTCATATCGGATAACAATATTTAACAAAAAATATTACAACAATCATACTCTAATTAATAATATTAAATAAATTAAATCTAATTAATATTTATTATTCAATAAAATAAAACACCTGCTATTCAGTAAAAAATAACATTCCACGCATAAACCGATTTTTAAACCGACGACCTCTGAGTTCATAAAATTACAATTTGGCTGTTTGCCCTATTTATAATGAAAAGTTAATAAAACGCTTAAATTAAATTGTTGTAACAAATGAAGAAGAGCCGAAACTCAAAAGCCGCAGATGGTTTTGCCTCAACAAGTCCAAACAAAGCCTTAGGGCCCACCTGTTCGACCCATTTAATGTTACTCCACGCTTTCTTATCTTTCACAGTTTTACCCCGGCCAGCGCCAACACCACCCCCG
>NC_026149.1:4111041-4118983 GCF_000512975.1 Sesamum indicum | reverse complement strand
CCTTCGCCACCGCCGGCAAGGACCTTCACCCAGTCTACGTCGGCAAGTCTCGGCGGCGCTACCTCATCAGCTCCGAGGTCATGGACCACCCCGTCTTCCGCGAGCTCGTCGAGCGGCACGACGACGAGGACTCGGTCACCGTCGGGTGCGAGGTGGTTCTCTTCGAGCACCTCCTCTGGATGCTCGAGAATGCCGATCCTCAGCCGGAGTCATTGGACGAACTCGTGGAGTTCTACGCCTGCTGACGGCGACCACCGCGGCGGTAACGGCGACGGCTGGTGTTTAATAACTGAAAAAAGTAACGGAAATCGGGGTGCGATTGCGTGTGGTCATCCCCATATTTGGTGTATAGCTGTATATTTCTCGATATCTTTTCCCCATTGTTAATAATCCGTGATGATTAGCGGTGTAGAATTATCATACATTCAGAGGCAAAATTGGTTCGTCATTTCAACGGCGAGGATTGATTGACCCATTTCACACGGCTAATCTTGATTTGTTAAAGGGCCTAATGGGCAATGTACTAATATTTTTCAGTGTTTGTAACTGATGCTGCTATCAATCTTTATTTCAACTTCTTGTCCTATTCATAAATGTATTTGGGGTTTAATTTTTATTCTTTATCATACCATATATTGACATGTCATGTAGCTCGATCGATATTCTATTGTACGAAACATCATTCATTCTCTCTTTACACAACTCATATAATTTTATTCTAAAAAAACATCTCACAAAAGAAGTCTCAAATAGCTATTACTGTCCCGTTCAGCGTCAGCCCCTTGAGTATGAACTGCACAATCAAATAATTTATTAACTTTTTACGAATCGAATCATACTTTTACTCATTAAACCAATCTTATATCAAATTCTTAAAATTTATTGAATGAAAAAAGTACATATAAATTTAATTAATTATATTTTCTACAGCAATAAATATTTAACTTTTACAACGTTCTCGAGTTAAATATTAAAATAACTTTTTTTATATATTTTCACTGGAGGGGTCCACGTCTTTTTAAATGTGGTGTAGCTGGAGATGATTGATATTGCGATACTAACTTTACACTATCTTTTTATATGCTAAAATTGTTGCCTTTTAATTTAGTAGTTATTATTAATAATAGGGGCGTGGAAAGTGAGACCTTTTTGGTGTAATCATATATAGTTGTGGTTGAGTTTTAATGAAGATATATATATATATATATATATATAATACGTAGTAGACGTGAAGATAAAGTTTGTATAATAACAAAAATAATCATTCATGGGAGACCACGTCCATTTTGCTAACCCACAAGTTATTAATATTTAATAGAGTTAATTATACTTAAACTCTTTTTAATGTGTGAAAGTACACTTTATTTTTAAAAAAATTTAAAATTATACTTGCACCCCTCATCGTTATGATTTGGACGAAATTACTGTCGTTAAGAAAAAAAAATATTTTTTAATTTAACATATCATTTACTATTCTCACGAAATAATTTTAGGATTTAATACAATTTACCTCCTCTAAATATTAAAAATTAGCAAATTATCCCCATATGAAGAATAAATAGTAATTTATCCCCTTTATTTTTAAAATTGAAGCAATTTAGCCCCTGACTAAGGAGGTAAGTTGTTTCAATTTTAAAAATATAGGGAGGTAAATTGCTATTTTATTTTTTATAAGGGGATTGTTTGTCTATTTTTCATAACACAAATAGGTTTACCCAATAATTTTATACTTATAAAGGAAAAAATTAAAATATGGAAAAGTTAAATAAGGGCAAAATTGAAAACTTATATAATATTTTTTTTGGATTGTCAACATTTTCTCTCTGAACCCTAACGAAAGGATATCAGATATAAATGCAGAATTTTCAAAGAGGGTGTAAATGTAATTTTAAAAGTTTTATAGAAAAAAGTGTAATTTTACATCTTTTTAGGGAGTCTAATGTAATTAATTCAACTTCATAAAAAAAGGGTTATGAATTAATAAAAATGAAGGGTTAAATACAACAGACAATTAATTGAAAAGACGAGCGATGTAACACAAAATCAACACAGTTGAATAAGATGAAGAAGAAATGAAAAAAGTTGGTAAATGCAGTTAAGTAATAGGTTAAAGCATAAGTTGGTAGAGGATTAGATTCCTTTGAAGCCTAATATAGTTTAAACAAATGGATGACTCAGAAACGACAACGTCCCAAATGTTTCTTTTTCTTTTCTATATGTTCTTTGGACAGCCGGTCAAACAAAATATTGCTGGACCACTAAATATTAATAAACTCAGCTGCATCAAATATATATTATATATTTTGTGTGTGTGTTTTAAAATTATATATTCTCTTTTTTGCTTCAATTAAAATAAAATAGACAATTTAATGAGGTTTAGTAGCGTGTGGAGTCTGATTCGAACATTGAATCTAAGCTCGTCGATTAAGATCAGAGCACAATATTTTTTTTGTTAGTGATAAATTTTATAATATTTCACAGACGCTCTAGTACGCATATCCGCGAAATTACACTTTTAGTCTCACAGGATATGGGGTTCAACACGTTTACTTCTCTATTTTATGTGATTTTCAAAATGATCTAATCGAAAAAAAAAAAACACGACACATTCAGTCATATGCTTTATTGAATTTTTAAAATGGTTCCAAAATTGAAAAAAACTAAACACATTTAGTTCCATAAACCCCACAAAGCAGAGGACCAAATGCCGAGTTTTCTCAATTTTGGGATTATTTTGAAGATCCCATAAAGTAGAGGACTAAATGCATCGAATTTTCTTAATATTAAAATTATTTTAAAAATTTCATAAAGCAAAGATCTAAAAATATTGATCCCCACTATCTTAAAGCAAAGCCTTGCATATAAATTAAATCAATTTCAGATAACTACAACGTCATTCTCTAAGATTGGAACAATTACACGTAAATTCTTTGTAGTTTGATAAATTATATTTAGGGTATGATTGGTATGTAGGAATGGAGTGGGAATCGAATGAACGTTCCTAAGTTCATTCCTATATCTTGATTGGTATTCTCTAGGTATGGGAATGCGTATTCCCATGAGTCTTCTACAACTATGGTATTAGCTATTCCCAACATTTAGAGAATGAATTTTTTTTTCTTTTTTGTATTAATTTTTAATATTCAATTTTTATTGTTATTAAATTTGAGTATTTTTTGTATCTGTTATCAAGAAATAATCATGCATGCATGGTAAGAAAAAAGTGATATTACTTTGATATTTTATTATTTTATTAATTTCAAAATTTTCTTTAGCTGAGTACTAATAAATAATAGTAGATGCACTGATTAGATAAAATTAGTCCATTTGATTTTTCGAATCATTTTTTTTTATATTTTTGTAGAAAAAATATAATTTATATATTTAACGAGGTAATAATTATTTATTTCGTAAATAAATAGTTTTTATATATATATTCAATAATATATAAGATGTTTTATATATTGCTTATAACCTTCGTACGCACTTCTGAAGACATTATTGTCGTATAATTGAATTCAACATATTCAATAAAATGTGAATAAATATTTTTAAAAAAATACATAAGAGCAAATTTGTTAAAAAATAATTTTATACATTATTCATAATTATTTTTTAATTATCAATTATGTGAATGGAATCAACTAAGAAATGATAATTTTACTACCTTTTAATTTATTATGTATTCCAATCATAGGATTGCTATTCAAATGTTTTATTCATTACATTCCCACTTAATTTCATTCCTACGTATCAATCATGTCCTTAGTATCTTTGAGGTTTGTATTCATCCAATAAATAGATCCCGCTATTAATAAAATAGACGAAATTTGCTAACATTGGCACAAAAGTTGAATGAAAATTTATATTTATCCCAATTAATGTATTACAAATTTATTGCAGGTCAAAAAATTATTTTATGACGATTTTATACGTTCATTTAAAAATTACATGATTTCATCAAATATTAAAAATATATTTATAATTTTTTAAATAATAAAAATTATTAATAAATATGATAAATCTAAAAAAAGATCGTAATTTATCCAAATTAAAACGGTGGGGGTGGATAAGAGTAATGATTGGGCAGTTAGGGAAAGTAGGTAGGTCTCGTGAATCGTGATTCAATCTTCTCTATCTCTCGCTCTTAACACTCACACACGCTCTCTTTGTTTGTTGTTAGACATGGAACACGACTTTACATTATTAATTATTATTAATTGGTGGATGACAGACACGACACAAGAAAGAAATGTTCCACAATACATATACATATACGCATTTGGTAGCTAAGAATATCTGTATCTGTAACGCGTTACTTCCTTACCAAGCTGCCCTTAACGTTGTTTATGACCTCGTACGCTTAAGGGCTGCCCATCCACTCCACTCAAAAATGTAGATCAAATTATATGTAATGTTGTGCCGTTACAGGAATAAATGAGTAATTAATTACATAACAAGTGTAATAGTATTATTACAATATATTTGGTGCAATATGACCTAACTTATTCCTTCTAAGAAGTTTCTTACCGTACACTAATATTTTTCGTGGCATCGCTTGAGATAAACTTTATCATACCTCCTATGTTAGGTTGTCACGATGGTACTTATAAGACGACAATTAATTTCAGAGAGATATTTGTAATTTATCAAACAATGAGGGAGTATCGTAATTATAACAAACTTTAAGAAAGCCCATTGTAATTTACCTTTTTTTAATTAATAGAAAGTACATGATGTCCTAATTAAGAAATTTTATTAGTGTTGAAATAATATTAAATTGATATGTAATATCTGAAATGTTGATAGTTATTAAATTAGGGGATGTTGGTAAAGCAAGGGGAAGAGCTGTTTTTTTGTCTTTAATAGTTGGCAGCAAACACAAATTTGGCAAGCAACAATGATTTTTGGACCCTAACAACAACAATTAGCCAACCTTAGATACCACCTAACCTTCCTTCCCCCTCCCTTATCTTTTTCCGTTTCATGTCCACCTAAAATGCACCAAACTCCTATATATTTCCATTCTATTTGTTACATATGATATTAAATAAAATACTTATTTATGTTCATTAATTAGAAATGGTAATGCCTCAAGTCCAGCCCATCTGAATCCATCATTTGGTCATCCCAAATCTTGGTGTTTTGGTCTCAATTTGGTTCTTTTAATATTATTTATATATTTTATTTATATTTATATGAAGCATATTATACATATATAAAACATGTGTATATTTTATTAATACTTACACACAACTACAAAATTAATGTTTTTATAAATTAAAATAATAATTTAAAATAGTTTAGGTTTAATTGTACACATAAGTAACATATATTTTGAAACTTTTTTAATGATTTTGAAGTCTAAAATATGCACGTAAAAATTAACCTAAAAATATAAATTTTCAATAATATTTTTATTTCAGATTATAAGTTCAAACCCCACTGTATGCGTGAGATGTTGTTTCTATTGCAAAAAATAAAGGGGATAGATGCACAAATTAATATGTGCTTAATTTTTTAAATATTTATTCTTCGGGTAATGATGTTTACATGGAAAAGAATAATAGATTGTTTCATTATCTATTTTTCTTTTGAAAAAAAAAAGATAATGGAAAAATTGTAATTCAAATGCATGATTAGTTATGTGGTTGCGGAGAGTGGTAGACGACCAGCCCATGTGTGTGGGCCTGCAAATCTGCCTTTTGGGCCCAACTTAACGTGGCCCCCATCAACAAGCCCACGGTCCCTCGTGCGGTTCACTATCCTGCTATTTTTTCAGGTGACAGAACAAAGTGAAATTGAAAAAGGTGAAATGGACGAGAGATTGAAAAGGAGAAGGGTATCTATATATTATTTTGAGGTCTTGAGTCTGGATCTCGTCAGAATGTGTGGGAGCTTATTTTATTTTTTTGTAAGTTTACTTTAACTTATTATACTTCTTAGTTTTATTAAAATATTAATTAAATCGATGTATTGCTCAATTTATTCAAATACTGATGTAACAATATAATTACTGCTTCTATCTAAAAAACATGTAGATTTGAAATTCACCTAATATAAAATTTATTTTCAGACTTTTATATGGAATCTTTCCCTCAAATTTAAATATTTCCAGTAAAATTCAAAGTTAAATTTGTTTTTATTGGATACTACATTAAAATGATCATCTTTTCTAAAACAGTACTGATGATGCCCCCTCGACTATTTTTTCTGAAAACCCAAAGCTAAGGTAGTAAACTCTTACCTTCCAGTCTAATATGTCAGGTCCTGCTGGCCATGAGCAAGGTTACTGGTATCTATGATAAGTCATATTAAAAAGAGTTCGAACTGACCAAGTAATCTGAGTGAAATAAACTTCTCAAGCAGCAGGTGAATCGATTCTCGGATTCTTGGATGGAGCTGGCAAGACCTCCTTAAACGGTCATAACACTTTCTAAATCTCAAATCCCTTTTTTTTTGGTTATTAGCTAATGCGAGCAGCTTTCCAACAGTATATCATTTGCCAAACTACTTCCCAAATCTTGGGCTGCACACCTATACAAATGGACACTCTATTTAGTCATCTTGATAACATATATCTCATGCTCTTGCTCTCATCAGTATACACAAATTTCATCATCTTGTAAGCATATTCAATCATTAATCTCACATTATTTCAAGCATTTCCTTTATATATTTAATAAAAGATTCACTGACTTGAGATCAAAGAGCTAAATCTTTGTTTTGCAGGGTAGTCCTCTTTTAATTTTAGAATTTTATCGAAAATTCTTCAACCATTGTGGTGCTATTGGACTTCAGTACGCGCTACGTGATTACGTCAATATTTTAATAATTGAAAAACTAAGAAATACATCGACTTGATTAGTACATCTACCTAATAAAGAATTATAAAATAAATTATAATAAACTCATATAAATTGAGATAAATACCCATACATTAAATATAATCTGAACTCATGATCTCAAATTTATTTATAAAACTAAATCTATTTATAAAAGCCATGAGGAATAAAATAACTAATTACAATAAAATTAAAGCCAAAAAACAATTAAAAATAAAAAAAGAAAGTGGGGAAGTTAAATGCACCTGGCAAAATAGACAGAGATGATAAGTTGATTAGTGAAAAAAGTGCGACCCAATTGCGCACGTAAAGGGGGCCATAATGTGTCCGAGAAAACGACACCACATGATTTTGAGGGGAAATTCTAATCCAATTAATTTTAGTCAAAATTTAATTATTTATATAATAAATGTATTATGCTTGAAATTGATATGATTTTCCTTTCAAAAAAAAAAATTTGATTTGATTCGTTAAAATTTAATTAGGATAAAATCATGCTAAATCAATACCATTAACTGTGGTTAATAAAATCAAAGCAAAAATTTAAATTTTTACCACGATTAATCAAATTCCCATGATTTCTACCCATAGACAAAGTATTTTTTTAACTATAACTAATGTTTTGGCTACGCTTGCAGAAACAATGCTCATTAGCTGTTGCAAAATCCTGATTGGTTTGTATTTGTCACGATTTTTTTCTTTTCGTTATAATAATTAATCATAATGAACAATTATACTTTTTTTAGAGTTCTCTCTACACTAAAAATACTAATAAATATGAGATTTTAAGTTTGAATTTTATTAAATTTTTAAATATTTATTTTATTTATATAAGTTGATTGTAATTTATTATTTTATCATTGATTCTAATTTAAATATTGTTGAGGGACTTATTTTATAATTATCGATATTGAAAAAAATATGTAATTATCGATCCTATAAAATGAAATGCAAGATCTACACATTGAGGACTGTCGTTGACAAATAAGTCTTTTTGTCAGTCAAAATTCACCAGATTTTTAATATTAATAAAAAAAATTGGATAAAAATACACATATATATATATATAACTAATTAATAATTATTATTACGGTGAC
>NC_026149.1:4091395-4111016 GCF_000512975.1 Sesamum indicum | reverse complement strand
TGGGAGTTGTGTGGGGGGTGGGGGGGGGGGGGGGGGGGGGCCCTCTGCGATTCGCATATTTCTTCCCACATGCATCAATTGGATATCAAAAACAATAATTTTGAAGGATGTTTGTAGTCAAGTACAATAATGGAATAGAGGACATCATATTTATTCACACCAATTTTTGAAATTAAGTATAATTACAAATCTGAATAAACTACATAACAATTGAATTTTTAAATTAATTTTTCATCATAAATTTGAGTTTTGAAATATTTTTAAAATAATAAAATCATAATAGACTTATATTAAATTTTGATAAGTTGATTCAAGACAAAATATAAAATATTTATATATATTTATTTTGAATTGGTTAATTAGGTTAATGCATTTTTAATTATGGCCTATTATGAGATTGGTCCACTAAAACCTCCAAAGCATTGATATTAAATTTCAAGGTGTTGGACAAGTTCGGAAAGGATGATAAGCTTACGGTGAAGACGATGGATGAATTCGTCCAATACAACGGATCGGTGGGAGGATCCCCTTTCGGCAAAAAACCAGCTTAAAACAGAAATTGGGGAAAGAGAGGGAAGGGAAATGACGAGGAGACGGGCAGGAGCGGTGGGCATATGCGTATTGTAAATTGTACAAATAGAAGGGGGCATTAACGTAATAGAACAAGTACATCGTGAAAGTAATACATGAAGGTAAATAGAAGAAAAAGGATAGATTGCGAAATTAATCCCTATAGGTAAACATTGATCTATCTATCCCCATCTGAACCAGTCCACCTAGCAATGTCAGACTTTTATGAAAAAAACTAGCCGAGATGGCTGGAAACCTGAATTTTCTGCTTTGGAAAATACTACAGCTTTACATACTCTGCATTCAGGATGAATTTTCATTTTGGGAATGATTGAGATATCAGCAGAAAGAAATGAGGCGCATCAAACATTTTGACTATCATTGGATTTTGTCTCCTTATAATTGTTTTTTATTTCATGAAGCACATTTCATTTCTTTTTGTTATGTTTAGTCAGAGGCTGGGTTGGTAGGAACTTGTCATTTTATGCAAATTTACCCAAGTCGTGAGGTTGGTCAGTCCTACATAACTTCAGTTGGCACAACTTTAATTGCCTTGACCCATGCATTGTGGCTGATGATCAAGATCAGACCTCAACTGGTAATGCTATTTGTATTTTCACTGCACTATTGTTTGTTTGCAACTTTTTTCTTCATTCTATGTGATTGACTACTTGTTTTACTAGCACAATGGGCCTGGAACTTGTATACCACTTTGTGTAATTGCTTTCTTTTTCAAGGTTTGGACAACTCTGCTAGCCAGTTTCTTTTTCCGCTTTAAAGGGCCATTATTTGGTGCATTGAATAGAATGCATAGGTTATCTTAGGAAATTGGAATATGATGATTGATCAAATTATAATGCTCTGCTTCCAGGATTTTGGGATTAGGTGGTCGTCCATTTTCTATGTTGAGAGCATTGCTAGAGTTAGGAGGCTATCTCTGAGTGGGTTGCTTCTTTACAAACTACGGATGGCTGATCAGTTATTTGTGAAATGGCCACAGCTAAAGAGCAAATATCCTTGGGCTAATTATGTAGGTCGTCTCATGTAATGACTCCATTCTTTGCTCTTTCAGTGAGGTACTCATGATTTTACTATGTTCTCTTGACATACCTTTTCGCCTTTTGCTTAGGTCAATATCAATTTTAAGTGTTAGGTATTACTTTCGACAAGCTGTTACATATACTTTAAGTAGGCCACCTTGTCAATTGAATTTGAAGGTAATTTTTGTTTGAGACGAGTACACCCCTTGAATGATAAAGAAACCCTTACACTATGTTTGTTTTCATTTTCAAATTATCTCCGAAATGAGTCAAAACATACGCAATTGTTTGTCATCATACAAAAATACCTTATCTGGGCGTTTTTAACTATTTAGCATAAATACATACATATATATATATATATATGCACGCATATACATAAAATGTATATAGAAAAGACATGATTTGACAATGAACAATAATTTTGTCTCTCAAAATACAATATTAAACATACAATACTTATTTTAAATTATCTCAAAACACAAATCCAAATATACATATTATCTCTTCTACTATCAACTAATATGGTTTGCAGCAGAAACAAAGAACTGAGATGAGGCTCTTATTGGACAGCCTTCATTTGGCGTCCAGTAACTATTTCAGTCCTTGTCATCAAAAGCCAATTCAAAAACATTAGTTGTGGATGTTGTTCAGTCCTCTTTGAATGCGCACAAGTTGAATAAAAAATAAAGTTGCTGAACAATTTGTATTGTGCTTCGAATGTTTGGTGTACAAACATTACAATCTACCAGTAGTATCCATATATTTTCTAGTCTGGTTCTTTTGAGTCGCACTTCTCACCATGCTGTTTTAAAAATCTGACCCTTTCAGTACGTTTGCATGCCTTCCCACCCCCTGAAAGAAAAAAAACTTGAAGAGGTGAAATCATCTCAATTATGGACCATTGTATCCAACATTTTAGTGAATGTAGCACATGGAGAAGGCATTTTAAGTTTGTGATCCAGCTAAGCCCGTTGAGATTTCCTGAGCTAATGCGTGATAAACTAGAACAGTCTGTCGAGTGTGTAATCAGTTGTAATTGAGAGTACTGAAATATCATCAATAATCTTGGTTGTAGAATGTAATACCGACTTTACTTTTGTGGCTCGTCAGCAATGCAGAGAAGGTGAGGAGGTTCTGCCGGAGCAGATCAAAGCAGCACTTCTGGATTCTGGTGGGTTTCATGGTGTTATATAGGTTTAATCTTGTTTTCTAAACAGACATCCAAACGATGTGCTGTGCAGCCTCGCTAGATCTTGAGTAGGTTGGACAGGAGTGGAGTGCACCACCACGTCATGAATTGGACTTTTTCTCAAGGACCAACGTGGTGTTATCAGAAGTTTGTCAATCTTGATTGTTGGATCAGCATCGGTGAAGCAACAACAGAGTGCACTGATGGTAGTATGTAGGAGAAGTAGTTAAGCATGAGCAGGTTGTAAATCAGAATGGTTGTGTCAATTTATTTATGCGATTATGTGGTCCTTGAAAGACTTGTGATGGAATGAAGTTTCCTAATTTGAGTTGGGCGGGTTTTGTTTGCTGAGTGAATTGAGTTGGTGGAACAACAGAAGGGCATCTGATTCATACTCCATAAATTAGTAATTCTTTTCTGAGTAGGGTGGTGGAATATGGTATGGTATTTCATAAATGAGGTGTGTTTGGTGGTCTAAGATCTCCTTAATTGATCTTTCTTCCATTTCATTCATTTGTTGTGCTGTTTAATATACATGAAATCAAATTCCACACCTTCCATCTTTCTTCCATTTCATTCATAAGTTTCTTTTGATGTATGCCGAAATGGGTGCATTAGCAGTATGTGTCAGGCCAAGAACCCAAAACCAAAATACTCCCTCCTCTACGGTTAATCTTAAGTGTCCAATTCCTGTTTGAGTTCACATTCATCACACCCACAGCCTGATAGTGACAGGTAGGAAGGCCCCCCCTTCTCTTAGACAAGAAAGAACACAAGAATGTTACTATTTGTTGTATGCTAATTGCTATTCTGATCAATGCCTCAATTTCTTGTCATGTAATAATAATAACAACACGACCATCTCAGCTGTATAAATTTATGTGATGAAGGAAAGCTGCTTATATTATACATATATATCTATGCAGAAACTGCACATTAATACATCCATCCATCTATGATATCTGTACACAGCAAATTATTAAGCGGCTTCTAGCAGATTCCCATCTGGTATGGGGGGTTACAGAATTCTCCTCCGAGGACATCGCAAGCCTCGCCCAGCAGCACCCTGCAATTATGTATATCTATTATTTTGTTGGAATATTATACATATGTATATGTGCAATTATTGGGATTCTTACGTCCTTGGATCTGTGTATTCCAAATACTCCCTCTCAACTGCCTCTGATACAGTCTTTGGTTTCTTAGCTTCTGCTTCTAGCTTCACTTCAGGATATATGTCTGCCAGACACGTATCTCCGCCAATTGTTTCACATGCTTCTGCTGGAAAAACACTAGCCAAAAGATGGAATGGAAGATGGATGAAGATGAAAATGGGTGCCATGGACATTATATATTGTGTTTTGGCTACAGAAAAACAGGGGACTAAATTAATGCACTTACGAGATGGTGGAGCTGTAGTTGACTGCCAGAGCATTTGATCTGATTGAAGCAAACCTGGTTGGATTTGGTGGAGAGCTGGTGATCAATTTTCGGGGAGGTGCACGTGGCACAAGGGGAGATGATGATAAGGTTAAAGCAGTCTGCATTTTTTGATTTTAGGTTTGAATCTTGAGACTCACTCGCTCACCCTTCCTCTATTTATAGTCTGATGAGTGGCAAAGATATTTAGGATTTGGATAAGGAACCCCTGAGGCTGAGTGGGAGTTCAACGATCCAGGATATCTCTAGCTTGTGTCCCTCATCTGCTAGATTTTTTCTTTTATTTTCCAAGACCACCCCATCATTCCAAAAAATATCTTCCCTGATCATTAGTCCATTCAAATGAGTCTTGCTCTGTTTCTTGCCTTTCGACTGACACTGTGGGTCATCAAATGATAACAATCCAATTCAAGTTTCATATCAACGCTGTATTAACTTAGATATTTCACGAGAATATGTTGCAACTAATTGCAACACTTGTTAGATGAAAATGCTTATGAGAAAGCCCCCGCCAGACACAATTAAAAAAGAAGAACAAGTGATAACAATGTTGATTTGAAATTACTATTGCACGTCAGAACATTCGAATCTGATTTTCTCAATACATCCATGTTTAAACAGAAAACCTGATTTTTTCAGAAAGCATCCTCGGTATTGCCTGATGTAGAGCCCATCCTTTGATAAGTCACACATGAATTTCCAAGAGAGGTATAATGTATGGCCCCGACCACCAGTGCTGTTCATAACCCCACCAGCCAACATGTCAACTGTGTCTACGCAAACTGCAAGACAATCTGTTTGAACAGCAGCAAATGGGATACAAGTTTTCACTAATTGCAGATCCCAATAAAGAGAGGTAACTGCAGCAGCTCCCAGTTAGCCAAAGGCTGATGATGCTATCACACTTCAGACTTCAAGGAATGCCTCACACAGACTAGATCATCCAACTTATTACCATCCATTTTGTACAAGGCTACGCCCTCCATCTGAGTGAAATGATCTTGTGCGGCTTTACTTAATTTCTCAAAAGGCATGATCTCCCATCTGCTGTAGTTTGAGTTCTTCCGGACATCACTCATATCTGGTGATCCAGATACAGGTCCACTGCCGTAAGGGCCCGAGTGTCCCATACTTTACAGTTGCGGAATTGTCCCTGATCACCCTCTTGACCAGCTTGATTCTTTTTCAAGCGTACTGCAGCAGAGTGAGCTCTGCTTATTGTTTCTGGACTTGGTATATCAGACCAGTCTTGCTTCCTTGCGGCTCTCATTGGAGAATGGATCCTAATAACCTGGCCAATTTATTTTTCACAATTAGCAAATTCATTTGACAGTGGCATTTAGACGAGAGACAGTATAGCTAAAGCAAAATAAATTTATAGTAACACCAAGGCATTCTAGGAGCTGATAGTATGCTCTTCCTTGAAGTGGATTGTGCCCTTTCCTTGGGGTCGAGAAATATCGGGTCCTGAGTCATTGCTATAAATTTAAGACACGGAGAGAATAACTTCAATGTGGGACAACATTAAGCGAAACTCTTATATATCCAACTTTACTTTCACTTCCCTTAATCTACCATTTTTCACCCCAACAAAACACACTCTTAAAGATATGACTATACATCTTAGATTAGAAATATTTTATTGCCATATATGGAAGTTAAGTTGAGCATTCCTATTTAAATAGTTTAAAATGTAATAGCAACTTCAAAGGAATCATTAGTATTTAATGAAGTTTAAAAATAACACCCCAACTGATGTTTTTTTAGTTTCAGTTGTTGCCACAAGTTTTTTACCTTCCACCATCACGCTGCACATACGGGAAATCACCTCCATTGAGTTCTTGGATCCACACATGCACCTTGACAGTTGCATCAATTGCAGGGGCCTTTATGTTTATAAACTGTGAAGCCAGAGACACCTTTTTCAGCCCAGTAATTCACAACCTTCAAGATGAAGTACCATCCATCAAAAAGAGACAGATTGTATGTACTTAGTTCCTGGCCAAACATATAACTACCTTGTACAAGCCATCATAGGTATAACATAGCTATTTTGACATTTATGTCCACCAACTACTCTAACAGCCACAGATTGCTCCATACAGTTCAAATTTTCATGAGTTCTAGGTCACAATTGCAATAGAGATGAGAAGATTGCTGAGTTCTAACAAGTGGAGTACAACATACTACACAAATCGAGATCTGGACAAGAGGGATAACAAGTCCTTTTGTTCCATCTATAATCATCAAGACAAAGAAAATGATAAGTAAAATGTGACATGCCTTAAGTCCCAAATTGCCTCCTTTCATTTCTTGATCACTAATTTCACGTTTATCACCAAGCAAGTTGTTTCCCGTATACACAATTTCATCGCAATTATCTAAATCATCCTCATACCAACTCTCCTTTATTGAGGTGGAATTCAATAAAACATGCAACTTTGAGGTGGAATTTAAGAAAACAGTCGGAAACCTTTACATACAAGAAAGGGTAAATTACACCTATATCACTTAAAGATTCAAAATAATTACAAATACCCTCAACTAATTTTAACGTCTGTCTAGCAACAAATCCATTTAATCAGCTTCCATTACGTTTTCATTCAATTTTTGTAATGAACTGTCTAAAATGTCATTTTCCATTATAATTTTAATTATATATATGTATTTATAAATACTTTTTTTTATAAAAAATATTCACGTAGTAATTTACGCATCACCGTCTATAGTGAGAGGCAGCCGTAATTTATCCCCCAAAAAAATGATAAATGTGGATTGGTGAATTAAAGTCACTAAAATCCAATAGGGAAGAAGAGAAGGAAGAGACATGACATGTGATCAAATCCCTCATTCCATTATTTCCTTTTCTGCATCTGAGAAAGACATGAGACCTACAGAGGCTGTTCAGACAACCTAATCGCCATTTCATTCACTTCCATTCCATCCACAAACTCTGACGTGGAAGATAACCAACACTAACACTAACATCATACACTTTGATAATTAAATTCAAATTAATTATCATACAAATTAATAAGACTAATCAATTATAGATAAATTATAAATATAATGTAATTGATTTAATGTGGTCGGGTTTAATTAATTTGAAGACAAAGTTTTTTATGAAATCTATACTAATTATTGATCTACTTGCACTTATTCAATTATCAATCCACTTTATTAGTAGCACATCTACTCAAAAATCAAATGCGACTTTCTTTACTTTATTTTTCAGAATACCATCTTTTGAAAAGACTGAGTGAAGGAGATATGACCCTACTACTTCTTATTGCTATAACCTAATGCTCCTGCCAAATTAATAAATTTGATTTTGATAGAAGGTATTGGATTTGAATGTCATATAAGTGGGTATTTTTCTACTTTTGTAAGAGTTTTTGTTTATTGTGTACGTGTTGCCTAATATTTATATTTCGATATATGTGAATTTATCATATAATTCTGTCTTTTTGTCGAACTTTTGGTCGGAAAAACATCATATTCAATTTATATGTGAAAAATATCGCATCACATTGCTCTTAATATCACATATATAACACGTGCGATGTTTTTCCAGTTGAAAAATTAATAAAAAAACTATCATATTTGGTAAAATGTAAATTCAAAAAAAATAAAATGGTGGGTTTAACACAAAAAAATTTAGATGACAAAATATAAAAAATGAATATAATTCAGATGATAAAATATAAAAAATGAATATAATTCAGATGATAAAATATAATTTAACCTAAATTAGTTGGCAGGACATATACATAATTGGTTTTGATGAATAATTTGTACATTACAAGAAAGTAGAAGATTGACCGGTGATAAGTTAGGATTTCAAAATTATGAGCCATGTAACTTAGTTGATGAAATAATAACCCCCCTTGTTGCTTTTCTTTTTCATTTTCCTTTTCTGTGGGTGCAGTTCATATATTGTTCTGCACTTAGATATCAAAAAATAATCAAATATATCAATAAGTTCACATTAAAACTACCATAACGAAATAAAGAAATAACAAAGTAATATATAACAATAGATTATCAACCATTTGTAAAATTCGAATTCACGTCATTTTTACTATGAGACTTCATCTTGCTTTTCTAGTTCTACAGAAAACAGAAACCATAAAGCCAACGTTTCACGATCAATTTGTACTACATCAATCTTATTTTACTTGAGAAAAAAAATAAAAATGAAAATTAACCGTGAAAATTTCATTTATGTTTATTCTCTTGCCCTCAAAAGTAATCATTAAAAGTAATTTTTGTATCATTATGTAGATGAGATGTTTCTAAGGAAAACCGAGAAAAAGAATGTTCATTTAAGAAATAAAACCTCATCTTGTGATGGCTAAAAAGAAAATAAACTATCTATACATGTCTTCAAGAATGGAAATGAACGTAAAGAAAAATGTTACATCCCTTACAAAGACACGTCCTAATTTCATAACTCCTCTACTGCTGATGAGTCTTGAGCTGCAAAATCGCTAGATTTCCACGTCCAGCGACAAAAACAAGATACGGTAGCTTACAAGAAGAAGAAATATCATATTGTAACCACCATATGATCCTCCCAGTGTTGATTGTGGATCATAAACATCAGGTTCACTCATTGCAGCCAAATGTCGTCGAACAAGAGTAAATGCATACACCTCTAGACCTCAAAATAAACACACTAAAACATGCTGCTTAAGCCCCGCAGGGGACATTCTGAATAGTTTCAGTAGCTTTCATTCACTTACAAAGATCAGGTTGAAATCGCCATGACATTAGTTAGAATGATCAAATGAGCATTTAATAGTTGATGAATATAAGCTGTGCCAAAAGAAAACTCCAGGTAAGCAAAGATAGCAAGAAAACTGAACAGAAAACAGTTTAACCTGCATTGCCTTGATCAGCTTGCCCTTTCCTGTGATTTTCCATGCACTGTAGTAGATATTTAAAGGTCTCGATGTCACACGGAATTGTGAGCCCACCACTGTGATCGAATCCAAACTCCTCCTCAACCTTCTCTAGCAGCACCTTGAACAGTGGATCACTAAGATAGCTGGTTGGGATGATAAACCTCCGAAGCTCCGGCCCCACATATACAGCAAGGTAACCTCTAGGGACATCACTTGGCATCTCTAGGCTCTGGCAACTATCCTCATCTGAGTCACAGCGTACACTTGAATTTCTCAGCCTCCAACTAATTTCGGGTGAAATGCCTCCACAGACTTCATCAGATCGAGGGCTATTGCTACTCCTCGGACCAAGTGTGGCATGTTGCCATCTCTGAATGAATTCCTTCAACTTAATGATTTGTTTGATGCCTGTGATTTTGGTTCCCCCATTGTCATCCATTGCCCCAAGCATTACCACAAGAGTGATGAGAATGCCACGTACAGACACCTTACGCTTCCGATTCTTGTTGCACAAGTACGTCTCATCAGATCATGCTACACTGCAATTTATAGATCCACACACAGTTCAGATATAAAAGCAGATTATTATCTTAAGACACAAGATGGACTCTAATCACCGGCCGGTGCAAGCAAAAAGCAGAATGATTACTTGACAAGGTTGGAAGGGCATCGAGAGGTTGGAGTGCTTTACATCTAAACAATGCTTTTGATTTAAACTGCCGTTTGCTGTCTATATTTTATTGTTGATCACTTTCCTTTTGATAATAATTCCATGTGAATACAACTTTCTTGGCAAAGATACCTTCACATGGCCAGAAGTATATAAAACATTAAGTACAATGAATGAGATTAATAACTACAAGTATCACGCCACATCCTCTGTTCTCTTTGCCAAATCAAAAGAACCATCTCCACCATCAGATATCGCAAGGTTACTCAACCATAAAACAAACATTTCCCCAAATATCTGATTCGCTCATAATTTACAAGGAAAATTCATTTATTTTTCGGATTAGTACGAAGCAAATGCGCCAGATATAAAAAATTTCTTTATACCTCGTGGATATATGCTATCTCTACACTACACACCTTCCTATTTGAACAATAAACAAAGCAAAGAAAAAGCCATACACACGTCGTCACTTTTCTAACAGAATCTGCAAACAAATCCGAATAGAGCAATATTCTATACCAATCCACAAATGATGTATAATCCCTACATATAAACAAATCCGTATTTGCCTCACACAAAAACTAAGGGAAAAAAAATAGAGATCCATCTGAGACAGGCATACCTAGAAAATAACTTAAAATTCCACACAAAAACAAAAAACAAATCCGAAGATGCCTAAACAAAATAGCAGATCCAATCGCATCACAGAGAAAAACAATAATCACATCAATCTCACGAAGCATGCAAACAAACTGAAACGTAAACAGCGAATCAAAACCAAACAAATGGCCTCGATCATCGGGAATGTAATATATACCCGGGGACACGGCGGCGGGAGGGAGGAGGCTGTCGGCGGTCAGCAGGCGACGACGATGAGAAGAGTGAAAAACATAGCATGAATCATACTATGGTGGAGGGAGCTTCGGAGGAGGATTCGGTGTGTTCCGACGGTTAGCTGTTTTCTCCCCTTAGAAAGAGGTGTGAAATGTAAACGGGGGGGTGTTTTCGGAATAATGAGAATTTATTGTGAATAAAATTAGGATAGATTAAGTCTTGGCTTCTCATTTTGCTCTTTATACACTCTGGCGCTCTATTTCTCTATGGCTTCCCCCATCTTTTCGGACCTTCCTTGCTTTATTTTCAAACAAAACATTCCCAAATTTCTTTTTTCTTGGAATATTATTTTTGGTAAATATATGTTTAATAAAGATTAAATAATGCCAAAAAACTATGATTTTTGAAGTGGTATATATTTAGCGAGACATTGATCCGATTTTTTAGAGATCGATATTATATGGTAATAAATTTTAATTGAATTTTACAATAATCGACTTTTTTGTCAAATTGCAGGGACTGCGTGTCTGAATCTCAGCCTATAAAATTGCTTTTGAATAATTCAAATGGTTAATTATATTCATCGCCCTCGAAATATACCTAATATTGCATATGCTCGTTATTGTTTGAAAACGTAACTAAAAGGCTTAACTTCATCAGTAAAACTATTAAACTGGCGTTGACGTGGCCTTTATGCTATTGGGATGTTTCGGCCCATAAACACATTACTCATTTCAGAGTATAATTTTGCACAAATATTCAAAAAATTTCAACAGATATTTTTAACCATCAGAGAACCACATCAACATCAGCCTAAATTATAATGTTAACTCAGTTAGGTCTTCTACGTTCGTTTCAAGTTTAAGGAGGTATTTACGACACTTGGTATACTTCAAAAAAAAAATTGGTATGTAAGTATAATAAACCCTAATTTAGAAGTAATTAAAGTTAAAGTTGTAAAATCATTTCATAGATCACAAAAAATAAAAAATGATCTAGACATATATAATTGCCAAAAGGGCCTTACTTATCGTGAAAATTGATAGTGTATATGCGTAGTCCCAATGTAGATGAACCCGGTCCAGCCCAAATGTTACTTTCTTATCATTATTCATAATTATATTTTGATAAATATTTCTCTGTCATTACGAAAGGCATTCTGGGGATGTAGCTCAAATGGTAGAGCGCTCGCTTTGCATGCGAGAGGCACGGGGTTCGATCCCCCGCATCTCCAACCTCTTTTTCGTTTTCTTCTCTCTGCAGTTGCCTAGTTTCCGCTACCCACGTTTCCTTGCCTAACTCAAATGAAATGTGTTGTAAATTACCCCCGGACCATAATTTAGTATTTTGAAGAATAATTAAATATTAGTAATTGGAATACACTCTATGTAATTCTTTTAATTAAATTAAATAAAATGGATAAGTGATCAAAACAAACAAAAATAAATTAATTTTAAGTGGATATATGAAAGAAATTATTGATGTAAGTAATTAATTTATTTAAAAGAAGTTTATTTATGGAAGAAATAAATATAAGAAAGGACATCCTAGTTGACTCGCATTTTGTCTACAAAACGTAGTTATTTTAAGGCTTCGACTCTTAATAAATACCAACCCTAAAAAAAAAAAAAAGGAATCTTAATAAATAGTACATACATATTATTCATGATTAGGGCTAGAGAATAAATCAAACTATTGGATATTCGATTGGAAAAAGATCATTTAAACTCGATTTGTTAAGCTTAACAAACGAACCTTTTTGTTCTATAAACTTCCAAGCTCAGTTTGAGCACTATTTAATCAGTAAAAAAGAATATTTTAAATATCAAATTGCTCGAACTCGATTCATATTTGATTCAATTAAAGCCCATTAAAAATTAAACACAGTTTGAAACTCAAGATAATTCACAAACTTAAGTAATAATGTCTTCAACTTGGCTCCAATTATTTACAATATTGGACGTTACATATATATATATATATATATGTATATTTCTTTTCCCTCTTGCTTCACAAACCAGCAACTGAATTTTCAAAATTCCGAAATTAGACCTAATGTTACTATTTTCACGTCATGCATCACTTCATTTTCCTGCATTCAACCATTGATTTAACATCCCATATTCTCATTTTCAGCAGCCACCAAAACCCTAGGAAATAAATAATGAAAAAAAAAATGAATGTTAGGTTGAAAATAGGGAAAATGGAATTGAATATATTGAAAACTTTCGGTTCGGTTTGATGAATTTTCGGAAAATTTTGATTTTTTTTAAATAATAGTTTTACGATATATATATATATATATTATATTATATGTAATATATTTTAAAAGAATTTGATAAATACTGAAATTTTTGTTTTGATTTGGATTTTCAATCGATTTATTAAACTGTAAACACCTCTAGTGCAAACTGACATATGACATCGATTGGAAAAACAAATGCTATTATCATAAACTCATTGTCACTTTTCTTTTTCATCATTTCTTAGTACTCAAGAATTATCGTAGTTTTCATCTATCCTTATTTGGATTTCGAGGGTGTTTGACTAAGAGGGTGTTTAGCTAAATTTTTTTAAAATATTTTATAAAATATTTAATAAATATCAATATTAATTTTATTTTTATTTAACTATAATAATTTATTATTACATAATAAAATATTTTCTCTTTTTTTAATGTTAGAAAAATTAAATAGCAAAATGGATCATTAAATCCTATAGAGAGTTCGTGTCTATGTGTACATGTAGGGAGAGTGTGTGCGTGTGTGTGAAAGAGAAAGAGAGCGAGGAGAGTGCAACTGGGTGTGTGGATGTGTGTGTGAGTGTATATGAATAGGGATATTTTCATCTTATGATATATTAATTTTATAGAACTACATCTTATTTTGAGATTTTATAAGCTTTTTTTGTAAAAAAATAACCAAACAAATCAAATAAGATTATACGAAGCTTATAAACCTTATAAGTTCAACCAAACACCTTCTACTTCTCAACAAGATGCAAGCGACTCGAAATTCGAAAAGACATAATTCATCGATTTGAAACAACTCGACACTTTATTCAGTAAATAATAGTTGTATAGACAGTAATAAAATTAATAAAAAAAACTTTGATTCTAACAATAATTAATCGACATTTGACATAATTTGCAGCTATACGATTATGAATTATTACACAACTATACTTAATTAGTATTCATCATATGCTTTTTACTTTTGACGATAATAACAAATCATTATATAAAAAACTCTATCTTTCTAGAAATTTGTATTTTCAGACGTATTCGATCCTAATTAAATCAAAAACATATTAATTAAATACTATACTAGTCGAACAATTATTCCTTCCTTTATTTTAAATTATATCATGTTTTCCATATTCTAAATTCTGCAAAATATAATTTTAAACTTGAAGACGAGTTCTTTAACAATTTGTGAATTTCCCTCCTTGTACTAAAAAAAATAAATAAATCAGCATATATATATATATATATATATAAATAAATAAATAAAGAAGAGGTATTTTAATGTCAAAATGAAGTTAGTTAAGGTTTAGACATCAAGAACTAGAAGAAATTAAGGAAGCATTATTCGTCAGCACAAACGTTGAAATTCTTGGGGAGTTTGGTAACTCTAATATATTTACAAATTAAGTGGTTGTACATCACCAACACCAACCCTTAAACGCAACATTCCATCAACATATTATTATTAATTAGAAATAATATACTTTCTTCTCTTGAAATTTAGTGCAATTATATCTAGATCTTCTATGATTTTAAAAGTTATATCTAGTACATTTGAGGTTTCCATTCGTATAACAAATAAATCCCTTAATTAGTCAAAATTCACCAAATTTGCTGATATTAATATAGAACATGATAAAAATTCATATTTATCCCTGATTGACTTATTAGTGATTTATTGCATGTGTAATAAATTTTTTTATGATCAAATTACTTTTATACATTTTCACAGGATAATGTTAGTGGGGAGATACATCTTCACTGTTTTAAGGTAGTTTAGTCAGAAAAATTTTGTTTGACTTATAATAAATCAATCAAGGGTAAATATCAATTTTTATTCAGTGTTTTTTTAAGCATCAATAGGACCCATTTAGGTATTTAAATTTATTTAAACAAAACCATATTAGAATTTTAAACCCAACCCAACCCAAAATTAGGTGGATTGGATTGGAACCATAGGTTTCCACCCATATTGACACCCCTAATTAAAGTAGAAACATCCTACACATTGACGGAGTTTAAACCTACAGTCTTAGAAATAATTATAAGGTCTCAACCTCTCTAATTAAGTTAGGACTCATCGACTTGTGAAAAATGGACTTAAAACTAGGGGTGGCAATGGGGCGGGTTTGGGTGGACCCAGGACCCGCCCCGCCAACTTTGGGACGGACCCACCTTCTCTGATTTTTTTTACACCCCGCTTTGCCTCAGTACAAAACCCGTTGGGACGGATCTTACCCGGTGAATCCCGTTATATTTTTATTTTTTAATTTTTGTACAAATATAAAAAAAATTCAACATATCAGTTACAAAAAAAAAATTGTTCCTTAAATATTCAAGTCCAAAAATAAATTCTCAAATCAACATAAATACAACATCACCATTCATCTTCTTTTCCGTCAAGAATTGTTGGACAATTTTTTTATTTTTTAATTGTTGAACAAATACCTAGCAATAAACAAATAAAAAAATATTATTTTATTAATATTTATTCTACAAAAATAAAGTAAAAAACTATAATTAAAATTTTACTTACTATTTACCTCATTCTACAACCAACGATGAGAACATATCAATACCTCTAATTTTTAGGATCTGTCACTCGCCCCAATTAATATTTTTTTGGACCCAGAGTCGCCCTATTAGGAGTGGGTTTGGAGCGAGTCTTGCCAGGTATGAATCTAATTGCCACCCCTACTTAAAATTAGTTTTCTTTTCTTTTGTTTTTGGTTTCTTGATTATTGCACTTAATTGTTATAGTTTTTATAATTGAGTTTTTTCTCTTACTTTTGTTTTGGGGGGCATGAAATTATGGTGTGTAAAAATGTAATACGTATGAGAAAAAGAAGAAATGAATAATGGGGAATGGAGTTGGAAGAAGTTGATTACACGTCTCAACTGCTAATCTTGACAAAAATATGTAAGGACAAGAGTTGACAAAATGGAGGCCATTCCCAGCTACTCCTATTAAACTTAATTGACGGCTGCAGTCCAACTAACAGCTTTTTCTAATTCCACTCAAATCTTTCGTTTCTTCATTACATCTATATCTCAATATTTAATTATATATAAATACATTTAAAAAATAAAATAAATTATAATAAAATAAGGTAAATAGCAAATTATCCTCCTATAATATTAAAAATGAGTATATTATCCTCATATGAAAAAAAATATAATAATATACCCCCTATACTTTTTAAAATGAAGCAAGTTACCTCCTTATAGAGGGAGGTAAACTACTTCATTTTAATAAATATAAGGAGGTAAATTGTTGTATTTTTAAAAAATATAGGGAGGTAAATCGCTATTTATTTTTTCATAAGAGGGGTAATTTGCTCATTTGCAATATTACAAGGAGATTGCTTGCACATTTTTCCTAATAAAATGTAGGACTTAAGTCCTGATTTTTGGGTTAATAGCAATTTAGCTCTCTGTGATATTGAAAATAAGCACACTACCCCCTATAAAAAAATATAGCAATTTACCCCTTATAAAAAATATAGCAATTTACTCCTTATAAAAAAATTATAGCAATTTACCCCCTATACTTTTTAAAATGAAGCAATTTACCTTCTTATATAGGGAGGTAAATTGCTTAATTTTAAAAAATATAGGAAGGTAAATTGTTGTATTTTAAAGAATATAGGGAGGTAAATTGCAATTTTTTTTTTTAAGGGGATAATTTGCTCATTTGCGATATCATAAGGGGGTTGCTGGCATTTTTTCCCCTGATTTTAGGTATGTTTATAAGACTCTAGCATTAACCCTTAGATTAAGACATTATTAATGTCTTTGCTCGTTAAGATTGATCTAGACAGTGATTAACTAAGGATTTTTTTTTCATATTATCATTAATTAATTTCAGATATATGTGAATCGCATTATTATAGTTCTATAATTTATTTTTTTTTAAAGTATGACTCTTTACATCATTCGATATTTAAATATTCAAATTTGATTAAATTATCAAATATTTTAAATTGAAAAAAAGAAACATCTCATTGCAAAACAAGTGGATTATTTCTTATCTTATAACGATTACGGTTTAAAAATCATGACAAATCAATGTTATCTATTAGGGCCAAACAACATTAATGCAAAAATTTAAGTTGTGATCACGATTAACCAACATATACTATGATTTTAATTATGTTCACACTATTTACCATAATTTTTAGCAATGACTAATATTTTGGCCTCGTTTTTAAGAAACGCTAATAATTATTACGCAACCATAATTAATTAAAATGTTTCAGAATTTTATTTATTTATTTTACTATAATAATTAATTATAATAAAAATTCATATTTTTTCTAATATTCAAAGATTAAATAAAATGCTAATAGCAATAAATATATCTCATTTATAAAAAAAAATGGATTTCACTTTAAAATTTACACATGAAGAGGACGCTGCTAGAAGAGTTTGGAAATTTCTATTACAGCTCTGACGTAGAAAAGACACCATAGCTACAAGTGATAGAGAGGTTCTACGCTAATTGCTAATTATTAGTGAACGAAATAATCCATTCTGCTATTTTTTCTTTTTTTTTTCCCCAATTATTTATATTATAAGTTAAGCAACTTATAAGCACCACATATTAATTTGTGGATATAATGTTCTTGCTGATTAATGTACATTTTTTATTCACAATATATTTCTTAGGAAAATAATATTTTTCGTCCCGTAACTTAAAGTATTTCTACTTTTGATCCCATTAGTTATGGAATTCTTACTTTTGGTATTGTAACATTAAAAAGTAACACTTTTAGTCCCATAACACCTTCTCTTAGATGTTTAACGGAAAAGGACACGGGGTCGTTATGTGACAAAAAGTACGAATCTAGAAACATATATATATATATATCCTTTTTCCAATAAAATTATTTTAAAAGTTATTTTATTTTTAAACACTCCCAATTTATTTAATTTTTTTATGGGCACTCCCAACTTTGATTCTGATATAAATTTTATTTATTTTTAATTAAATTATCATTTCTCTAAAAGCAAAAATTCTTATAAGAAATTCATATTTTGACCTATTCACTATATTAATTTCCTTTTTATTGTTGTTTATATTCAGTACAAAGATATTCCATATGGAACTTTATCTAAGACTATAATAAAATAGAATTCTCTATATATAACTTGACTGTCATGAATTAAAAATTTAATTCTTGATTTTAGAAGAAGTCTTGATTTGCATTGTCAACCAACATATTTACATATATCTTATTCAAAAACAAAATTACTCCAAAAATATAATATTTGCTATCACATTCGAATCCAATGGAAAATGAAACACCCCCTTAAAGAAAAAAGAATATTTATTAAGAATAATATAATCTATAAATTAAAGAATCAAAATTTGTTAAACGGCCATTTTATTTAAAAGTTTTAACTATTAAAGAGAAAAATAAATGTTAATATTTAGACGCGACATCATTATCTGTAATGGAATGAGATCATTTGAACTCGGGATTTATTGTTTGGTTTGACTCTAATACCATGTTAAACGACCACCTCATTTAAAAGATAAAGTTGTTAATATAAAAATGAGAATAATTTAATATTAGGGTAAATTACAACGAGCTCCCATGAGATTTAACATAATTACAAATACCCTTTATTGTTTGAAAAATTATCAATACCTCCTTTATTTTAACATTCGTTTAATAATTAGCCTAATCTATTACTCTCCGTGATGTTTTCATCAATTTTTTGTGGTGAATTGATCAAAATACCATTGTGAATTATTAATTATAATATAAAATTTTCTATGGACTAAGTGAATATTTTTTTTATAATTTTACCATTTACCCCATTTGATTTTTTACAAATTCTTATTTTTAAAAAAAAAAAAATATAACAAATGTAAAATTGACAAGTCTTCAAATTATAAAATTTTTATAATTTTTAAATAACGAACAATATTTATAATTATATCAAATTTTAGAAAAACTCGTTTAATTTGTGGTTAATGTTGGTACATATGCTAAGAAGATGGTGTGGTATTAAAATGAGACCACCTACCACTTCGTAGAAATTGTGGCAGTTCGTTACTCGGGGAGGAGGGGTGGCATACACGACCTTGTCTCATGCCTTTCCATCCATATAAATTATATATATATATATATATATATTCCCTATTAAAATATCATTATTAGATTGAGCTCAACTTGGATATGTATATTCCACCATAATATTATTATATTATCTTTACCCTATTATTTAATTTTATTTGTTACATATATATATATATATGTATCATTAAATTTTTGGTTTACGACTTTCACAATATTGCTTTTTGCTTTTTTAATAAAATTAGAGTTAATTATAGTTGGATCTCATTTAAAAATATAAAATTATATTTTCTTGTAAAAAAAAAATTATGAAATTACACTTACAACTCTCCAAAATTCATTATTCATACCAAGCCCCGTTTCGTTAGAATTTGAATGAAAAATATTGATCTTAGCAATATATTATACATATTATGAATTTTTTAATTTTACTCCTTATTTAATATCCTTATGTAATAATTGATATTTATAAGAAAAAAATATAATGATATTTACCCCACTCCATATATATTATTAATTTATCCGTTTATAAATATAAAAATATACATGAGAAAGTTAAATAAGGGATAAAATTTAAAAAATTATATAATTATTTTTACTAACATCAGTATTTTTCATCTAAACCTAATAGAAG
>NC_026149.1:4078798-4091369 GCF_000512975.1 Sesamum indicum | reverse complement strand
GCGTCAGGTAAGATAATTTTCGTAGAGAGTGAGTGTAACTTTTAAAAATTTTTTGAGAAAATGTATAATTTCGTATTTTTAAGAGAATTTAAGTATAATTAACTCTTAAGATAAATGAACTAATAGGGACTAGTTCAATCGGGAAGTTGACTGCCCATAAATTTGAAAATCTATTGGTACAACAATTGTCTGATTAATTATAAATATTTAATATTGATAATTGGTACGTTGGTTGTTCAAATTGAAATTAATAACAGAACTATAATCGATTCATTCCAAGAAAAAGAATAAAAAATAAATAAGGAATCAACGACGTAGTCAACTATTTACAAACTCAAGGTTTTTTTTCCCTTGGTAGACCCCATGATAAATAATTAATTAGAGTTCAATTCCGTACAATAAAATAATACGTATATATATATATATATATATATATATATATATACTAAATTATGATCACCAAACACATGCCTAAGCTTCACAATATATTATGAAGATATGTTAATTCAAGTAGGAGGTCGAGATCGAGGTAGTTCTAAAAATATTTTAAATAAAGCATAAAATTGGAAAAAAGAAAAGATCGTTAGGTTTGTTGAGAGGTTCTCAATTAAAATTTTTCGATACTTAAGCCAGCTCAAGATAGAAATAGAATAATGAGAATTGAAGATACTTGTTGATTGTGATTGTAATAAATATGTCTTATTGTAATATACGTTAGGTTCAAATCTCATTGACGCACGTTTATAAAAGAAAAATTTCACGAGGGACGTATTTAGATATTAACACTAAATTATTCTTCTCTCTGATAGTTTAAAAACTTTTAAATCAGGTAGTCGTTTAATGTGGTATCGGTGTCAGATCAAACAAGAGGTTATAAGTTTGAATCTCATTGCCACCCAATTATAAAGAAAAGGTGGACTGGAGAGTCTAAAATTAATCGACTTTCCATATCCGATTTACAATTAATAATTATAATATGTTCGAACAAGCCATTTGCTATTAACATAAACTAGATTGCTTTTGCCGACGAGGTCTTACTTGATCGACTGAGTTGATGGTTTATAACTAAAAAGGTTATTAGTTCAAGTTTCACAAGTGTGGGTATATGTCTGGGTACTTCTAAAGTAGTTTGTTGTTTTTTTGTTTCACATGTATTTGTTGATTTAAATTATTGATGTATTGAATCAGTCATTGAATTTGAATGTATTGACTGATGTAACGAGCCGCATACTACTTAAAAAAAAAATAGAATGATTACACTGCCTCCCATAAAGTTTAGGTGTAATTACGTAGACCCCCTATGGTTTGAAAAATTACATCTAATACCTTAAACGTTTGTTTTCGTCTAATAAATAGATCCCTCCACCAGTCAAACTTTTCGATTTTGTTGATATTAGCAAAAAGCAAAATTCATTGAAAGTCCATATCTACCCACAATTGACTTATTACTGATTAGTTGCAGCCTGCAAGTTACACAAATTATCAAATTATAGGAAATTTATGTATAATTATACTAAATATAAGGAGAAGGTGATGTGAATATCTAAAAAAAAAAACTAAATCATTTTGACTGAACAACTTTATTATTCCTCCCAAATTTAAAAGTGCTGTCTAATTCACTTCAAATTTTTACCTAATGCAACGACTAGATTAGACTAGAAATTTACTAAATTAAACTACAAATGCTAGTTGATAATGAACTGTAAACTTGTTTTGACCGTGTCATCATTAATTATTGGGATCATCATAATTACCCTATGATTTTCTGTTTGCCCACTTTATTACAAGTTCATATTTGGACATATTACAAATGTATGTACGGACTAATATTAAAAAAAAATTCAAGTTTGGGTGATGCAAGTGAGAAAATCATAATAAATAGGGACAAAACTAAAAAAGGGCTAATGATTAGTAGTCGTCCTTTTTTTTATGCAATTGACGTTAGAACATTAGTCATAGCTAAAAATAATAACAAATATTTCAGGTAAAATTATTAAAATTATGACAAATATTGATTTTGATGCGGCAAAATTAAAATTTTTGTACTGATTTTTATTTTAATATGGTAGATAGTAGTAATTTAGTATAATTTTTAAGTCGTGTTATTTATAAAGTAAGAAAAAATTTATTATATTTTTATAATGCGATCCTAAATATAAAATTTAAGAAAAATACAAATTTTTGCAAACATTGCCGTGAAGCCAAATGCCATCAATGGAGGCCATATCAATGAGGTTAATTAGTCAGGAGCGGTGGTAATCGAGTTATAAAGAATGTAGAACTCACTATTTTATATGGATATCTTGTGGGCTGACAGTAATCGACTTCTAATATCTTGTGGGTCAGGTTGTTCGAGTCTAACCTGTATACCAATCCAGACAGGTGGAATTACATGATGACGCCGGTGACGACACACGTCAAGTGGTGGGACCCATGTAAGTCCTACAAATACTCTAGGCCACCGTGAAAAGAGGTACCATCACTTCAATTACTTTAATCGCAAACTTAGATCGCATATTTTTCCTTCGACCTCAATTAACTTAAACATCGGAGTGTCGTCATCGAGACGAACCCGACTAGCTTAACTGTACTGTTTTATACTCAAGCCCAGTATCAGATTCGAGGAGAAAACGTGGATCGATCGTTGATCACGATCGCACGTGAACGAGCCGGATCAGTCTTTAAATGAAATTCACAGATTAAATTAAAGGAAATAAAAAAAACAAAAAATAATTAATAACCCTTTTTTTTTGCGCCGGGGGGGGGGGGTGTTCTTTTCAGCCTGTCTTGTCTTCTCTACATAGCGTAAAATTTGTCCGATGTTACATAAAGTACTGCACGACCACTTCAGTCAATTGGTCGTACTAATTTGATCAAATAGAATTGGATTTCCTAATTTATATTATATTATATTTTTTTATTCATTTACTATATATATGTATATTTTTTAAGTAGCATATACAAATATTACATTATTTATTTTAATTAATAAATTTTTTTAATATATATGACATGCATAAATTAATTAGAACACTATGCGACTCCCAATTTAACGGGTATGCCGTTGTGTTGGGTGTTCGCTTTGACTTCGTACGAATTTTAAAATTTTATTTTGAAAATATGGTTCACTAGAGAGAACAGGTCATAGGATTTATAAACTCCTCAAACTTTTTGTTTGTAACTAATATGTGATGCTTGTCTAGATCGGAACAAAAATAATAATATAATTTAATATAAAAATAAAAATAAAGAAAATTCTAATTATTGCGTACTTAGTGCTGAGGCTCCTGCTTTTCACCAACACGCATGTCTAACCTATCACACGTAATTTCTAACTAGTACTGCCCCACCCTCCATATCATTGTAAAAAAATAATTAATAATTTATTGTTTGAGCGGTGACTTTCAGAAGTCACAATTAAATATAGATATTTAATATATAAATATAGGTATATAGTTTATTTATAATTTATTTTGATATGAATTTTTTTAGTTAAAATACGGTTTATGTGAATATAATTAAATTACACAAAAAAATAAATTATTATATTATGAATTAGTTTATTATTTTTTCTTTAAAAAAAATTGGTTACATATATGGAACTTAAAAGACAAGATTGAGGGCAATGTGTGTATGATGATGTACAATAGTACCAAATTTTACCATCTAAACATGAAATCAATCGTACACATTCACACACACAACACACAAATATATTTATGTATGTATAAAGTAACAAAGTACTTCCATGGAGGGATGGGGATATATATATATATATATATATATATTAACATAATAATAAAATGGAAATGGAGGAGAGGTATTTGAAGAAATGCCAAAGCGCCAACTACTCTGCGCGTAGGCAAGACTGGGCAAGAATGGGTTGAAATTGTGTGCTTATACAGAGATGGGTTCGGTTGGGAGGTGCTTGTTTTAACATCCTTTCAGGGACGAGGCGTGTGACTCAAGCCTTCTCTCTCTCTCTCCATCTCCTCCTCATACTTTAATTTCCATTTTCATCATTTCTGATTAATTTTCACCGTTTTACGCACACAGGAGTCGCACTTGGTCTATGGAGATGGTTAATGGCGGATTAACCAGTTTCTAATGCGGTATACTGGGTGGGTTTGTGTTTGGGTTTGGATTTTCTCCTACTGAATTTGATCATGAGGACGTCTTCGTTCGGGAGCAGCTCCAAGTACAGCCGCTCCTTTGACTTGCCGGAAGTCCAGCGGGAGCCGCCGCTCTACGGCGCAATGCTGCCGGTTTACCTCAATGACTTGAGCAGTTGAGGTTACACTAGAGCTTGACGATAATTCCGTGGTTTTGTGCAGCGTCGCCCCCGCGGCGACGACGACCGCCAGTCAGAATGCCGTAGCGTCGGCCGAAGACGAGTCGACCTCTAACGGATTCCTCGTGCGGAGTACATCGGCGGCGTCGAAGCTGCGGCGGATGTTCTCGTGGCGGAGGACGCCGTCGGCGAGGACGTCGACGTCGGAGGCGGAGGATCAGCACCAGGCGGCGGTGGTATCGGCGCGTGAGTTGATGAAGATGAAGGCGAAGATGATGAGGACGAAGTCGAGCGCGCAGAGAGCACTGGGCGGACTGAGATTCATCAGCAAAAGCACGTGCGGAGAATCGGATCCAAATTTGCTGTGGAAACAAGTGGAGGCGAGGTTCGAGGTGTTGGCCAAGGACGGATTACTGTCGAGGCAAGACTTCGGCGAATGCATAGGTACGTACTGATAACCCACAAAAAATATTATATATATATATATATATATGTTGAATGGGAATATATACATATATATATATAGTTTCATTTTATGCATGAATATTGATTGTGTTTTGGAATTGAGTTCAGGAATGGGGGATTCCAAGGAGTTTGCGGTGGGGGTATTCGACGCTCTGGCGCGGCGGCGGAGGCAGAAGACCAGTAGAATAACCAAGGCGGAGCTGCATGACTTCTGGCTTCAAATTTCCGACAACAGCTTTGACGCTCGTCTCCAGATTTTCTTCGACATGTTACCCTCCTCTCTCCCTCTCTCATTTATCACCGTCCATTTGCCTAAAGTGTCTTCCAGTTGGACAAAGTCACGGCGGGAATTAGTCCGTCCTTAACAAAATCAAATATGATTTAACCAAACAATTGTAATATATTTATTATGTGATTGATATATAATTAAAAAAAATAATCAATCACATAATAAGTATATTATATTATTTTATAATTGATTTGATTCTATCAAACTTAATTTAGGTAAAAAAATTTCTTAAAAATTATTTTTAGTGCCAATTGGTTTCTTATTGCAAGAAACTTGGGGCAGCCTTTCCACTCAAAAGTTTGCATTTTTAATGGGCAATTAGCTTGAAAAGAAAAAGGATTTGAAACTGTTTTATTTAACTAATGATATTTTTCTTCCCGTTTTACACATCTTTTTTCTCTCATTAATATTTAAGATAAGAACTAAAATTTTCGTGAATAAATGAATTCCTTTTTTTTTTTAAATGGAAATAGTAAAATGCTATTTGAGAAAGTGTTTGCATAAAATAAAATCAGTTTCATCACTTACTATTTAATGGTTGATGTGCACAGGGCGGATATTAATGGAGACGGAAAAATTACAAGGGATGAAGTGCAAGAGGTATGCCTATTATTAATTCTTCTCCAAAACAAAAGACAAGTTAAAAAAAAGGATTAATTACCTTAGACCCCTCTAAAAATATAAAATTATATCTTTTCTTAAAAAAATTTTGAAATTATACTTATATCTCTCCAAAAATTTACTGTTTATACTTGACCTTTTTTTTACTAGGATGTGGATGAAAAATACTGACGTTAGCAAAAAATATTATATAAATTTCTAATTTACCCCTTATTTAATGTTTTTATACATAATTTTGTACTTTGAAGAAAAAAATCAATGATGTTAACATCACTCTATATATATATATTATATTTAGCATTTTATAAGTAGAAAAATATACATGAGAATGTTAAATAAGGAGTACAATTAAAGATTTACGTATGTTTCTTTACTTACGTTAGTATTTTCTATACAAAGTATAATGGAAGAAGGGTCATGTATAAATCGAGAATTTTTTGAAAGTGTAATTTCAAAAAAGATTTTGAGAGAAAGTGTGATATAGTATTTTTAGAGGGGATCTAAATATAATTAATTCAAAGAAAAAAAAAGAAGATAAACTTAGGTCCAACCATAATATATCTAACACATTTACATGCTTGACGAAAATCAGTAATTTTAAGGAGTATTGATATTTTAGGTGAATGAAAATTATCATAATTTGTAGATAGTATAGGGAATTTTAGTTTGAAATGAGTTTGGTCATATATAAACTAATTACACAAAAACTATAACATATTTATCATGTAGTTGACTTATAATTTTAAAGAAGTGATCAATGACATAATAAGTATATTATAGTAATTTAATTTGTTTTGATTTTTTTTTTCCACAATGTTATATACTATTATTTCTGTCATATGAGGGATTGTAATAATTCTAGGATCCAATGTTCTGAAATAATTCGACCAATAAGAAACACTAATTCAAATTAAGTTCGACCAAATCAAATCAATCATAGAGCAAATGTTATATACTTACCATAAAATTGATCACTTTTCTCGAATTGTATATCAATTACACAATAAGATATTGCCCTTACTACATAATTGGTTCATGTGCGACCAAATTCAATTGAGATTAGAACTCCCCAGTATTTCGAGTGAGTAATCCAAAATCATTATTAAATCATGTGTTTGTTCTGATTTACCTAATCGGAAATGGACAAAATGTCGTTGTGTCTGTATTCTAGCAAGTTTCGTTTTTCTGCAACTTGCTTCTGTGGGGAGCAAACCACTACTTTAGGGAGAAATAGGAATTTGATGTTTGATGTTTGATGTTTGATGTTGTAGTGAAGAAGTGGTGGTGACTGGTAAGGAGTTGAAAATGTATATAATTTAATAAAAGAGAAAAAGCCTGTATTTGTTTATTTTCTAATATGGGTTTGGTTATTTTGACCCAACCAGCTAATATTGCTGAGTGCTTCTGCCAATAAGCTGTCCAATTTGAAAGAACGTGCAAAGGAGTACGCTTCTTTAATTATGGAAGAGCTTGACCCTGATAATCTTGAATACATTGAGGTATCATTCACTCCCACGCATCAACTATCTTTTTAATTGGCATGTTACAGAATAATTGTTCCAATTGTAAAATTGAGGTTAGGTTTTATAATCAAAAGATTACGGTCACAAATCATATGAATCAAGATGTATATCTATTTTCATAGCAGTTTATATTTATTTATTTCTTTTAAATGTATTTGATTCAGAATTATTAATGTAGATATAGCGAATGATGTAATTAATCACGTTGTACATAAAGATAATTTCTGCAAATAGCTACCTCACTAGCCTTGACCTACTATCGGCGCCCCAGTATTAACAGAACGAAAGTTCGGACAAAGTCCTACTTGGATTCCCTCGACCCTGCACCCAGAGCACTTTATATTGAGTTGCTTCAGATGTGGCAACATAACCAGACATTGGGCATATGATTATATCTGAATCATTCAATGCAAAGTGCATCGGATGCATTTTCAAATAGACCGTCCTAGAAACAAGTCTAGAAAGATTCCATGGACCCATTTCCTAACTAGTAAATTTATTGCTAAAATTAGATTAATCACCCCTCTATAATTAAATAAATAAATAAATAAGTTTACTTAAAGATGGGTCTACAGTAGAACACCTACTATGGGGTAAAGTTATACAAAGGAGAAAGAGTTCCCCTAATTTTCCTTGTATTCAGTTATGGCAGTTGGAAGCACTTCTTCTGCAAAGGGACAATTATATGAACTACAGTAGACCTCTAAGCACAGCAAGTGTAGGATGGAGCCAGAATTTGAGCAGTGTTATGCTGAACAAACTAGGGTCCCTCCTACTGGACAACTGGCAGAGAGGCTGGATTTTAGTTCTATGGGTTTTGGCCATGGCTGGCCTTTTCACCTGGAAGTTTCTTCACTACAGGCAAAAAGCAGCATTTCAGATAATGGGTTACTGCTTAACAACAGCCAAAGGAGCTGCTGAAACACTCAAACTCAACATGGCCCTAATCCTTCTACCAGTTTGCCGTAATATACTGACGTGGCTAAGATCTACAAGAGCCAGAGTACTCTTCCCTTTCGATGACAACATTAACTTTCATAGGGTAAGAAATACTTACAGAGCAAGAATCCGAAGTGATCTTGTGTGTTCCTTGCCTGAACTAGTCTTGACTTTCACCTGCAGGTTATTGCATTTGCTATAGCGATTGGAGTTATGGTACATGCAGGAGTTCATTTATCATGTGATTTTCCTCGTCTGGTTAGATCATTGCCAGAAAAATTTGAACTAATTGCTGCTGATTTTAATGGTGAAAAACCCACCTATACCAGCCTGCTGAGTACTGTTACCGCCACTACTGGGATTGTCATGGTTGTGTTGATGATAATCGCCTTTACGCTAGCTACAAGGAGCTTTAGAAGAAATGGGGTGAAGTTGCCACCACCATTGAACAGACTAACTGGATTCAATGCATTCTGGTATTCCCATCACCTTCTGGGTCTAGTCTATGTATTACTTCTGATCCATGGGACCTTCTTGTTCTTGGTTCACCAATGGTACAAGAAAACGGTAAGGAAGCATATGAACAATACCAACATGCATTGAGCTAGTCTACTATAGCAACACTAATATATATTATTGGATGCGACAGACATGGATGTACATATCTGTTCCCCTGCTTCTTTATATAGCTGAAAGAAGTCTGAGAACTCGCAGGTCAGAACATTATGCAGTTAAGATTTTGAAGGTAATTGACTGCATTTTAGTTTCGTCTCTCTCTAAAACCATTTAAAACTTTAGGAGCAACATGAGATCAAATCATAACTTCATAGATGAACACATTGCATGGAAGATTCTATTAATATAAATAAGTTAAAGTGATGAAGTAAAAATACCATTAACGCACAATGGCTATTTGCAGATACCAAGTCAACACACTACTATATATAGAACAAACCATTTTAATCTAAGAAAGCACATTCCCAGATGAAGAACAAGGACAATATGTTGGCATTACTGCAGAAGATGCCTAATATTGTCCAAGTGGACACATTCTCATAGTGGAGCTCTATTAACTTGATATATAATCCATCATGGCTACATTTTACCTGAACTACAATGATAGGGCCCATAACTCTTTCGTGTCTTTTTTATTCACTAGGTTTCTGTACTACCGGGAGGTGTCTTCAGCTTGGTCATGGCAAAGCCAAATGGATTTAAATATAAAAGTGGACAGTATATATTTCTGCAATGTCCTGCAATCTCCTCCTTTGAATGGTGAGCATCACATTACATACACTCACTCACATACACAAGAATAAATGCATATGTACATGCGTCTGTATGCGCACACTCAGCAAGTACTCATATGAATTCATATTTCTCCAGGCATCCTTTTTCACTCACTTCAGCACCAGGAGACAATTATCTGAGTGTTCATATCCGTACAGTAGGTGATTGGACACAAGAACTCAAGCGAGTGTTTACAGAAGATAATAGTTCAACATGTGTGATTGGTCGAGCTAAATTTGGAGCTTTGGGAAATGTTCATCAAACTGGGTAATGTGACCAAATTATTTTATCACATTCATTTAAAGATGACTTTAGGATGAACAATCACTTTCTTGGTACAGTCTACCTAAATTGCTTGTTGATGGACCCTACGGAGCACCGGCACAAGACTACCAGAACTATGATGTATTACTTCTTGTAGGACTTGGAATCGGGGCCACTCCTTTCATAAGTATCCTCAAGGATCTCTTGAACAATACTAGATCAGATGATCAAATGGTACGGCCAGAAATACTTTTATTGCAGTAACAGTTATTTAATCAAATTTTGCAATTGAATTCCCGTTGTTGGCTTAGGACTCCAACACAGACACCAGTCGATCAGATGATAGCTCAAATAGTTTTACCTCTTCATGCGACACATCAAGCGGAAAGAAGAAATCACAGAAGACGAGGAGGGCACATTTCTACTGGGTAACCAGGGAACCTGGGTCCTTTGAGTGGTTCAAGGGAGTGATGAATGAAGTAGCAGAGATGGATCACAAGGTATTGCTCTTCCAACTTGGGCAATACATTTTAGCTGAATACATAGAATGTAGAATTGAATATCTTTTCTTTTTTGTGATATATTCCAAGGTAATAATCCTTTTAGCCAAATATATAGAATGATAAATTTTAATATCTTTTTTTTTAATCAAAATGGAATAGGATCAAATTGAGATGCACAATTATCTAACAAGCGTTTATGAAGAGGGTGATGCAAGATCAACTCTGATCACCATGGTGCAGGCTCTAAATCATGCTAAACATGGGGTTGATATCCTTTCTGGCACTAGAGTAAGATCTATACCCTTATACTACCAACCAATAAGAACACTGTAACAGCCATGGGGTTTATAATGTAAACAATTAAGAGTAGAACACTTCTAATTACTAAATAAAAAAGATTTCGCCACATTTTCCATTTCAGGTAAGGACACATTTTGCAAGGCCCAACTGGAAAGAAGTGTTCAATAAAGTAGCTGCGAAGCATCCGTGTTCAACAGTAGGTAAAAGGATTTCTGACCCGATTCACCAATAAGATAACATGCCCATGTGTCTTGATTATATCCTGATCTTATTGAGCTCCTGCTTTCATGCTCTCAAATTGTTCCAGGTCATTGACAGACATATGATTTGAATAACCTGTCAACAGAACACATAACTCAAGCGATAAATTTTTAAATAACATGACTACATGAGTTGAATCCAATTATGTACTTCATAATATTTCATCAGGAACTGAAAGATAGATGACAATAGATCACAACTGAATTTGGGAGATGTTCATAAGCATGCACTGAGTAGAATTTTTTGCTTTTGGGGGATCTGCTTTGCTGTTCCTTAGGACCTCGATTATTAGTGTCTTACAGGGTCTGGTACTTGAGCTCAAGTGGCAAAAAATTGTTATGCAAACTAAAAAGTAATCCCGCTGAAGCTACCACTACAAAGTTCTTTTCAGTGACATGGCAATTATGGCTACGCTTGTATCATTGGCCCCAAGAACCGGAATCCTCGAGCGAGGTTACAGGCTAACTAAATAATAATTAAGATGAAGACACTGTTATGAAGCTCTTTTTCAATGTCATAGCAACTATTTAAGAACTGGTTGATATAGAGTATTAACAGAACTAACTCATCAATGTGCAGGTGTTTTCTACTGTGGGTTGCCGATCTTAGCAAAGGAGCTGAAGAAGTTATCACAAGAATTGACTTATAAGACATCCACAAGATTCGAATTTCACAAGGAATACTTCTAAGCAAGAAGATCTCAACTAACCATACAAGCGGATTTGTAATTATTTATGTATATGAGGATATAACATACATTTCTTCAGATAGTGCAAAAATCATACAAATAGCATAGCCATATATATAAACACAATAGAGGTTCATTTGAAAGCTGGGTAAAAATTGGGGACAATGGATTGTAGAGGTATTAATCATTATTCAGTTAGTTTTTGCTTCAAAATGACATTGCAAATCATAGGGGAAGGAGTTTAAGATTTAGTTGAAAGATGCAGCACGAAGAGGAAGGTAGAGGAGGTACAGGGAAAATATTGGCTGCGGTTTACGCACTATATGCATAAACCAATATCACTTACTATACAATCTAGTGCAATCAAGGATATCACACTTGAAGGGGCAAAAAGAAAACCAATAATGCAAAGCCTGTTAACCAAGGATAGTCAAAAGGACAATAGCATCAATGTACGTGGACCATTGAAGAATGAATTTCTGTGTGGTGTGATGTCTATGCAGAAATGACTTTTTCTTGAATAAGATGGGGAAAAATGGTATGGGATATAGAGCATTGAAAAATATCAAGTTCGAAATGTTGAACTTTCATAATTCCATACGAAAGAAGTTGTAGAATGAGAAATATGGGATCTATATACCTTCAATAAACTAAAAGAAAAACAAGACTAGACACATTATATAATCTAACAAAGTAAAGTAGCTCCAAGATAAATTTACATCCAACTAGTAACAACAGATTAGAAATGCAATTTAAATTACATCATAAAGAGTCCCCATTTGTTGCAAATACCAGAATCTTAATCTTCAAAGAAGCTTTCTCTAGGGTTTTAAGTACCTCATGTAATATTCAAAATCCAGAGTCTAACTTTTCAATCATCCTTCAACCTCCGCAGAAGTTTTGATGCCCAGCGACGGACACGTCGCTTCAGGGTGTAACCAACAAATATTCCAGCAACAAAGCAAATTGCACAAAGCTTTGAGCAAGTCCATAGTGACACAAATTGTCTGCATTAAAAGATTCATTATCAAATATGTTAAAGCGTTTCCTCTTATTTTCTGATTTAGATAGATGGTTTTCAACAAGGACCAATTCCACAAGGGAATAGAGATCTCATGAAACTGTCAGAAATAGAGT
>NC_026149.1:4076446-4078788 GCF_000512975.1 Sesamum indicum | reverse complement strand
GACTAATTTGTAGAGCTGGGGAAATTACCACAATTAAAGATTCAAATTCCCACAGCTAAGAGTACAAAGACCCAATCAGGAATTTCACATAGGAAGTTATCAAAAATCAAAACAGTGAGAAGGCAAATCCAACTGACATCTACAAGCAAAATTTTACAATTGCCATATAACATAAGGAATATGTAGATAAGGCTATTGATTTAAGTAAATCCATCAACCGAACAGCATATGCTGCTAACGTTTTCAATACAGAATTTTTTAACTGTTTCGCAATTTTATGATTAAAATCATTTTCCAAGATTAGGGATTCATCAAATTTGTCGCCTTCTGATTACATGTATGGCTGCCCGCCTTCACACACTTAGTAGACCAATAAACCACTAGAGCAGATAAATTACAATGGGAAATTTTGATGTTTCTGGGCCCATGAATCCAAACAACAGTATCCAATTCCACACCTTGAGGAGCCATTTCAAAATGTAGCAGAGTCGCTACACTATGTTCTCATGTCTAAACTTTCTCATTGAAATACAGCTTCACTTACCGTTCATTCGTTGGTATTTTTCGCACTCCTCTTCTCAACCACCTTTTTAATTGACCAAATATCAGATTTGAATAAGAATTCAAAGATCATTAAGATTATTCCTGCCATTTCCTACTACAACTACAAAATTTGAGATTACAGCTAAAAGAATTCTAATTAAAAATATTTGATCAACCTAACAGCAGCTAAATCAAATCCAAACCAATGGTACCACAATCTGACGCAACATAAAGTAATGGAGAAATTACTACAAAAACATCTCATATTTACTTCCTCCTTGAACATTAAGAGAGATAAAAGTTGGGCCTCTCACTTTCTCAACAAATCAAAATCCTGCATCAATACACCTAATAAAATAAATTAAAATATCCAGAAATCAGTTTTCAGTCTCCCCAAATTTCATTGTATCACCAGTTACAAAGCCCAAATGCAAACACGAAAACACCCTAAATATATTTAATCAGCAGAAGCTACAACTTTCTAGCACATAGTAGAAAGAATGCAATAGCTAAATGGGTCTTTCTCACCTCGGCGATCGGGCCAGTAGCATGCGAGACTGATCAGTAGATAAAGCAGAAGAGGATCCAAGTCCGGATGAGGAAGAAGCAGAATCGATGGATTTAGCTTTCTCTAAAGAAGCAGCATAAGAGCTGAGTTTTGCTGTTGATTCCTGCGCCTGTGACATCGCACTTCGATATGCTTTCTGCAGTTCCTCCATTTTCACTCAGATTGTTATCATCAGGTAGTTAAAAAACGGGAATGTAATGAATTAGGGTTTACGACTTCATCAATTTCAGAGGTTTTAGGAATTCGGGCGGTTGATGTGTGGAAATAATTATAGATTTGACCCTGCTATTTAGCTTAATATCTTAAACTCCATAGAAGTTTGGAAAATTCCTTAACACTCCCCTGAATTTAAAGTATTGGTCCAATTTAGTCTAAAAATACCATCTCTGATCTCACACATTATGTTTTATTGATTGCATTATTGGGCATTTGTTGGATATTTTTTTTTTTAGGCAAACCGATTATAATCATGATCTCAGTCACTGACGATTATAACAATCAATATATTAATTATCAATATTAAATATTTATATTTAATTAACTACTATTATTAATAAATATAACTACTATTAAGTTAAAACATAAACCACACGTTGATAAGATTTAAACACATAATTTTATAATTATTGGGCCAACAACTTTATCAATTAAGTTAGGCCTCATTGCACTAAAAGAAATAAGATTTTTAACTATGATTAATTATTATAGTTGAAAGTAAAATATCGTGGTGGTTACTAATTAATCACAATTACACAATGGCTATTAGCCGTTGTTTTTACAAGTAAAGTCAAAACATTTACTACTGCTACAATTATGGCAAATATTTTGACTATAAAGTTTTTTCATAGCAAATGCTGATTAATCATGGTCAAAATTTAAATTTTGATATTTATTTTCTCAAACTATAAAAAATTAGTATTGGTTTAATACGATTTTTAAGTCATAGTGATGTGTAGTATAGGAAATGATAATATATATATATATATATATATATTAGTTGTTATGACACGCCGTTCCTGTGTGTATATCATAAATAAATTTCTTTTTTATACAGTCTATATATATATATATTGGTGTTTACATATTTGTTTGAAGTTCTAAACAAAAAATGTATTTATTTTAGTCATTTATAATTTATAGAACTAAAAGTACTAACGACCCATCTCCTCACAAATTTCATCACTGTGGTTTATGCTGAAGGTGGAAATGCAGCTCCGTTTGTAAAATCTTG
>NC_026149.1:4075032-4076436 GCF_000512975.1 Sesamum indicum | reverse complement strand
GACGCTCGGGAGCTTGAATTTGCCGTCTACTAACCTCGACAGCCATTTGCACCGTATTTCAGCTGTGTGCAGATTTGAAACGCTCTCGATGTAACCCACAAATGCCGTGTTAGGAATCATAGGGTTGATTGTGCCCCTGCAATCAAACAACAAATTAAGAGAGCGCGCGTATCGGATGCAGCGTGCCTGCTCACTACTTATATATAAGGTAAAAGCATCCACCCACTTTAAAGAACATAAATAAATTCAATTTTAGTCCTACGACTTAAATAGAGTGGCATTTTTGGTCCTGTACAAATCGAGTTTTAAAGTTACATTAATTACCTGTACAAGGGCATCATGCCAGAAGGAAGCTCGAGTAGGCTACGAAAAGGGTCTGGAACTATAGCTTTGAGCTTGTGTTTGCCATCAAAACCAGTAGCAAGAACCACAACGTCAGCATCCAATCTGCTGCCATCCTCCAACTCAATCCCTCCCTCCCAAAACCACCACTTGGAACAACCTAATCTTTTGAAACCTATCTTCCCTTTGTCGGCTTCTGTGAAGAAATTTTCAGGCAAGATTGCCATCTGACACGACGCGTAGTCTTCTTCGAAAGGGTGATCAGGTTTCAGACCGTACTTCTCCAGTGGAAGCTTCCATGTTAAGTACCACTCGATCACCTTCGATATTGTTCTTCTCTGTTAAAACAACGCAAAAAGACTTGCTTTAGAGCATGTTTGGTTCTCGTGAGCTAACTTTTTAAAACATCTTATAAGATATTATTAAGTGTTTTTCTAAGTTTTTAGGAAACGAGCTAATTATAAAGTTGAAAATTGAGATGTTCGGAGCTTGTAAGCTCTTCTGATCCCGCAGTTTACGATCTTTGCACATTTGATTCCATATGATATATTATAGTATTTTTGGTCCCATAGGATAAAAATTGTGGCACATTTGGTCCCATAAGATAAAAAATTAATATAGGATTTTTGGTCCTAAATACTATAATTTTTAGCCTATTGGACCAAATACGCTAAATCCGTAATCTGTTGGTCCAAAAATGCAAACACTCTCTATTGTGTGGGACTAAATCAAAATGTAGTTCCCCTATTAAAATCAAACATGAATTTGTTTGTGTTTTGGATGAAAATTGAAAAAGAAAACCCTAAAATGTAGAGGCTGACCATGGGAGAGAGCATGTGGCAGAGGAGTGTCCTGAGGAATCCCTGATTAGGTCTTTGATGTAGGAACTGGGATGCCCTAGTTGAATAGAACATGGAAAAGGGCAAACCCCAAACTGAATAATGTGGAACTGTCCAGTGCAATGTTCTTACGACCATCGTGCACGCTTGCCCATCCGCTCCTGCAACCACGGTCCAGACACCCCATTACATGATCATTCATAAGTTGAACTCATACGATCAT
>NC_026149.1:4046928-4075020 GCF_000512975.1 Sesamum indicum | reverse complement strand
AAAGTATAATACGATCCATGTTTGAATTCACCAACTACTTTATATACACATCGAGAAATCTGAAAAATATCACTTTTGATACCATATCTTGGGCCAGTAGCTTTTCGTTCAATGGTACCATAAATTACAATAATTCTCATTTTTAGTTATTTCGTCAGAATCCTTTAGTTATTTGATGAAAATTAATTACAGAGCACATGATCGTTAACTCTTCGTCCTTCTGGATAACGACACGTGGCTTTTTCTATCAAAATACTAAAGGAATACAATAAAATGACTAAAACTGAGGAATGAGACCACTAACGAGAATCCCATAATTAATGGGACGAAAAGTATATTAACCCTAATACAAAACAAAAAATGCAATTCTCACTGAAGAAAGATACAACAAATCGAAGTCTTGTGTTCACATAATCTTGAAAACACACACTAGAACACAAATTGAAGTTTCTCTAGTTATATAGTGTGTGGCTGTCTGGACGTGGACATATAAATATGTAAATGGGAAATTAATTGAGAGTCGTAAATTAGGTAGGTACCTTGGTTAGCTTCAGCACATTCGACGGCCAAATCGATAGCAGATTTCTTGTAGCCAACTATGAGAACCTTGTTGCCTTTTAGCAACCGGATGGATTCCTCTTGGTCGAGCTTGCAATAATCAAGAGTGTGCACTACTTTCCCTTGAAATACTTGGGGGCATTTGTTGTCTGGGAATTTAGGTATCACGGGAATATCCCCATATTTTCCGGTACATATCACCAGAAATTCGAATCCATACCACTTCACCATAATAAAATAAAATCAGTCTTTGAAATTAAAGTTAAAAATCAAATTAAAACTAAAACTTAATTGGTGAAGTATTTTTTTTGTTTTTTAATGCAAGAATTGATGAAAATTATCTACTATAATGTAACAACTTCCATTTTAATGAAGTAAAAACGGTTATTTGAATTTCAAAAAATCAAGAGAAGATTTCAAACTTTATAATCTCAATTATTTTTCTGATAACATATTAAACGATCGGTGCCCGATATAAATTATTTAAACATATATATATATATATATATATATATTTTTACATAATTTATATCGGGCACCGATCGTTTAATATGTTATCAGAAAAATAATTGAGATTATAAAGTTTGAAATCTTCTCTTGATTTTTTGAAATTCAAATAACCGTTTTTACTTCATTAAAATGGAAGTTGTTAAAGAATAATTATTTAATATTAATATCTTAACATAACTAATTTGATTTTTTTTTTCTGAATGAAAAAAATTATTCGTCTTTAATATCATTTACGTCCCAATAATCATCAATACGTATGGACAATAAATTCAATGAAAAAAAAAAACAAGAACCATTTGAAATTATTAAGAAAAACAATTATATTAACAAGAAATTCTAATTTGGATAGGATTGGCCATACCTAAATTAATTATATGCTAAGTATAATACTCTTGTCGGTGTACAGTTTAAAAAAAGTGATTAATCACGTACCAGATATATCATACTTGCCAAACCGATTTTGTGTAAGAATTTTACTTAGATTAACCTGAATTGTTTCAGATTGAGTGGTCTGAACTCCGACTTCCCAAACTGGGTGGCCACGCAACAAGCTTCCGTACTCACCCGACTTCTCCAACTCCCCTACAAAACGTATTTCCACCACCTTGGAGTTGAACCTCACGAGTTTCAGGACATCGAAGTGTGTCGCATACGAATGCAAATACTCCAATACTTCCTTGTAAGAAGGGAAACTGCAGGAATTGTTGTCCCTCTGCGCCCAAGGGAAATCCGAGAACTCGTAGTCGCATCGAGGGGTTTGCAGCCTCGTCGACCTGTAAGAACAGTGCTTCCACACTCCTCCGATGGAGTCGGTAGCCTCGAACACCACCGGCTCCTACTTCCGCCGCTCTTGGACTGCGCAGCCATGATTAATTTGTTTTAATTAGTGGAATTATGTGTTTGAGTTTTGTGTTTGCGATGACGCATGGGAGGGGGGAAGGGGGAAGGGGGGGACTTTCCTGTATTTATAGATGAAGTGCATGGGAAATGAGAACTTGTGAGTCATGTTACAAAGACTTGGATGTGGGTTTCTTTAGGGTAATCATGTTAGAAAATTGTATGGTTGAATTAAGCTCCATATTCCAATAAACTTAATTCGAACTATTTTATTTTTAAAAAATTTCTATTTTTTTTATGATTTTTCAATAATTATGGCCATGGACTTGGAAGGTATGGAGCATAGAAATTCATATTATTCCTAAAAAAAAAAAAAATTAATCAAATTAACCTTAATTTTGTGAATTGGAACAAAAATTTGGGGTTTGCTAATAATTGAGCTTCTGTGGAAGTTCAATCATGCTCTTGCAACAATTTGATTAATATTTAAAAATCAAATTAAAACTAAAAATTAATAAATTAGGGTTTTGCCGGATGTTCTATTGTTTTTTACCTGTAAAAATAATTACTAATTTTAGGCAAAACTCGGAAATTCTCCAAAGACTTGAGGACTAATTAACTTGAAATTAAAGACATAGCATTTTTCTTAATTTAATACAAATTCAATTAAAGTAGGAATTTGATTCTCTCATGAGAGAAAAATTAATTACATAATTAAAGATTAAGCCAATTAATTGTTCTGATGTATACAGCTTAATTTAGAACGAATAAATCAAATTAGGCATTTGGATATGAAGGAATAATATATGGAAAAGTGAGCATCCAACAAAATAACATGAAATTCAAAGGAAAACAAATGCAAATATTTAAAATTATAATTACCCAGTTAATTATATATATATATATATATAAGATGTCTGTGTGTTTTTTTGAATTTCCAGATTATTCTACTAATTTTCAAATGGAAAGGGAAAAAGAAAAAGAAAAAAAAACCCAAATATACACATGATGTTAACAATACAAATTAAATTATGAAAGAATTTTTCAAAATTAGCCTAACAACAAAATATGATCGCCCCTAGGAAGGTTAGTAACTTTGACGTACAACCTAAAATTAATTAATTATTTAATTTTGTATGTAATTAATCCTAGTTCTGGATATAATTTCGAGCCGTCTCCTGTGAAAATTGAACTGACCAAAAAATTTCCTTAAACATAAAAAAAACAAGAAAAAACAAGTTGAAATTGCACCTTAATATTTTAAAAAATAAGTATTTAACTACCACTATATTGTGATTTTAAATCGCGCAATTTGCCACTGATTTTTATATTTTGGTGGCTACTATTGTTTTTGTCCTAATTTATTAATCAAAAAATTCAAATATTCAACTAACACTTAATTTGGTTTTCTTTCAATCCCAACACATCAAGTGCGAGTTGAATGTTCGGGTGAAGAACACAACAAGACGAAAGGATCTTAGATGCTTCTTTTTTTAAAATATTAAAATGTCTGTTGGACAATTCTTTCAATTCAAAGAGATAAATTCTGCGATGGGTATTTATATTAATTAATTATTTAAATATGCATACTTAGTAAGTCAGAATTAAAATCATATGTGTCGTGGTTGTAATTTTAATTAACGGATGAAACAGGAATTCTAACCTCAACACAATAACACACTAGGTGAATAATTAAATCTAGAGAGAGAATTCTTAGGAGAGAGAGGTTATGTAATTCTTAGGACAGAAGGAATAATGTAATTTAATTTGCATCATTTTAATTTTGACCCTTGACTTCAATCTAAACGTTCTTGACTTGTGGTCTAAAGTCAACCAACTATTCAACATTTGAAATTGTGCCCAAAGTCAGACAACCTAATACGACTTGTGAGTGACATTTACAGATGATAATAAAGAACGGGAGTGATTATTTTGATTGACAGAATACGTATAAATTATGATTCAACAATGATTATTAGTAGTTGTTTTTGCAAACAACGTTAAAATATTAGTCATAATTAAAAATTATAATAAATATTTTAATTATAATTAAAATCATGATTTATATTAAGTACTCGTCATCAAAATTGAATTATTTATATTTATTTTGTTTGATTGTGGATACCAATTTATAATATCAAAAATATATATTTATTCTTTATAGGTTTAATATCTTATTCAAATTCTTTTCCTCTACCTAATCATAATTTGCATCTATGGTTGCAGGGTCTCTACGCAGTTGACATACTACCCAAATAATATCACAGGGGGTGTTTGTAAAAAATGGGTAAATTACATTTTTGATCCATATACTTTGTTGAAATTGATTTTGGTTCCTAATTTTTTTGAAGCATAATTTTAATTCTTAATTTTTACAAATTATTACGTTTTTCTTGTTCAATCATTCAAATTAGGGTTAAAACTAATGAAGTTGGAGAACACGATTGTGTTGTCTAACACAGTCAGTCCAAAAAATAACAATTTGTAAAGATTATGATTAGGGACCAAAATTATCCCTTGAAAAAATTAGGGGCCAAAATCAATTTGGGGCAAAGTATAGGGACCAAAAGTGTAATTGTCCCTTTAAAGAATTTAAGCTTATTTCAATAGTGTTTGATTTTAGAAAAGGTGGATAAGTACAGATTAAGATGTAAAAGTTGGGAGTATTCTGAACGTATTAGTTATAAGTAGAAAAAAATTGGTGGAAAAATATTAATGTATTATCTATTTATTTGTGAAATTACCAAACTAGTCTGCTAGATATTTGGGTAACTATTAATGAGGAAGGGAAGGGCATTTTCAAATATAAAAAAATAGCAGGGTAAAGAAAAATATAAAGAAATTCAATAGATTGTTTCTACCTAACAAATTAATAGATTGCGTCTTTAGTCAAATTCACCAAATTTGTTGATATTAGTAAAAAAAAAAAAATTGAATGAGTATCTATATTTATTTTAATTGACTTATATATAATTGGTAAAATATTTCTTGATGTTGGCGACAATGTTGGGCTTAATGAGATAATCTAACTGCATAAAATAATTTCACGCCTTATTGTGCGTGTTTCTGAGTGTAAGAGAGAATGTGTGAATGTATAAATGGGGATATTTTTATTTTATGATATATTAATGTTATATAGTTTATAAGATCTTAAAAAAAAGAGGTGGGAAGTTTAACTTTTTTTTAAAGAATTTATAAGATCGAAAATATTTTATTTTGAGATTTTATAAGTTTTTTTTAAAAAAAAATTGTCAAACACTTTATTGGAGCTTATAAGCTTCCAAACATCTTATAAGATATTTTGAGGAGCTTATAAGATTAGCCAAACACCGTCTAAGCAAAAAACTGAAAAATATTTATTTACATGAATTATTTTTATTTTTTATGTGATTATAGATTTCATCACTGGAAGTAAAAAAATAGAAGTAATTTATGTAATAATGTAATTGGGTGTATATGCAGGTTTTTAACAAATAGGGATGGTTTGTATAAATGATGTTGACATTTTTTAAATATGAATGTATACATAATTTTTTAAAAAATATAAATAATTTTATAAATAAACTATAATTCAAAAAGTATAGATGTAATTTTTTTCCTATTGAATAACGTTGTATTAATTATTTTTCTTTCTCGTTTTAATTATAATCAGAATATATCCATAAAGTATAAGAATTATTATGAAAAATAATTTATTTAATATCAGGAATCATTATATTTATACTTTTTGACCTATAATTTATTTTTATAAATTACTCCTACCTTTTGATAACACACATATTCCTATTGAAAATATAGATATCATTTATATAAATTATCTCTATTTTTTAAAAAAGTATACATACATTTTTGAAAACATTACCTTTATTGAACAAATTTTTCTTATTTTTTAGTTGATAGAGATAAAATCTGTAATTATGTAAAAAATAAAAATAAAAATTATTTGTATAAATAAATTATAGAGCATGGGTGTAAATAGGGGTGTTTCGGTTAGGTCATCGGTTTTTTTTTTTTTTTAAATTTGGTTTTTCGGTTCGATTTTTGGTAACCGTTTCGGTGAACGAACCGAACCGAACCGAAAAACTGAAATGTTAAATAATACAATAAATAAAATATATTTTTACACATATTAATATCATATGATTATTTATATTTATATATAATATATTCATATTATATTATTAATATTATATTAATTATAGAATATATATAAATATATAAATAAAAATAGAATAGAATTGAGTCAGAGTCATTGACTAAGTTATGAGAGAAGAGAAGTGAGACTGAGAAACAGAGCAATTAAGTTACCAACAGAGAAAGAAAATAAAGAAAAGAAAGAGAATTGACTCTTCCGCGACCGGTGACGACTGAGAGAGGAAGAAGAAAAAAAAAAGACAGGACGGGCGACAACGACAGGTAGGTTTTCTGGTTTTGCTCTTTTACAAACAAAAAAATTTCAAAATTTTGACTTACAATTTTGTTTTGAAGGTGTTTGATAAAATGTCTAAGTTAAAAAATATATGAATTCTTGTATTTATTGGATTCTTTTTAAATATCACAATTTTTATTTAAAATATCAAAATATATTATTTTAAAAAAAACAGTTTTTTCAGTTTTTAAACTAAAAAAATCGAATCTGCTCGATTTTTAATTTTGGTTTTTAGAAAACCCCAAACTGAATTTTTGATTAATAAAAAATTCAATTCGATTAACCCGTTTGCACACCCCTAGGTGTAAATATTATAATCCCTATCTTATACTACAAAATAAAAAAATAAATTTGTTATGTAAGACGACAATGAACCCTAAACCTAATGGTCGCTGTGGGGAGATTGTTGCCCGCGTGGATGCAACAACCAGTAACTACCTTACACGTGTCCCATGACCCACTGGACCCAAAACATCCGGGTATAAAGCACCGGATCTACCTTGGCAAATCGCATCTCCTTTCTATATATTCGGCATCTACTCTCGGATCCGCTTCGCACTATCCCATCCTACGGCCCAGATTCCCCTCTCTCCTCCATATAGTACCACCTCCACACTCTGGTTTCTAGAGAGAGAAAGCAAACAAACCCAGTTAGAGAGAGAGAGAAAGAGAGAGATGGAAATGAGTGCATTGAACCATTCCCCATTTGAAGCCCTTGCTTTCGACTATTTGAGATGCGGATTCTTGACGGCCGTCAACAGTGTATGGATAGCCGTTATAACGGCGGCCCTCAGCTTCTGGAGGATCAGGGCTTTGTCATCGCCGCTCGTGTCGACGCCGGAGCCACGTGGCAGCATCCAGGATGCTGTATCGACGTCGGAGGAGAAGGTTGGGCATGCTTCAGCTTCAGCTTCAACTCCTGGTGAAACCAAGCATTTATTATCAGCTGGGGCGACGACGTGGTGTGGCGTAGCGGAGCGGGAAGGTAGTTCGAAGGTGAAGTTCAGCCTGTGTTATAACGAGGATATTTTCAGGGGAAGTTATGAGGATGAAGACGACGGTGGCTGCAATGGTGGTGGGGCGGCGGTGACGATGAGTGGGAAAATAGGGTGGTGGTGCGACGATGTTTGGGAGAGAACGACAGTGGTGAGGATGGGAGACATGGGGTGGTACAGGTGCCAGGATTTGGCGGCTCTCGACGGAAGTGTGGTCCGGTTGTGGGGTGGCCGTAGGCGGAGAGCCGCCACCGGGGGTGGCGCCTTCAAGTGGTAGGTGTGCGGTAGTGGTTGTAGGAAATAATATAAGGGGTTAATGTGTATTTAGAAAATTGTAAATATATATATGCATATTTTTTTTGGTCTTTTTAGAGTATATTTGTGTTGTCTTTTTTGACAACATACGTTGAATACTAAAATCCCATTTGTCTCCTCTTCCCTTGTAAAAATTTCCAGTTGATTGTTTTGGGGTTCCATAATATATTCATGTGAATTTGTATCATATAAATTTTGACAAGAAATTTTTATTAATATTTTTTTTATAATAAATCAAAATACATAAATATTTTGTATTTTTTATAAAATTACAATGACATCCTCTAAAATTATAATTATAATTACAACGACATAATTCTTATTTAAAAACGAAACTTACATAAACACTTTTTGAAAAATATTATACTAACACTTTTCAAGAAGTGCCGCTGTAAAATTACAAACCATAAAAAATATCTGTATAAGTTAGCCTAATGGCAAAAACTATTAATGTAATGACCCTATAAATTATTATTGGTTAGATATGGAATTCAAATCAGATAGCATTAGTAGATTTCTCCCTTATATTTCAATAATCAATGTTTTAATTTCATCACTTGAACAAAAGTTTAAATTATTTAAAAATTCTTGCTTATTCCCATACATATATATAAACAGCATTTATATATCTTGTGGTTTGTTTTTCTCTTGAAAATATTTAATTATTTAAGCTGCAGACGTGTTGGCTCGTAGGGCATCAGACATAGATATAAGCCATTTTGGATATAATACTTGCCCCCTGTTTTCGGTCTCGATTTTGAATTTATACATTTGAATCTAATTTATTCTAAATAATTAAAATTGGAATAAGTCAGGAACTAAAGACCTCAAACAAAGTTGCATTATTAGTCCACTAGACGTTGTGTCACATTGTTTTTACGTGCATATAATGAATACTTTTTTTATATATTTTAAAATATACAAAAAATAATATTATAAATATATAAGTTAATACATTATTAACAGTCATTTATGAGTATGAAGCCGTTTTGTTTTTATATTAATACACATATATAGATGATGGGCACAAAGTTAGAAGCCCATTATTGAATTTTCGTAATGAAATAAGTCGAAAGAAGTGTCATGAAAAGTCCCTAGTCCATTTCATTTGGGCTGAAAAAGCAGATTCTTGAAAATTAATTAATTGTTTTGTTTAAAGTTTCTCCCACAAGCCCACAATCACTCACTTATTGAAAAATTCTTATCCGAATTAGATTTAAAGGAATCAAACCAATTAGACAACAAGTCATGTGATATATTTGTTATGTGATTGATTACTTCCCTTAAATTGTATATCAATCACACAATAAGCGTATCACATCTGTTATATAATTGGTTCAGATCTGGCCAAAACCAACCAAATTAAAATCTCCTCGATGTGAAATACATTGAGTAATTAAATGATCAACATATACTTTAATTTTTAAAAATAAAGAGCACGTTTTAGTGATCCATAATATTTTCTAACATGAATTTGCATCAAATTAATAAAGAAAAAAGGTTGTTAATTAAGGGTACATTAATGAGTACACCAAATGGTTGTTGTACATAGTTATAGACTTGTTCATGTTCATTGGAGGAGGTTCAAAACCTTAATGTAGGATCAAAATTAAAAATAAATCAATTATTGGACTAAAAGTGTAATTACGTAACCATAGAATTCCATTCTCATCTAGAGTTTGAGGTGTCAATACACATCATTAATGTCCACAAAAATACACAACGTAATAATATTTGCAATTCAACACGAGAATTTGCGTTGTTATTGCTCCTCTTTTTAACGATTGTATCATCAAAGATTCAAAATAAAATATCTAAGTCTCAAATGGACGTAATGTGCCACATTATACATTTATAGGTAAGTCGCATTTATGGATTCAACTATTTTGTTGGCATTAAATGTACGTACATGTAACACAAATGTGACCCTAAAAAAGTGTAATATTGAAGTAAAACGTTTGAAACCAGTGTGCTCTATACTTCATTATAAACTCATGTTGTATTTTATATTTTATTTATATATATATAATAATTTGAGGATGCACTGATTTTTATGACCGGAGCTAATAGCTAAGAGGAGAATAAATGCGTACCTGAATTTTCAGGACTATTTGTCGGTTCCCATTGATGTACGGAGGGTATTGGGGATTCCTTGAATGATGCCACGGATCCATCGATATAGGGTCTAGATTTGAATCAGATTGAGTTACTCGATCTAAACTAGTTTAAAGAGACGTGGACTCTCCTAAACATAAGCCATTTTGAACTTTTTTAGGAGGGTAAAAGGGGAATTTCCACATCAATATAATGTGAATAATTTATTAAAAAATATGTATTAAAATAATTTGGATTTTTATACATATATCACTAGAAGAAATGTAATGTTTAATCATGGTCAATTGCATAATTAAAAATAAATAATCATACTAAATTATTATTGAAATTAACAACCACATATTGAATATTATTATATTATAATAAATAATAATTATTACCATAATTTTAGTTTATAATGGACAAAATTATAATCTAACAGTAAATTTTGTTGCAGCGTACAGGTGAAATGTAATTATAGAAATTAACATGACCAACAACCCTATAAAAACATCCACGCTACACTTTCCTCCCCTTGTCTCTCTTACTCACATACTCTGACGCACTGCCCTAAACGCCCGGTATTTCAGACAGGGCGCCACCGCCGAGGCCCGCCGTCGCGAACGGCTGCACTACCAACAAACCCATTGAAGAAGCTAACCTAAAAGGAAGATGTTAAGGACCTTACTTTTCTCTCTCTTCCTTCTCCTTCTCTCTCCTCTACTTCCACATCCAACTCCAACTCGAGCGAATGCCCAAAAACACGACCTAGTCCACAGATCCTGCCTCCACGCCACCTACCCTGCAATCTGCGTCCGGACCCTCTCCTCCCACGGCGGCGCAGCCGCCACCCTCCGCGAACTGGCCCAGTTGGCCGTCAAGGTCAGCCTCGCTCGCGTCCGCAAGGCCTCGGACTTCCTCTCCCATAAAAAGGGCAGCGGCCGGAGGGAACAGGGAGCACTCAGCGACTGCGTGGAGCAAATGGGCGACTCCGTGGAGGAGCTGAGCAAGACGCTAGCGGCACTGCAACACCTCCGCCATGACGCCGACTTCAGGTGGCAGATGAGCAATGCGGAGACGTGGGTCAGCGCCGCCTTGTCCAACGAGGACACCTGCCTCGACGGATTCAAGGAGATGGACGGCGAAATCCGATCGGACGTACATCGGAAGATCATGAACGTAGCTCGTGTTACCAGCAACGCGCTTTATCTGATAAACCTTCTTGACGATTAATCTTAGTAGTAGTACTACGTATGATCTTTACATTGATCTCAATTTCTGTCTAAGGTTTGTATATGCACGTAGTTGTCTGTCTGTGGGTGTATTAATTACTGCTGTAAGTGTAACTATATATAGCCCTAATACGTATTTGTGTTCAGGAAAAGAATCAATGTATTAGGATATTTGGTATATTATTGAAGAGTAGGTTTATCTCGATTTCGGGACCGGATCTGCCTCGGCCAAATGTGAAAAAATCATTAAAACTATTGCTGTGTGGTTGATGTACATTTTGAAAAAAGTGATCAATCACATAATAAGTGTATCACACTTGCTTTGTGATTGATTTGATACGACCAAACTTGATTCATACAAGAATTTTCTGAGGGTTTCATAGGTTTAATGTGGAGACCAGGGATTTGTTAGGTGAGAAAAGTTTTTATCCAAACGGATCGCACAGTAAATATGATATGCTTAACATATGATAGTCACTTTACTTGAACTGTATACTTATCACACAATGAGTATATTATACTTGTTATATAATCGGTATAAGTCTGATCAAATCCGATCCGAGATAAAATTTTGGGTTAGGTGGATGTTTGATTATGGGGGACTTAACATTAATTGAGACAGGTCTATGGATTGCTTAATTAAGTGAGTAGGTAGGTTAATTATGCCACATTTTGGATACTGCGTGTGGGTTTAGTATCGGACCAGCCACATAATTTTTTGGGTAAATTTACATTTATATGGGTTAAAATTTCTTCTCATTACAAATATATCTTTATTAAATTTTACAATTATTACATTTGAGGTTTGTCAAAACCTTACAGTGTCTCACTGTGAAGTGCATTATAAGTACAAATTAGCCTCCAGTTTTCTAGCAAAAGAAACCATATATATTAGTGAAATATCAAGAATTTGCAACTAAATATAAATCATAAGACTATTGTTCCCCGCAAACAAACCCTCGCTCTCGTTTATCCTCTTTCTTTCTCGTCAATTCACTCTTGTTCAGACCATTATTGTTGATCGTCGACTATGCAGTCATTTCGGCCCCAAAGCAAAACTCTTTTGTATTTGTTCACTCTTAATTATCACTTTTTATCTATATCAATCTAGTCTCGGCTCTCTCTTTTTCGTTGGACGATCATTGTCGAAGATCGCATCAGAGACGTAATTGATCACTAGCTAGTGGAATCCTGTCGCAACCTTTAAATGTAGTGATTGATCAATTCAATATAAATGTATTTGTAATTAGGACAAATTAGCCTTGGAAAATGTGAATGCAACTTTTTCTAAGTTTTTCTATTATTATGTGACCTTTTGGAAAGAGTTGCTAAGTTAAGTTCTAGTTTAGGTGAAGGAAGCATGACCGCCTTACCAATCATTGAAACATCAATCAGGAAATATTTCAGACTTATATTCCTACTAATATATATAATTTCTATAATTAATGAACAAATATTGTTATTGTCAATCTATTCAAAGCTGGAATCAGTGACTTGACTTCAAGAACCAGACCAAGAACAAGCTTTTTATGGGTCCAGTTGTTCAGATAGTATCCTTTAGTAATTATCGTTGTATTTTGTATTACCTTATGCTATTTATTTATATACTTAAGTAAAAATATTCCACATATATAAAAACGTAATACTAAGTTATGATAAGAAAAAAGAAAAATCTTGATTATTAGTTGGTTAGGACTTGAGCATCTCTCCAAATTACATATATACATATATATATATATATTCTGATTATAGGTAAGACTTAATTTGATTTTTTTTATATATCTCAAAATTTCAACATTTATATATTAATGCATATTTTACACTAATTCTTGGAGGCAATTTGAGAATACAAAATGAAGTGTTGTTTGTGAATGTATAGATTGAGATTGAAATCATACATGCAACGTCTGGGTGGTGTAGTTGGTTATCACGCTAGTCTCACACACTAGAGGTCGGTTCGAACCCGGGCTCAGACATGCCTGTTTCAGATAATAACCTTTTTCCTTGCCAAACAATTTTATATGAATATTCAATTTGAATTATAATATATTTTGACCAAAAGTTCATATTTAGATTTAAGTCATTGTAAAGCAAAACTATGGTCATGTTCTCACTAACCAGCAAAATTGTCCAGTAATTTAACTTAAAATATATTTTTTTTCATTTGAAAATCAAGAATTTGCACCTAAATGGCAATGTATAACTCATTATTTTATGTAAGTGAATTATACATTGATGATGAGTGAGCTGTAATGCGTTAGTTCAATTTCTAATATGTTGATGGAATTAATGCAGTATTCAAACTGCAAAATGTCCCAATAAATTTTGACAAAAGAAGGATTCCATCACATCTAAGGATTGAATAGGTAAATGAATTTAGTCCAACATCAGTATCAGTTCAGTTAGGTGGTAGAAATGCATGCAAGTGAGAATTTAGTAATACAGACCAAGAATCATTCTAATTTACTTGTACTTTCCCGAATACCAGAAGCAAGTGTTGGTGGTTACAGAGATAACATTAGATAATCAGCAGAGGTGAAAAAAGAGCCTCTCACAACAGGAAATACCAGAATTCTCATCTTCTATGCAACATAAGAATGCTATCCAAAGACGCTGCTGATATAGCAAAACAATCCGATTGCTTGAGAAGGCAACTCGTATGAACTATAACACTTGTACAGGTGTCCCTACTAATTAACCTAGCATTTTTCTCTCTTGCTCGGCACAGAACCTAAGTTTGCTCTTCTTAATATAACTATACATCAAGGAAAAAGAAAACAACTGCAGAGTACGGCACATTCCAGTTGTTGTGTCGACCGTCCATTTCCTGAGACTTGAGGCCAATATGAACCTACCATTACAGACCTTTGCATCAATCTTTTTTCCAATTCAAGCGCTGTAGAATCTATTTGTATGGAGCAAATAAAATTGATGAGTTGTGGCCGCCAAATCCGAATGTATTAGACAATGCCACCTTAATATCCAGTCTTTCTTTTGTTGGTCCCACCAGCAGATTGGTATTCTGGATCAAGTGCAACCATCACTAATTCTATACAGCTTTATGAAATAAATAATACAAAGCCTGAATCGACTAAACAGGCACAGGTGCATTCTGGTTCATCAATAAATGTAATGCAGATTCGACTAACAAACAATGCTGCTGAATCAAGTTATCAAGCACATGTGCATTCTGGATCATTCGAATCAAAAGTCACAAATGCATTAAACAGATTTCTCAGTCCAACTCATGCATGTTATCACCTGTCTCTTTATATGCATTTAATCTCACATGTCCTGTCCTCAAGTTACGTATTCTATCTACAACACAGGAATAATCAGCTGTGGTTAAGCATGTCATAAATTAATGGCTTACAGATATTTCTTTTCAGATAAGTGAACGCATGACAGAGGACAAAAATGAGCTGTAACACTATTGTGTTTTCATATCAAATTACTGAAAGAATTGGGGTGAAGAAGCTTACCACGCCATCATCTGGATTTTCAAGATTGACATTTGGATGAATCCAGCCAGTCCTAATTGCCTACAAGAAGACAAGGGTCACTTTAACAAAAGCTTGTTGTTCCAATTTTTCATCATTTGGGAACATTCAATCAGACAATCACATTAAGGTATCATAATAATGACGCGGAACCGAAGTGGACCAATTTCACATAACTGATCACACAATGGCTATGTTGTTCCAAAGTCAACATATTTGGCTCTCTATGCATCAATTTGATTCCAAACCCTTAAATAAATAAGAACAAAAAATAATTTAGATAGCAAGATGAAAAATTTAAATAGATTTTAAACTTATTAGACAAGAATAGCAACATAAAAGCATATTCTTGTATGTTTTAGTTACTTTTAGTATATTTTAATTACTCTTCATAAAACCAAATAAAATGTTTAGATATTAATAGGGGTTTCATACTTGTAACTAGGAAACATATTCAATTCAAACTTTAAATAAAGTACTTAGAAAATAATTTATATAATATTTTAAAGCGCTTGATAATTGGTATATATATAAAATAGATTAGAAAATTGAAAGGGGAAAGAAGAGCAGCAAAAGAAAATCTTCATGTTCTCCACTGAACCAGCCTACCCTACCTCAATCCCAGCCCCTCACCCTTATCATCCCCACCCCAATGCAAAACCACCAAAAAAGTCCCACCCAAAAACCCCTCCCCTATGGATAGTGCCCAAGCGTCAAGTGGCACCCCCTGCTCAATCCCACCTACACAGAGCTCACATTAATATCAAAGTAAAAATGTGCGCGTGAACATGCACACCTACACCCACATGTCGGCAAGCGTGCCCGAGCACATGTAGGGGTTGGAGATGGGGTTACTGTTCAAGATGGGCAAATTGTCATTACAATGTTTCGAGTTTCCAACTTCTCTTAAACAAGCATATACGTATATATATGTCAAGCTAAAACAGACATTTGAAATTTTCAGGGAGGTTTTACTGACTCCATTGGTTTTAGGGGGTACTCATAATTTCAGTACTTGGAGGAATAGTTTTCATAAATAGGTCAAACCTATTGTGTGGTTTTTTGTATTTAACCCAAAAAAGTAATATTTTGGTTAATTCCTTTTCCTTGAATCCTGATGCCTTTCTGATTTCTGATTGGGGTACTTTAAGAGGATGAGAACACAACACCCGAATCACCCACCTGGAAAAGGAAAATGTTCAGAAAGTTCAAAAAGAGAAAAAAACACTAATATCCAAAGGCATATGCATTGATTGATAACTCCCTAACAGGTTCCTTCTGCAAATGATTAAGCCAAAAGTTTGCTAAAATTTCATGGCTGTATCCACAAAACAATACACAAGCAAGGCACCTGCACAGTTGCAACAGCCTCCACAGCACCAGCTGCTCCAAGTAGGTGTCCAGTCATAGATTTTGTGGAGTTCACCCTTAACTGCAAAAATGAATAAGGATTAGCCAAAAATTACACAAAAACTTCTGCAATAACTCACAACAAGTATGGCAAGAAAGAGAACAGAAGCCTGTGGGAACCTCTGGATTCTGCCCAAAACAATGAATAAGCGCTTGATACTCCTTAAGATCACCAGATAGAGTAGACGTTGCATGTGCATTTATATAATTCACATCTTCCTTAGATACTCCTGACTGAGACAGAGCCTTCTCGATGCACAAAATGACACCAGTCCCTGCTTGTAGATAAATCAAAGGGTCAAAATTACATGCAGTTATTGCACATATAAAGAGGGCTACAATATTGGCAGTTTGTGTATATAGCAGAATTTAAACTCGGGAAAACCATCCCTGGTTCCAAACATCACAAAGTTGGAACCGGAGCTATTAGAACCAATACGTTATTATGGATGGCAACTGGACCCGAAAACCGGGGCCCAAATGGGGCGGGTTTGGTATTGGTTTTGACAGTTCTGCGGTGGGTCCAGGTCCATTGGGTTGGGGCCTGCAGGGTCCGGGTTGGTGCAGGTTTTGGCTCGGACCCAACCCGGCTCATATTTTATATAAATTTGACTCAAGTTTCCACATGCATAGTGCATAAACACATGAATAAAAGCAAAACGACCTACACATATCAAATGAACAAGTCATACAAATTAATAGAACAGTTGAAAAGGAAAAGTTCAATCATTTTTTAATGGAAATTTCAACCATATGGAGAACTATTCATGAAGTTTAGTTATTTTTTTAATGTTGGAGGGTCTTAGGGCTATCATTGTTCCAAATGAAGAAGGCTGGTGATACAGCAATTCAACTGGTAGTTCTCAGATATTGACAAGGTAATGGTATACTTGAAGACGAAACACTTTCTAGGCCATTTTCCTTTTTTATTCATTTTTTCTTACTTCTGCACTACTGTAAGAGAAAAGCCAAGGGAGAAGCAGGTGCATTCCAAGCTCGTTTTAGCTAAAAGGTAAGAACAGTATACATCTTCTTCATTCATCTTTATGAGAAGAAAACTGAAGCTTTAGCACGGATAAATAAGAAAAACGAAAATACTCAGAATGATTTGATAAAGAATCTTCAAAAGTTGACAACTGATGAGTCTTCCAAGCTTTCTCAACAAGGCAACTATATCATTTTCTGGAACTTATTTTTAGATGAGATGCCATAGTTACAAAGGTAAATATAACTTGATACACCATGACCTAAGTCCAGCTCCTTCCTGGGTAATGGTATATTCATATACTCACCTTAATGATTTCATCACAGTCATTAAGGAATAAGATTTTGTTGAATTTTGTTGCTTTAAGTTGTTATAGTCATATTACACTAAAATGGAACCAGATTAGAAGCAAAATTAACTTATGAGAAGTAGGTGAGGTGGCCTAGCTGTGGTCTCTGGAGCTTAAATGTAAACTTCATCTATGCTAGCTTCAGCACTTTCAATAGACATTGCTCCTCTAGATTAGCAGCTTAACAAGAGAGATTTATCATTCATCTCCCGTTTGCTCTTACTCATAACGATGTAATATAATCCCACTACTCCCCAAACAGCAAACATGACTTCTCTTCACCTCATGCATTAATTTTGTAAAAAAGAAGAAAATAAGGGATGTACCTTCTGGATGAGGCTCTGTCATGTGATAAGCATCACATGTGAAGCTTCCACCAAGAAACTCAGCATAGATAGTTGCTCCTCTCTTCTGCTCATCCATATGGATTGGGAAGGTTATTTTTAAGGAAAAATTAGCCAATCTGCATACATGACAAAAATATCAGCTCCTGAACCGTTTAGAGTGTCACGCTACCTTAGCATGTTCAAGTTCCTCCAAAAGCAATACTCCTGCTCCTTCTCCCATAACAAATCCATCACGATTCTGTCAAACATCAGAAGTTAAGTCATAGGAGAAGTGATACTTAAGATCAAATAATTATGGGGTGTAACAAGCTCTCAATTGAGAGTCATAAGTGAGTGGTATGGTAGAGTGGTGGAAACATTTTTTTCTTCTGTATTTTGGACCTTAGCTCCATGGAACAATATGATTCTCCATTTGATGGTTCATTTAAATTACAATTTTCCATCCATCATCGCTGATATAAGCATATTGACCTGATTGATTGGTGTTCAACATAGACTATCTGGATATGCAAAGAACTTAGGTCATGACTAATGGATAATTCAAAATCACTTTGATCTGAAAGATAAGAAAATTTTACAGCCGTTACTATGATGTTGAGTGGTCAAGTTAAATAGCTTCTATCAATGGCTACACCAGATAATTCACAAATTTTTCATTCAGGAAAGTTGAAGATAAGGTAAATCAACTATTGATATACATGTCACTTCAAAAATGAATAATGAGACAATTTTTTCTGAACTCTAGGTTCCAGCATAGCAAGTATGTGCGCGAGAACATTCAGAACTTCAATTATTGTTCATCAAATTTCTGCAATATACATAGAGATAAGCAAACAGAAAATTACAGTATCCCAGGGACGTGAGGCTTTAGTAGGATCAGCATTTCTCTGGGACAGTGCCCCGCATGCAATAAAACCTCCCAAACCTGCACCAAGTTTTATCATTTAGAATCTGAAATGAGCATTTGGAAAAATATGTAAACAGAGAAAAGGACAGTTACCAATTGGTATGATTGCTGCATCTGAGCCACCACAAAGCATCATATCCTGCAAAATCTCGACAAGCATCAGCAATATGGGAAGGTAAGAGATAGCGTGGTCTATACTCTGAAAATTTGTTAGTTGATTTGGACAAAAGGAAACGAGGAACTCTAGTCTGAATCTTGAAAGAAGAGGGCAAGTGACTCACAGCTTCACCTCTGATGATATGGTTAGCAGCATTCAGTATACAGAAATTGCTTGTTGCACAAGCAGTAGATATTGAGTAGTTTGGGCCCATCCATCCCTGTAATAATCAAGCTCAGGATCACGACTTAAGTTACGCATTAATCGAGCAGCTGCAGTCAAAATAATGAATTTGTTTACCAGATCCATTGCGAGCATGGCGGAACCCATGTTTGTAACTGCAAAAGGAACACAAAATGGATTCATCTTCCTATATGAGATCCGCAAAGCTTCAATTGCATCATTAAAGACCTGTCCAAATGCTAAACCAACTGAGAAGGCAGCCAACCATATCTTGAGATAAAGTCATGTGGAATCTAATAGAACTACTAGAAGAACAACATATTTTCCCAGTTTAGACATTTAGGTTCTCATTGGGGAGGCTTCAACATGCTATTGAACTTCTAAAACTCAAGAAAATTTTATTCTCAGGTGATCAAATATGACATTCTCATTTGTGTTCAATTAATCATAAAGTTCAGAAATAGATTCAACTATGTAATCTCAAAAGGAAACAATGCTGCTATGATTTATACACCCATGCTGAATCATGGTAACACACATGAGAACAAAAACCAGGAAATTGATAAATTATCACAATCTGAAGGCAAAGCAAAATTCCAAAGTCAGATCAATGGTGGAACCTCCATTAAACCCAATTCCTCGAGCATTTATGCAGTATTTCACCTGCAGCCACCTTATCCCTCCTTTTTTTTGGTGAGAAGAAATTAAACTTACTTGCATCCCACCCATAGCGGAGCCAATTAGGACGCCACATCTTGCTTTATTCAATTCTTCCATGACATCTTCTGTAATTCCTCCATCAGCTAGAGCCTTCTTGCCTGCTGTCAGCATGTAAAGCATGAACCTGTCCATTCTCTTGGAAAATTTGGGTGCAACCCAGCCATCTGCTGAAAATGACTTGATCTCTCCAGCAATCCTCTGCAATTGAAATCATTCTAGCAAATGACAACCACCCTTAAAATAATGAAAAGAGGATACTGCGAGACATACAGTTGGATACTGCGAACAATCAAAAGCTTCTATCTCACTAATTCCACTGACTCCTTGAAGCAGGTTGTTATAGAAGACATCTGGATCATGACCAAGCGGTGTCTCCACACCCATACCCGTGACAACAACTCGCCTTTGTGGAGTTGGAGGTTTCTGCTTGGGTGTAACCTCCATGGCAGGGCTTACAGCTGTAGCCATTATTTCTCCTATAATTCACATGGGAACCCAAATAATCAACAAAGATGCCCCAGGGAAAACAATCTCGTGCATCATGATCCATAAAATGTGAAAAACCTTTGAAGCAATTAAATTATTAACTACAGTTTGCTAAATGTAGAGCTCCGGAGATAGCGTAGCACCACTCCTATGAAAATAGTTAATACAACAACTCTACGTGAATTAGCCTCTACTTCACTAAAGCTGATCACATGATTCATGCATAAACAATGAACAACAGCAAAGCACAAACTATCTTTAATTTTACTAAACCCAGTTCACTAATAATTGAATTCCATGACCGAAAACTACAAGCACATCATAAACCAAGGAGAAAATCTAGTGGGTCAGGAATTTAATTAAGCCAATCACGAGGAAAATACACGTAACTTAAATTTAAAACCCCTAAACTAAATTATAAATACATATATATGTGTGTGTCTGTGTGCGTGCTTGCGTTTATAAAACGACAACTAAATTCACGATACAAGCCATAGCAGCACACCAAACACAACAAAAATCCGCACAATCACCGAAATGTAGACACACAAGCACAGAGTAAAAGCAAGCAAAAAGACGCACCACAATGTGGAGAGGAACGAAGGAGTTTCCTGCGCCTGCGAAGCAGCGGCAAATTCCTCGATGCGAAGCCGAACAAACATCCGGATGAGGCATGCGAAGATTTATAGAAGTCATCGCAGGGCTCAAATGCGAAGCAAGAACTGGCGAGACTGCTAAAACTGGAGAAGTCCGGAGCACATTTGGCGAGAACCCGCTTCCTGCGGCGGGCAGCCCATTTGCTGAGGCGACACAAACTAGTCGACGACAACATGGAAACAGAAGATTCCTTCTCATAAGCCACTGACATGCATGCGGCCATCAGCCATGAGCACACCACCGATGTCGCCGCCATCCCAATCCCCTGTTCCCCCCACAAACCTCTCCTCAACAGAATGTTAGTATGAATATATGTATAATAATGTGTATCTATACCATTCCAATGTGTATAAATCTCTGTATAAGTATATATATATATATATATATATCAATTTGGTTTGACGGATTAAAACTGAGAAGACTGTGGGGACTGGAAACTGAAGTGTGTGGGCTTTAAGATGGGGATTGTGAAATCAATGAGAGGGCCATTTTCATTGATTGAATCTCTGTGTGTGTGTGTGTGTGTGAGAGAGAGAGAGAGAGAGAGAGAGAGAAGAGTAGAGAGAGAATCAAATTGGTATCATTTTATTTGGTGTTTCTTCGGTTTTTTGGGCTTCAAATTAATTATTTATTGGAGCAATATCCGACTCTCTCTCTCTCTCTCTCTCTCTCTCTCTCTCTCATAAAATATAAAAATAAAAAAATAAAAAAGAAATATTAGGCAGCACAGCAAAGCATCTACCACCAGAAAAATTTAAAGATAATAGGGGGAGGGGAAAATTTGATGGTGGGTGAGAAGTTAATTAAATTAAAATTTTAAATTGGCATATCAAATTAATTAAGAAATCAATTTACCCATTTTCAGTTATATACTTAGTATTTGTGGCACACACTTTTATTTGCAAATTTTACAATATTATTTAAAATAAATTATTTTAAAAATATTTATTATTTAATAAAATATATAAAGCATGATAAGTTAATATTAAATTTATAATAAATTAGGGTAAAAAATACATGAAAACAAAAAAAAAATAGTAAATACCAAAACATAATGGGGGAAGTGGGAAGTTATAAAATGAATAAAAAATAAATTAAATATAAAAAAATCAGACCAAAAAAGATAGAGACACCAAAGAGTTACTCTCCCTTCGTAATAAAGTATAGATAAGTATAGCTTATAATAACAAGAGTTAGTTACTTCAAAGCGTTGGTTCTTAATAATTAACTAATGTATACGGCACTCTTAAATGAGTGCGTATAATTAAAATAAAAAAATTAAAAATATAATTTATTATGTTTTTAAATATGTATTTTAACTGAAGAAAAGAATATTAAAAATAAAAAAAGAAATTTATAAAATGTTCAAGTTAGTGGAGGTTGAGAGATGGAGGGAGAAAATTATAAAAATTGGTGAAATAATTTTAAAACTAAAATAGAAAAAAAAAACATACCATAATTTGAGACACCAAATGCCCACTGTATAGATTAGTGAAGGAAGCATACACATATGTGAGGTCGTTCAAAGTATAATTATTTAACTAAATAAATAAAAAATAAAATAAATAATCAATCAGAATAATTAAAATGTATTAATTTTAAATTTAAATGAATAATAACAAATGTGGAACAAATAAATCAAAGAAGACTTTTCTTCTTAAAAAAGTAATAAATATTGCGTATTTTAGCCAATTATGGCAACCAAAATAAATTTCTCTATGAGGCTAAGCATTAATATATAATTAGGCGTACAGTATATGGCACGTTGAATGTATGTGTAACAGAAATACCAATAGTGTGTTCTCCCGTAATATATAGTAATCAGTATGTGTGGCACAATTAAATATTTTTGTATAATTAATTTAAATTTTTAAAAGATATATTAATTAAATTAATAAAAATATTTAAAAAATATAAAAAATGAGAGAATAAAAGTGATGTTGAAGTTGAGAAGAAAGGAAAACGAGGAGTTGAGGAGAGAGAGAGAGTAAAAAAATATAAAAAAAAAAATTGACAGGCCAATAAATTAAAGATACCAAGATGGTGTTCTTCAAATATATTAGTAATTTGTGGGGATAAATATATTTTTGGTCCTTAAATATAGTTACTAATGTGATTTAGTCCTCAAACTTTAAGTTTTTTTTCACTTTTAGTCCTTTCGTTAATTTTTGTGCTAAACTTAATGAAAATTTCAAAACAATGCTATTTTTCTCCCATTTTGTGATGTTCTTTCACATCAATGCACCCATTTTTTCTATTATTTTTTTCAAACTTTAAAAGAGAATAAATAAAAAATAAATAAATTTAAGCAACAAAATTTTTAAATAATATTAACAAAAAATTATCAATAATAGGAAAATTGTCGGTAAATTTTAGAAAAATTGTTGCTTAAATTTATTTCTTTTTTGGTTTATTCTCGTTTGAAATTTGAAAAAAAAAATAGGAAAAACATATGCATTGGATTACAATTTGAAAACACCAAAAAATGGGAGAAAAATAGCAATCTTTTATACTTTAAATGAAATTTATGTTAAGTTTAATAGAAAAGTTAACGGAAGGACCAAAAGTATCAAAAAGTTAAATGTTTGAGAACCAAAATTACAACCCTAAATTATTTAAGGATCAAAATCGCATTAGTGACTATATCTGAGGATAAAATATATATTTATCACGTAATTTGTGGCACACTCTATGGATGTGCAATTAATTTAAAACTTAACTAATATAATTGTTCCTTTTACAAAATATATATATTAGTTAAACAAATAAAAATAGTAAAATAATAAAAGTTGGGGAAAGTTATTAAGAGAATAGTGGGTGGAGAGAGAAGAAAAAAATATAAATAATATAAAAAATAACAGAAATTGTGGGAAGTTACTAAGAGGAGAGTGGGAGAAGAAAAAGACATATGAAAGTTGAGAAAGAGAGATTTGGAGGTTAAAAAAAATTTATTTTTTGAAACAGTGTCTCATTTGTTTTTTGTCAAAATAAGTTTACACAAATTATAGGCCCTACAACTAAAAAAATTATATACATACTCATACATATATATTATCTCCTATTAAACAACATCAAACATATCATACTTATTTTATATTATCTCCAAAAACAAATCCAAATATACATTCTATTTCTAACACATACTTATTTATCTTTATTTTTCTCTCTCTATCTCCATAAAACACATCAAACCAAGTTAAAAATGAAACCAAACATAGTGATGATGTTTAGGAGAGATATAGTCGTAGTATCGATAGAGGGTGCTACAAATGAACTATTATTAATTGATTACAAATTTCTGACGACTCAATACCTAATAAAGACAATTACAACAAATATATATTGATCGATAATGTCAGATAAATTAAATTTAAACAATACTAACTTTTACAGTAGACAATACCAACTATGCAATAGAACAACATCGCACGCATATGATGGGGTTCGAATCCATGACCTTTAAAAAGTCGTAGGGGCTAAGTTAATAATAACTGCTATATAGGTGGACTAATAACTATTATAAAATAGAATATTACTCACAAATTAGTGAAATTTGATGGCAAAATTATTTAAAAAATGTCGAAATTTTTTTTTTGCAGAAGTAGGTGAATTTGAAAAATGTTAACATTAGGCGGAACGCGGTGCCTATTTTTTAATTAAAAAATAATAATAATAATTTTAGTTGAAATAAAAAATTAATTTTGTGAAAACTTTAAAAACTCGTGAAATATTGACGAAAATGAGTAATTGTAGTTTTGTTGGAATCATCTGGACGAGAGGATTCAAACAGTGATAGTCTCATGCCGTGATTTGTCCTGACGGCGGAGAAATCGACTACAAACAATTTCAGCGTAAACGTTGGCGGCGGAAATATTTCAAATTGCAACAAATACTTGATGAAATTGAGCAAGACTAGTCTCGTTGGAATCGTCTGGACGAGAGGATTCGAATGGCAGTGGTCTCAATCCGTGATTCGTCCTGATAGGGGCAAACAACTTCAACGCGAATTTTTGGCCGAAAAATCTTCAAATTTTCAAATCTCAACAAATACTTGATGAAATTGAGCAAGACTGGTCTTGTTGAAATCGTCTAAATGAGAGGATCTGAACGACAGTGGTCTCAATCCATGATTCATCCTGACGGAGGAGAAACGACGGCAAACAGCTTCAATGCGAATTTAAAAAATTTTCGGCCGGATTCGCGTTGAAGCTGTTTGCCATCGTTTCTTTGCCGCCAGGATGAATCATGGATTGAGACCACTACCATTCAAATTCTCTTATCCAAACGATCCCAACGAGACCAATCTTGCTCAATTTCATCAAGTATTTATTGAGATTTGAAAATTTGAAGATTTTTCGGCCGAAAATTCGCGTTGAAGCTGTTTGCTGCCGTTTCTCCGCGTCACGGATTGAGACCACTTCCGTTCGAATTCTCTCGTCTAGACGATTCCAACGAGACCAGTCTTGCCCAATTTCATCAAGTATTTGTTGCGATTTGAAAATTTAAAGTATTTATGCCGTCAACATTTGCACTGAAATTGTTTGGGGTCGTTTTCTCCACCGTCAGGACGAATCACGGCATGAGACCATCGCTGCTTGAATCCTCTCGTCCAAACAATTCCAACAAAACCACGATTACTCATTTTCGTCAATATTTCACCAAGATTCGAATTTTTAAATTTTTCACAACAATTTTTTTTAATTTCAACTAAAATTCTTATTATTTTTTTTAATTAAAAAATAGGCACCGTGATCTAAGATCGCGGTGCCATAGAAAGAAATTTTTTTTTTAAAAAAAACTTTGAGGCACCGCACTGTAAGAACGCGGTGCCGCCTAGAATGTTAAAACTTTTCAAATTCACCTACTTCTATAATTTTTTTTTTCTCGACATTTTTTAAATAATTTTGTCGAATTTGATCCTATGATATTATAGTCACGTGATTTTAACTCTACCAATTAAATTAGACTTTATTTACAAAATTCTGCACTGGAGAGCTATAATAGTATTTTTTTTTCTTTTATTTAGAACTTTCGTATAAATCGCATAATTTCTTCCCCTTATCTATACAATTTTTATCATAAATTGCATAATTATTCCACACAAGGATAGAATTTTTAGTTTTCAAACTACTCATTTAATTAGTTGAAATTTTTATAAAACAATATTACATATCGTATTTTATATACACATTAATATAAAAAGATGAAATGTTGTGCAAAGTATTCTATGCTTTTATTTTTATGAGTCTCACGATTTTGTCTTGAATGCTCGCTATTAGGAGATAAAAGCATTGAGATTTATAAGTTAATAATAAGTATGAATAAATGGATAGATTTAATTTGACCAGTGAAGGAATAAAATAAGTGGATCACAAGTGCTTCTTCTTTTTTTTTTTAATAACAACGATGAATTATAATTAATTAAAATAAATTGATTAACGTTTCACGAATATGTCACTATTCGAACCCATCATCTCTAATGTCATGGAGTCTCAATTTCGACAACTGAACTAGAACTCTTTGGCAAGTAAATCACAATTGTTATGCGTGTTATGTATATGTTGCTTACAAATTAATAATTGTACTTTTAATATTTTAATAGTTATTTTTTATTTAGAATCAAATTCACTTATAAATAGCAAAACCATCCCAAACTGCAATTTGATTTTAATTTCGGTTTATAAAAATGTAATTATTAATTCTGTATTTGTGAAACTACTCGCAGTAATTCAACTGAAAAACGTAAAGAATTGAAACTGCACTACAATCAGCCCAACACGTCAGTTAACATAATTACATATTTATTTATTAGATATAAATAAATGTTCGAATACTAGACGTCATTTTTGTCAAACTATAAATACTTATTAATAGTAATATTGGACACATAAATTTCATTAAATACAAACGAGCAAAAAAAAAAGAAAAAAAGAAAGGTTGAATGGTAGCATAAATGTCACTTTCTTACATTTAATATGAATTAAAAAGTCTACCTAAAAATCATAATTAAGAATGTAAGGGACCACCAAAAATAGGTAAGCTGAATATGTAGTAGCTAAAGTTGAAGATTATTCAAGGGATAATTACACTCTATTTTCCTAAGATTTAGTATAATTATATGTAGATTTGCTGTGGTTTACGAAATTACATATAAAACTCCTGAGATTTGCTTCCATCTTATAAATAAGTTCTTCCGTTAGTCCAAATTTACCTAATTTACTGATAATTATCCCCAATTGACTTGTAGAAGATCAAATAAATCTTTTTATGATCGAATAACCCTCATATAAACTAGGATTGACATCAATAGAGTAGGACCTCGTATCATCATCAGGCACACCATCGTAAGAAGAAGAAAAATAACTCGGCTGAGGTGCATAAAATATCATTCTTTGCGCCCAATCCATCAAGTGTTCATCTTCCCAGTGTGAATAATTACCCTTGACAAGAACAATTGGGGTTTGCTCCTACGGTACTAGATGGGAAATCACAGCATCAAAGTACTCCTCCACCCTCTCATCGCCATGAGAGGTCCAATTATAATTATTAAAAAATTAGTCCAGGACCAAATTCGTTAGGCCCAAGCCACAACCCCCACCCACCACCTGGAAGGCTAGACCCAACCTACCGGCTCGATCCACCTACTACCCGACCCAGTTCCCATTTTTAGATGATTGAAACTCTTCGCCTTCTTATTCTTTTTTCTTGGCCGAATTTATTCACCCTCATCGTCTTTTTTCCATTTTCTCGATTTTTTGCGCCATCATCAATAGCTTATCTCTTTTTATTCACTACTTTCGGGATGAAAACATGGAGAGAAACAAGTGAGGAAAAATAAAAGAGATAGGTAAACCTAAGTGGTTTGATGGTACCTTGGTGGCCACATGTGTGCTTTGGTGGTGTAGGTTAGCCTTGGTGGCTATAGTCCCTTGGTGGGTTGAGCAATTGGTGGTTGGGTTGCTGGCCTTTGTGGTTGTGGCTTCCCCATTGGATCCGGCTCCCTGAGCTGAAATTATTTATCATTGCTATTTTTTCTCACTGTTTCTATTAATCTGTAATCATTGTTATATTGGTTTGTATTCCGCTCTAATAATTATTTTTGCTTTGTGGGCTCCCAGTGTGGGTAAATTCCCAACAATGATATTCTGGCTTAAACATCTCGCATATACAAGTGATAATTTACATCGTCGGGTGTTCTGAACTTTGTGTTTTTGCACTTCCGAAAAGAGCATCTCATTTTGTCTCCATTCGTATGTACATGCTGACACTTGGCCCATACTACAAAAGTCTTAAACCCATCCTCAAGCTTCGGTCTAAGACCTATCCTTCTCGAGAGATTCTTATGATGCATCCATCTCCTCAATTCCCGTAACATGATTATATATATCACTGCATGTTCACATATTTCGCCACGTTTCATG
>NC_026149.1:4045042-4046630 GCF_000512975.1 Sesamum indicum | reverse complement strand
TGTGTATATGTGTGGGGGTGTGTGTGTGTGTTTGTGTGTGCGTGTGTGGGGTGTGTGTGTGTTTGTGTGTGCGTGTGTGGGGTGTATGTGTGTGTGTTTGGGTGTGCGCGTGGGGGGTGAGTGTGTGTGTGTGTGTGTGGTGTGTGCGTGTGTATGTTTGTGTGTGTGTGTGGTATGTGTGTGTGTGTGTGTTTGTATGTGCGCGTGTGGGGTGTGTTTATGTGCATGTGTGTTATGGTTGAAAATGTTTTACTTCAATTTTGAACATGGAAGAAGTGAGGTGTTGCTTTTATCTTATGCGCCAACGAATGCCATCTGCGTCTTGTTACATTTGTCATTGTACTTCAATTTCTAATCTTCATTTCTATCTACACAATCCTTTTTCTCGTGTAGGATGTCACCTTAGTTTCGTCATATTTACCGCCATAATAATATGAACTAGGACTGACATCAATAGGACAGGAACTCGTATCGTCATCAGGCACATCATCGTGAGAAGAAGAAAAATAACTCGGCTGAGATGCATAAAAAATCATTCTCTGCGCCGAATCCATCTAATGTTCATCTTTCCAGTGTGAATAATTACCTTTGACAAGAACAGTTGGGGTTTGCTCCCTCCAGTACTGGAGGAAAAATCACAACATCAAAGTACTCCTCCACACTTTCATCGCCATGAGAATTCCAATTACAATTATTGAAAAATTAGTCCAGGACCAAAGGCCTAAGCCACAACCCCCACCCACCACCTGGAAGGGCAGACCCGACCCACCGGCCCGATCCACCTACTACCCGACCCAGTTCCTATTTTTAGATGATTGAAACTTTTCGCCTTCTTATTCTTTTTTCTTGGCCGAATTTGTTCATCCCCATCGTCTTTTTCCCATTTTCTCAATTTTTTGCGCCATTATCATTAGCTTCTCTCTTTTTATTCACTACTTTCGGGATGAAAACGTGGAGAGAAACAAGTGAGAAAAAATAAAAGAGATAGGTAAACCTAAGTGGTTTGATGGTACCTTGGTGGCCACATGTGTGCTTTGGTGGTGTAGGTTAGCCTTGGTGGCTATAGTCCCTTGGTGGGTTGAGCAATCGATGGTTGGGTTGCCGGTCTTTGTGGTTGTGGGCTTCCCCATTGGATCCGGCTCACTGAGCTGAATTTATTTATCATTGCTGTTTTTTCTCATTATTCCTATTAATCTGTAATCATTGTTATATTGGTTTGTATTCCGCTCTAATAATTGTTTTTGCTTTGTGGGCTCACAGCGTGGGTAAATTCCCAACAATGATATTCTGGCCTAAGCATCTCGCATATACAAGTGATAATTTACATCGTCGGGTGTTCTGAACTTTGTGTTTTTGCACTTCTGAAAAGAGCATCTCATTTTGTCTCCATTCGTATGTACATGCTGACACTTGGCCCACTCTACAAAAGTCTTAAACCCATCCTCAAGCTTCGGTCTAAGACCTATCCTTCTCGAGAGATTCTTATGATGCATCCATCTCCTCAATTCCCGTAACATGATTATATATATCACTGCATGTTCACATATTTCGCCACGTTTCATGCTTATTTATGGATGTGTGTGTGTGT
>NC_026149.1:4043185-4044683 GCF_000512975.1 Sesamum indicum | reverse complement strand
GTGTGTGTGTGTTTGTGTGTGCGTGTGGGGGGTGTGTGTGTGTTTGTGTGTGCGTGTGTGGGGTGTGTGTGTGTTTGTGTGTGCGTGTGTGGGGTGTGTGTGTGTGTTTGTGTGTGTGCGTGTGTATATGTGTGGGGGTGTGTGTGTGTGTTTGTGTGTGCGTGTGTGGGGTGTATGTGTGTGTGTTTGGGTGTGCGCGTGGGGGGTGAGTGTGTGTGTGTGTGTGTGGTGTGTGCGTGTGTATGTTTGTGTGTGTGTGTGGTATGTGTGTGTGTGTGTGTTTGTATGTGCGCATGTGGGGTGTGTTTATGTGCATGTGTGTTATGGTTGAAAATGTTTTACTTCAATTTTGAACATGGAAGAAGTGAGGTGTTGCTTTTATCTTATGCGCCAACGAATGCCATCTGCGTCTTGTTACATTTGTCATTGTACTTCAATTTCTAATCTTCATTTCTATCTACACAATCCTTTTTCTCGTGTAGGATGTCACCTTAGTTTCGTCATATTTACCGCCATAATAATATGAACTAGGACTGACATCAATAGGACAGGAACTCGTATCGTCATCAGGCACATCATCGTGAGAAGAAGAAAAATAACTCGGCTGAGGTGCATAAAAAATCATTCTCTGCGCGAATCCATCTAATGTTCATCTTCCCAGTGTGAATAATTACCTTTGACAAGAACAGTTGGGGTTTGCTCCCTCCGGTACTGGAGGAAAAATCACAACATCAAAGTACTCCTCCACACTTTCATCGCTATGAGAATTCCAATTACAATTATTGAAAAATTAGTCCAGGACCAAAGGCCTAAGCCACAACCCCCACCCACCACCTGGAAGGGCAGACCCGACCCACCGGCCCGATCCACCTACAACCCGACCCAGTTCCTATTTTTAGATGATTGAAACTCTTCGCCTTCTTATTCTTTTTTCTTGGCCGAATTTGTTCATCCCCATCGTCTTTTTTGGCTATAGTCCCTTGGTGGGTTGAGCAATCGATGGTTGGGTTGCCGGTCTTTGTGGTTGTGGGCTTCCCCCATGGATCCGGCTCACTGAGCTGAATTTATTTATCATTGCTGTTTTTTCTCATTATTCCTATTAATCTGTAATCATTGTTATATTGGTTTGTATTCCGCTCTAATAATTGTTTTTGCTTTGTGGGCTCACAGCGTGGGTAAATTCCCAACAATGATATTCTGGCCTAAGCATCTCGCATATACAAGTGATAATTTACATCGTCGGGTGTTCTGAACTTTGTGTTTTTGCACTTCTGAAAAGAGCATCTCATTTTGTCTCCATTCGTATGTACATGCTGACACTTGGCCCACTCTACAAAAGTCTTAAACCCATCCTCAAGCTTCGGTCTAAGACCTATCCTTCTCGAGAGATTCTTATGATGCATCCATCGCCTCAATTCCCGTAACATGATTATATATATCACTGCATGTTCACATATTTCGCCACGTTTCATGCTTATTTATGGATGTGTGTGTGTGT
>NC_026149.1:4041977-4042858 GCF_000512975.1 Sesamum indicum | reverse complement strand
GGGGTGTGTGTGTGTGTTTGTGTGTGCGTGTGTGGGGTGTGTGTGTGTTTGTGTGTGCGTGTGTGGGGTGTGTGTATGTGTGTGTGTGTGTGTTTGTGTGTGTGCGTGTGTATATGTGTGGGTGTGTGTGTGTGTGTTTGTGTGTGCGTGTGTGGGGTGTGTGTGTGTTTGTGCGTGCGTGTGTGGGGTGTATGTGTGTGTGTTTGGGTGTGCGCGTGGGGGGTGAGTGTGTGTGTGTGTGTGTGGTGTGTGCGTGTGTATGTTTGTGTGTGTGCGTGGTATGTGTGTGTGTGTGTGTTTGTATGTGCGTGTGTGGGGTGTGTTTATGTGCATGTGTGTTATGGTAGAAAATGTTTTACTTCAATTTTGAACATGGAAGAAGTGAGGTGTTGCTTTTATCTTATGCGCCAACGAATGCCATCTGCGTCTTGTTATATTTGTCATTGTACTTCAATTTCTAATCTTCATTTCTATCTACACAATTCTTTTTCTCGTGTAGGATGTCACCTTAGTTTCGTCATATTTACCGCCATAATAATATGAACTAGGACTATTTTTTCTCACTATTCCTATTAATCTGTAATCATTGTTATATTGGTTTGTATTCCGCTCTAATAATTGTTTTTGCTTTGTGGGCTCACAATGTGGGTAAATTCCCAACAATGATATTCTGGCCTAAACATCTCGCATATACAAGTGATAATTTACATCGTCGGGTGTTCTGAACTTTGTGTTTTTGCACTTCCGAAAAGAACATCTCATTTTGTCTCCATTCGTATGTACATGCTGACACTTGGCCCATTCTACAAAAGTCTTAAACCCATCCTCAAGCTTCGATCTAAGACTTATCCTTCTCGAGAGATTCTTATGATGCATCCATC
>NC_026149.1:4039615-4041490 GCF_000512975.1 Sesamum indicum | reverse complement strand
GGGGTGTGTGTGTGTGTTTGTGTGTGCGTGTGTGGGGTGTGTGTGTGTGTTTGTGTGTGCGTGTGTGGGGTGTGTGTATGTGTGTGTGTGTGTGTGTTTGGGTGTGCGCGTGTAGGGTAAGTGTGTGTGTGGGTGTGTGTGTGTGGGGTGTGTGTGCGTGTGTATGTTTGTGTGTTTGTATGTGCGCATGTGGGGTGTGTGTATGTGTATGTGCGTGTTATGTTAGAACATGTTTTACTTCAATTTTGAACATAGAAGAAGTGATGTGTTGCTTTTATCTTCAGCGCCAACGAATACCATCTGCGTCTTGTTACATTTGTCATTATACTTAAATTTCTAGTCTTCATTTCTATCTACACAATCCTTTTTCTCATATAGGATGTTACCTTAGTTTCGCCATATTTGCAGCCATAATAATATGAACTAGAACTGACATCAATAGGACAGGACCTTGTATCGTCATCAGGCACACCATCGTGAGAAGAAGAAAAATAACTTGGCTGAGGTGCATAAAAAATCATTCTCTGCGCCCAATCCATCTAGTGTTCATCTTCCCACTGTGAATAATTACCCTTGATAAGAACAGTTGGGGTTTGCTCCCTCCGGTACTGGAGGGAAAATCACAGCATCAAAGTACTCCTCCACACTCTAATCGCCATGAGAAGTCCAATTATAATTATTGAAAAATTAGTCCATGACCAAAGGCCCAAGCCACAACCCCCACCCACCACCTAGAAGTCCAGACCCGACCCACCGGCCCGATCCACCTACTACCCGACCCAGTTCTCATTTTTATATGATTGAAACTCATCGCCTTCTTATTCTTTTTTCTTGGCCGAATTTATTCACCCTCATCGTCTTTTTCCCATTTTCTCGAATTTTTGCGCCATCATCAATAGCTTCTCTCTTTTTATCCACTACTTTCGGGATGAAAACGTAGAGAGAAACGAGGAAAAATAAAAGAGATAGGTAAACCTAAGTGGTTTGATGGTACCTTGGTGGCCACATGTGTGCTTTGGTGGTGTAGGTTAGCCTTGGTGGCTATAGTCCCTTGGTGGGTTGAGCAATTGGTGGTTGGGTTGCCGGCCTTTGTGGTTGTGGTCTTCCCCATTGGATCCTGCTCCCTGAGCTGATAATATGAACTAGGACTATTTTTTCTCACTATTCCTATTAATCTGTAATCATTGTTATATTGGTTTGTATTACGCTCTAATAATTGTTTTTGCTTTGTGGGCTCACAGCGTGGGTAAATTCCCAACAATGATATTCTGGCCTAAACATCTCGCATATACAAGTGATAATTTACATCGTCGGGTGTTCTGAACTTTGTGTTTTTGCACTTCCAAAAAGAGCATCTAAGTTTGTCTCCATTCGCATGTACATGCTGACACTTGGCCCATTCTACAAAAATTTTAAACCCATCCTCAAGCTCCGGTCTAAGACATATCCTTCTCGAGAGATTCTTATGATGCATCCATCGCCTCAATTCCCGTAACATGATTATATATATCACTGCATGTTCACATATTTCGCCAAGTTTCACGATTATCTATGGATGTGTGTGTGTGTGGTGTGTGCGTGTATGAGTGTGGGGAGTGTGTGTGGTGTGTGTGAGTGTGGGGTATGTGTGTGTGTGTGTGTGTGTGTTTGTTTGGGTGTGCGCGTGTGGGGTGAGTGTGTGTGAGTGTGGGGAGTGTGTGTGTGTGGTATGTGAGTGTGTGTGAGTGTGGGGAGTGTGTGTGTGTGGTATGTGAGTGTGTGAGTGTGGGGTGTGTGTGTGTGTGTGTGGTGTGTGCGCATGTATATGTGTGTGTGTTGTGTGTGTGTGTGTGTTTGTTTGGGTGTGCGCGTGTGGGGTGTGTGTGTGTGTGTGTG
>NC_026149.1:4025947-4039557 GCF_000512975.1 Sesamum indicum | reverse complement strand
TGTTTGTTTGCCGCGTGTGGGGTGTGTGTGTGTGTGTGTGCATGTGTATATGTGTGGGGGTGTGTGTGTGTGTTTGTGTGTGCGTGTGTGGGGTGTGTGTATGTGTGTGTGTGTGTGTGTTTGGGTGTGTGCGTGTGGGGTGAGTGTGTGTGTGTGTGTGTGGGTGTGTGTGTGTGGTGTGTGTGCGTGTGTATGTTTGTGTGTTTGTATGTGCGCGTGTGGGGTGTGTGTATGTGTATGTGTGTGTTATGGTAGAACATGTTTTACTTCAATTTTGAACATAGATGAAGTGAGGTGTTGCTTTTATCTTCAGCGCCAACGAATGCCCTCTGCGTCTTGTTACATTTGTCATTGTTCTTCAATTTCTAGTCTTCATTTCTATCTACACAATCATTTCTATCTCGTGTAGGAAGTCACCTTAGTTTCGCTATATTTACCGCCATAATAATATGAACTAGAACTGACATCAATAGGACAGGACCTCGTATCGTCATCAGGCACACCATCGTGAGAAGAAGAAAAATAACTCAGCTGAGGTGCATAAAAAATCATTCTCTGCGCCCAATCCATCTAGTGTTCATCTTCCCAGTGTGAATAATTACCCTTGACAAGAACAGTTGGGGTTTGCTCCCTCCGGTACTAAAGGGAAAATCACAGCATCAAAGTACTCCTCCACACTCTCATCGCCATGAGAAGTCCAATTATAATTATTGAAAAATTAGTCCAGGACCAAAGGCCCAAGCCACAACCCCCACCCACCACCTGGAAGACCAGACCCGACCCACCGCTTATTCTTCTCGAGAGATTCTTATGATGCATCCATCTCCTCAATTCCCGTAACATGATTATATATATCACTGCATGTTCACATATTTCGCCAAGTTTCATGATTATTTATGGATGTGTGTGTGTGTGGTGTGTGCGTGTATGAGTGTGGGGAGTGTGTGTGTGGTGTGTGAGTGTGTGAGTGTGGGGTGTGTCTGTGTGGTGTGTGTGTGGTGTGTGAGTGTGTGAGTGTGGGGTGTGTGTGTGTGGTGTGTGCGCATGTATGTGTGTGTGTGTGTTTGTTTGGGTGTGCGAGTGTGGGGAGTGTGTGTGAGTGTGGGGAGTGTGTGTGTGTGGTATGTGAGTGTGTGAGTGTGGGGTGTGTGTGTGTGTTTGTGTGTGCGTGTGTGGGGTGTGTGTGTGTGTTTGTGTGTGCGTGTGTGGGGTGTGTGTATGTGTGTGTGTGTTTGGGTGTGCGCGTGTGGGGTGAGTGTGTGTGTGTATGTGTGGGTGTGTGTGTGTGGTGTGTGTGCGTGTGTATGTTTGTGTGTTTGTATGTGCGCGTGTGGGGTGTGTGTATGTGTGTGTGTGTGTTATGGTAGAACATGTTTTACTTCAATTTTGAACATAGATGAAGTGAGGTGTTGCTTTTATCTTCAGCGACAACGAAAGCCCTTTGCGTCTTGTTACATTTGTCATTATACTTCAATTTCTAGTCTTCATTTCTATCTACACAATCTTTTTTCTCGTGTAGGATGTCACCTTAGTTTCGCCATATTCACCGCCATAATAATATGAACTAGAACTTACATCAATAGGACAGGACCTCGTATCGTCATCAGGCACACCATCGTGAGAAGAAGAAAAATAACTCGGCTGAGGTGCATAAAAAATCATTCTCTGAGCCCAATCCATCTAGTGTTCATCTTCCCAGTGTGAATAATTACCCTTGACAAGAACAGTTGGGGTTTGCTCCCTCCGGTACTGAAGGGAAAATCACAGCATCAAAGTACTCCTCCACACTCTCATCACCATGAGAAGTCCAATTATAATTATTGAAAAATTAGTTCAGGACCAAAGGCCCAAGCCACAACCCCCACCCACCACCTGGAAGGCCAGACCCGACCCACCGCCTATTCCTCTCGAGAGATTCTTATGATGCATTCATCTCCTCAATTCCCGTAACACGATTATATATATCACTGCATGTTCACATATTTCGCCACGTTTCATGATTATTTATGGATGTGTGTGTGTGTGTGGTGTGTGCGTGTATGAGTGTGGGGAGTGTGTGTGGTGTGTGAGCGTGTGAGTGTGGGGTGTGTGTGTGTGTGGTGTGTGCGCGTGTATGTGTGTGTGTGTGTGTGTGGTGTGTGCGCATGTATATGTGTGTGTGGTGTGTGTGTGTGTGTGTTTGTTTGGGTGTGCGCATGTGGGGTGTGTGTGTGTTTGTTTGTGTGTGCGTGTGTGGGGGTGTGTGTGTGTGTGGGGTGTGTGTAATTGTGTGTGTGTTTGTGTTTGGGTGTGCGCGTGTGGGGTGAGTGTGTGTGTGTGGTGTGTGTGCATGTGTATGTTTGTGTGTTGGTAGTGCGCGTGTGGGGTGTGTGTATGTGTATGTGTGTGTTATGGTGGAATATGTTTTACTTCAATTTTGAACATAGATGAAGTGAGGTGTTGCTTTTATTTTCAGCGCCAACGAATGCCCTATGCGTCTTGTTACATTTGTCATTGTACTTCAATTTCTAGTCTTCATTTCTATCTACACAATCCTTTTTCTCGTGTAGGATGTCACCTTAGTTTCGCCATATTTACCGCCATAATAATATGAACTAGAACTGACATCAATAGGACAGGACCTCGTAAGAAGAAAAATAACTCGGCTGAGGTGCATAAGAAATCATTCTCTGTGCCCAATCCATCAAGTGTTCATCTTCCCAGTGTGAATACTTACCCTTGACAAGAACAGTTGGGGTTTGCTCCCTGCAGTACTAAAGGGAAAATCACAGCATCAAAGTACTCCTCCACTCTCTCATCGCCATGAGAAGTCCAATTATAATTATTGAAAAATTAGTCCAAGATCAAATTCGGTGGGCCCAAGCCACAACCCCCACCCACCACCTGGAAGGCAAGACTCGACCCGCCGGCCCGATCCACCTACTACCCGACCCAGTTCCCATTTTTAGATAATTGAAACTCTTCGCCTTCTTATTCTTTTTTCTAGGCCAAATTTATTCATCCTCATCGTCTTTTCCCCATTTTCTCGATTTTTTGCGCCATCATCAATAGCTTCTCTCTTTTTATTCCCTACTTTCGGGATGAAAAAGTGGAGAGAAACAAGTGAGGAAAAATAAAAGAGATAGGTAAACCTGACATCGTCAAGTGTTCTGAACTTTGTGTTTTTGCACTTCCGAAAAGAGAATCTAATTTTGTCTCAATTCGTATATACATGCTGATACTTGGCCATTTTACAAAAGTCTTAACCCCATCCTCAAGCTCCGGTCTAAGACCTATCCTTCTCGAGAGGTTCTTGTGATACATCCATCTCCTCAATTCTCGTAACATAATTATATATATCACAGCATGTTCACACGTATATATATAATTATATAATTCGATGACCTATAAATTTATAAATATTACATTATACTATATAGGAATACATAACATATAAAATCAAAAAATCATAAAGCTAAAATAAGTAAAATACAATTAATTTAATTAACATAAATGGATTAAAGTAGTCGTTGTTACCTAGTCAACCAACTTAAGAGATGATCAATAGTTGACAGTTCAAAAAATAAGTAATAATCTAACTGAACAAGTGTATATGCACGAAAATCAAAATATTAAGAGTGCGTGTGGTTAATAAGAATTTCTATAATAAATGAAATGAAATGAAACAACTTGCAACACAATTATATATAATCTATTTTGTAATAGCCTTTCTAACCGCTTTTGGAACGACCAATATAGCCGTTGAAAACTAGTCGTTAAAAAATACAGTTGTTATCATGTCCGCCTTTGGAACAACTTTTGTAATACTATCTATAAAAAAAGTCTTTCCTAATGACGCGGATTTTGTAATACCTTCTTATTATACGGTTTCTCGCGGTTTTTTCCACGATAATTGTAATGGCTTCTAATTTTTCTTCAAGACCATTACAAATATCACTGTTAAATATTATAGAAAAATAGTAACAACCAAGTATATGTAATGTGTTCTGTAACTGCTGGCAAAATGAGAAAAGTTGGCCATCCCTAATTTCAGAAATCATTACAAAAATCGTTACAAAGTGTAACGGCTGTAAATTTTTAACGACTTTACGGATACAAAAAAATTGTAACGACTTCTTCATTGACTTTAGCCATTACCAAAAAGGTAAATTTTTATCAGCTCTTCCATGATGTCATTACATCCAATCCGTTACAAATACACAATAAAAGCAGTGCATTTTTGAACGGCCACATAGCCGTTACAAATTCTCAATTTTTTTTTGTAGTGTTAAATCATACTTACTTAATTTACTGATATTGGTGTAATTATATTCTATTAAAAAATTAATTCCTATTTAAGCACATTTTTGCATGATACTAATTGGGTTGAACTGTTCCATTTATAGGTCGAAACATTATCGTACGGCCCATGCGGTCCCAATAAATTAACGACCACGTCGTGTTTTTAATTTTCATTTTTTCTTGTTTTGTTTTATAGATATGATTTATTATATTATTTGATATATTCCGCTATTAAATGCTAATATAAAATATATTAATAACTTTAAATTACAAAATACATGTAGAGGGAATGAATAAAGATGGAGGGTCATTAAGGTGATCAAATGAAATTAATCGAGAGTTAAAATAACAATTATGGATAATTGACGGCTATTATGAAATTTAGCTTAACTAACAAAGTTGCGACATCTTGAATAAAAAGTCATGAGTCTGAGTCCCATCAATATGTAGATATTAATTTATTTTGATAGTAGTTGTTAATCCGATTAATTATACACATTCGATACCAATAATTAACATATACTGATTATTAACAATTAAATTTATAATGTAATTATAAATATCAACCATGTGATGAGATTATAGTGCTATGTTATGCACAAAGTGTTATGTTATGCATATAATAATGCTTTGTCTTAAAGTAGCACAGGCACAAGAAGGTGGAAGTTGTAACAGTACTAATAGCAGTAATGACGATGATGATGACGACCAATACGAAGATGACGATGACGATGATGATGATGATGATGATGATGATGATGATGATGATGATGATGTAACAGTACTAATAGCAGTATGTTGAAGTAGCAAAGCTGAGAACTTACAATCAAGAGAGTGAGTTCGTGTCCAATAAATATTTACCATTTATTTGTTTCACTTGATTTTTTACTTGGAATTATTAACATATTTGATTACTTTTTAATATTTAAATATACTAATGAATTATATTAGTAAGAAAAGATAATGCAGATCTTAGTTATAGGGTAAATTACATAGCATCCTCTATTGGTTAAGTTTAATTACACAAGCACCCTTTATCTTTGACAAAATTACAAAAATGCTCCTGGATGGTTGTAATTAAAAATTTTTTACACAAACACCCAGTCAGTAACAACTCATCAAGACAAAGAACATGTAATATCTACATAATAAGGTCCATCCTAAAAAAAAGTATCATTTTAATTTATTCTTATATTTATAACTAAGAAAAAAAAATCATGAATCAACATGTTCCATACTTCATGTGGTATATTATTCACTTCTTACATTGGATATTTTAGAATGGTATAGTTATTATTATTATTATTATTATTATTATTATTTTAATTTAATGGAGAAAATGATGTTTTTGTCAACAGAGATTACCTAAAGAAGAAAGCAATGCAATATGGAAATAGGTAAGCCACCACATTTGTCCAATCCGGTGTTGTTGGTAGATCGGATGTGCCGAAATTTCTAAGTAGAGGAAACAAAGGTTAGAAAGAGGGGCAACCACTAACACCTGCCCTAAAATTCTTGCTTAAATTATGTTCACTCTTATTCTATTGAATATTAATTGAGTATTATTGTACTTATAAATTTCACATGAATAACTTGTTATCATTTGATGATACCATGTGAATCGCTAGAAACATGCAAAGTGTATGGATGACCCAATAACAAAAGTTTCGTAAGTGGACTGGAGCACACCACCATGAGAGTCTAAAGAGATTTGATTCGAAACTCTTATAAGTCCAATGTTCAATATTAAAATAATTTCAGAAGTTTACACTTACTTTGTCTGACCATACAAACAAATTGAAATACCTCGACTTTTTTAGAACAAATCCGAGTTAAATAGCAATGATTTGGTGCACTTCCTTTTACACTATTTTGGAAACCCAAGACCTCAATGGTATGAATATATAAAATACAGGAGAAACCTACCTAGCTAGGGATACGGATGCTCAACTTAAAGTAAGTAAACTGAATTCTATACTTGACCTATAACTATTACTCATTAATTATCTGTAACACCTTTTAAAAGTGTCAAATGCATACTGAAAAAACGTACTCTTGAACGCTCCAAGAAACCTCCGGAGCCCAAGTGATATACCAACCTGCCCTGTTACTCACATCCCCAGTAGAAAGGAAACAAAATGAGACCAAACGAGTCCAAATAACACCTGCCCTGCTCACAGAGAATATGGCATTTCAAAAGGAGGATGAAGGAAGAACAGAAATGATAAAAGACGAGGCTGCAGAGATCATGTATACAGGTTTGATACAAAAAGAACATCACAACAACGTTGAATTTAGAATATTTACAGAACGATGACAAGAAAAGATAAAAGTCCAGAAACTAAGCTCGAGCCATCAGGGTATAGAAATCATGTAATACAAATTAAAGAATGGATGGACCTTTGACACTCTGAAATGCTGGAGAACTCATTAATTAAATGAAACTGAGTGATGTAATTGCATCATGAGCAAGTTCAGGGACATCATGAAAAAGTTAGCCACGAGATGGTAGCTCAACTTGAAGTAATGGCATCTACATCAAAATATGTGAGGAAACACAAAATGCCGTGACCGATTAAGCATCATTCTGCATGGAAGTAAAAATATTAAGTGAGTACATCAGTAGGTGAAATTTCATCATTGTAATTTCTGTGGAATGTAATTTATTGAAGAAAATTTGAGAAATGAATGCAATTCCTGCCCTCCGCAATAATGCAATGTGGGGTATTGAGCTCCTTAAAAAAAGTTAGGGATTTGAGTCATCTAAGCTCAACTATAGCTGATATAACATCTACAAAGTTGTGAACTCAAATCAAAATATGAACAGTAAAGATAAAAACAGCATATTCTGATAGCAGACTATTTCGACTCTAAAGCCATTCTGTTGGTAAGGGTGTCGCAACCACTCTCCACAATGCTAATGAAAGATGAATGGAGGTGAAGAGTATAACTTAGAGCATCTTAAAGCTTGAATCTAATTGTTAAGAGCCTCATTCTTACTGACCTAAATGTTAGCAGTCTGCAAATAGAGGTATATAACAACTCATCAAGAAGAGAGAAATGCTTTGTATATGGGCATATTGCTCAGGCACTCAGTAGAAGATAATCTATTGTACACAAGGAGTTTACCTCAATCTGACAATTCCTGTTTTTGAAGGTTCTGCTCTTGAATCAAAGTTTGAACTCTCTGCAAAGATTCCACATGTATATCATAATGCGACAGAATAGAATATGTGAAAGAGTAAACTTCAGTAATTCTAACCTTCACTGAACTGCCAACTTCCTCTAGTTTTTGCAGAATGGCCACCTCACCAGGGTGAGGAAGAGAATCATGCCTCAGTGATATTGAAGGGGACATCTGCAGATCCCGATAGAACTTAATAACATAATAACGAAAAGACAGATTTTGAGCTATGCACAAATAACATAAACCAAAAAGTATGAGCGCTTCTAGATAGTCTTTAAAAATAATGTTAAAATTTAGTTAAAACTTAATTAGTAAATAAATAATAGTATGTTACAAGGGGTTAAGAGTAATTGTTTGGTAAAATTATGTGTGTGTATGTGTGTGTGTGTGAGAGAGAGAGAGAGACAGAGAGAGAAGCAGTTTCCTTTAGCCAAAAGGCTGTACAAGTCCGAAAGTGACTAGTTCACATTGCAATATTAGTAATGATACAGAAGAAAAGCAATGCTTCACTTTGTTAGTAACAGTATGGCATACCGAAGCAATGGCAGAATGACCAATCCTAGGAGTAGAAACATCTTCAACAATAGAAACTTGTCTAGAGAATGCCTCACCTCTCATGTTGGACAGGCGCATAAGAACAGCCTGGAGAAGTAAAAAACATAATGGTGTGAGAAAATCCTACAGCTCATAAGTCTTCAGTGAATTTGGTAGGTCAACGAAGGAGCTCTCAACTATGATTGTTTGAGCATGAGCAATACCTCTCTGAAAGCATGAGGATTAGCAACTCCTTGGATTTGGACATCATCACTTGGCGGCCTTCTAACTCCAATATTCTCTATTCTAATAGAGTACACCCCAAATCGGGACTGCAGATATCCTGATAAAATACCAAGTTAAAAAAAAATCTTAAGACTTGAATACGGGGAAAACCTTTCTAACTCATTCAAACAAACACAAAAAATATCTTCCTTAAGAACATTAAATTCGGCAATAACTTGTCATGAAAACTCAATCAAAAGTTCGAAAAGAAAAATCACAAGGTAAATGCCGGACCAAGTTAGTCCATCACTAGCATTTTCACCAAATAGAACTTTGGCGTCAAACATAAAACATTCGGGAGCAAAAGTAACATTGCTGCATTAAAAACTTAATGGAAAACGTACATGAGTGGTACTCAAGATAAACAGTTCATAACACCAAGGACACTCAGTTTGGCCCACAGTTTGATTCATACATTAAAAATTGCCAAGGAGTGTCCAGTAAAAAATACATGGTTTTCACTTGTATTTTCTATAAAGCGGAAAGATAGACCGAAACTGAGAAAGAATAACCATAAATGCAATTGAGCAGTTTTACCCTGTTCTATTACAACATCTGCCACCGAGGGCAGTAAGATATGCTTCTCTCTCTTCAGAACTCCAAAGCACGGAAATGGCACCGGCCTTCTTACCTGAGCCACAGAATGCCATAGTAAAATAGACCACAAGGTTACAAAAACAGTATAAAACCCAGTCCAACCAAGTTTTCGAGGATACTTCCCTGACTTCATTTTTCAGCTCAATCATCCATAAAATAATCAATACGAATAGCATATACAAAATTATTATTCTTTTTCCTTCCAATCATAAGTTAGCATAACGTACCAAACGGAAACCCTTATACCAACACAACCAAAAAAAAAGGATAGTTAAAATGAGAACAAATTACTTTGTAAACAATGGCATTGGAAGTGAGATAGAGTTTCCGGGACCGAATATCTTTGCGCAAAATATACCTCCGCACAGGCAAATAAATCAGCATGAACAAACCGATGCCCCACGCCAGTACCAAAAGCAAAGAGTACAAAGCCCACCGAACCGTCTGGTATTTCACGAAATTGTCTTCCGCTTCCAAGAACGACGCCGTATAGAATGTAGGTCCTTCATCTTCACCGCCGTCCAGCAACAAGCCCCTTTCCAGTTGGTCAATTTCCGCCGACCCCTCTTTAGATTCCATGAGAATTTCGGAAGTAGGACGTGATTACTGACAGAAATTCGGAGTACCGGAGATCACTCAGAATTTTTCCAAGCTTCCTCCTTGCGCAGTAGCTTATCTCTCTCGCCTCACTAAACAAGCTTCCACCATTTTGTTTCCAGTTCCAATTTTCAGCGGCAAAATTGCATTTTTTTGTCCCACTGGACTCGGAGTTTGCATTTCTTGCCCCATATTTTATAAAGTTAATAGTTTTGATCCCATAAAATTAAAAAATATTGCAACCTCGTTACATACATTAGTTTTCTGTGACCAGATTTATTAGACTTTAAAACCACAAATACAATATTCTTTTAAATTTTGTGGGAGCTATTTGTTAATCTTGTAAAATAGGGGATCCACGGTGCAATACTTCTGTTCTATGAGACAAAAAGTAAAATTTTGAATTTCTTATGTTTGTTTATGTTTTTATTTTCTACTTTTAGTTTTTGAAGTAATAATAATCAAAGTGAAAATATTTTGTTTACACTATTCTTATTAGAAAAATATTAATTTAACATTACAATTTAATATAAAATACAATTTTATTGATCTATCTAAATTTGTTCTCATTTTTTAAATTAAAAATGCATATTTTCCATTAACAATTGAGAATGGAAACAAAATTCTAGACGTTTAGGAGATTGTAATTTATGTTGCTAAATCATTTTTTTCATTTTTCTTTCTTCTTATGATAAATTGTACTTCCCTCCTTCAAAACTTAGCTCGAACTAAAAAAACATACATAATATGCTTGAAAACATCAAACTAATTGAGTTTGGCCAATATTCAATTCGAGCTCGATTAAATCAAGAAAGCAATCAAATACAAACATAATTTTTTCAGATTTGATAATAATTTAAATAAACTTAAATAATAATGTATTTAACTAGACTCAACTTGTCTATCTCCCTAATTTATGTCCCATAAAAATTTTAACATTTGTTACACATTACTACAGAAATAACAATAATGTCCTATGACTTGAATTATGGGTTAATATAATTCAAAATATACTTTTCCCAAGATCAAAATTTATTTCCAACTTTTGGGAGTTTTAGTGTAAAGAACTATATGAATTTTAAGAGATAAAATAGTATTAAACAAATTTACTAGTATAAAATAGTGTGTCTTTGCGTGTGTATAAGTTTTTTTACACACACTAGTAATTGCCATATGTGGCATATAAAAAATACTAGGTATATCCACCATCAGTGAATCCGAAAAATAAAAGTAAAATCAACTATCACAACCACTTCAGATTTCCACTCAAAAATGAGTTCACAAAGAACCTCTTTAATCAAAGCAAAAGAGAAGAATATTTCTTAATCTATTATTCTTATCCAAAACTTCCAAAGGTATTTATAGAGGTAGGGCTTAGAAATCAGAGAGAGAAAGATTGATTCTGAGAGAGAGGGGGGAGGGAGATGGTGGAGAAGAAACCAAGAAGAGATTGAAAATCAACAGAGAGGGAAAACCAGTGGAAGAAACGAGGGGCAAGGGTAAATAAATTAGGGTTAGGGTTTTGCAGAAAGAGATATAAATATAAGACAGATCGAGTCGGGCAAATGGGTTGAGTGGAGAGAGCGGGTGAGCTAGTAAATAGACCGAAGAGATGGAGTAGGCAGAGCCATCCATGTGAGAGGATTGAACAATTCTAAGTTTAAGCCTATCAATAAGGTCATGGGCCATATTTTATAACAAAAGAGGACAGTAATATGAGATAAAAAGAACAAATAAGTTTGTAAAGAAAAGAACTATAGAAATGCAGAGTGAATGAGAAAGAGAAATTAAACGATGAATTTATTAAAAATATAAAAGTTTGTGAAAAAAAAATATAAAAAAGTAAAGTAAAAGAGAAATCTGGAATAGTAGACTAAGAAAAAAAAATATAACATGGGTATACATCACAATTGAACACCCAACTATATTTGAATTCAAGACATCCCATAACGGATGGGTGTTCTTAATGGTGCCTAACCAGGCTCGACGCATGCAAGCATACACGAAAGTTGATCTCTCTATATCTCTCTCTCCATTGATATACGCTTTCTCTTTTCTTAAACGACTACAGCAGCTTACTGGTTGCACATTGTAGCAGATGCCTTTCTTTCTATCTTATCATTTTGCATCAATACTAGTTTTCCTGATACTGTTAGAAATTGTAAAGGTTAAAAACATGGATCCAAGTGGTAATGGAAGAAAATGTTTCTCGAAACTGTATTATTTTTTAAGCCAATAGCAAGTATGGAAAATAATCATTAGACGGATTACATTCACACAGCTACAAGAAAGATGTCAAGTCTAAATTACAAGAATGTATTTGCTTATAACCTTTTCCAGCTATTGAAGATGCAGAACAAAAGGGCAGACGCAACACCAGCTAAGAAAGGATAGCCATCACATCTGAGGCCCGCAGTGCTATGTAATCCGACCCATCGGCACCTTTGAAATCATTGCCAGCGTATTTCGAATACAAAACTGTGTTTCCTGGAGCAACTGATAATGGTTTCCTGTTGCCTTCCTCGTCAAGGGGACCAGGCCCAACTGCGACAACCTGCAATCAATGAGGAGTAACCATTGGGTAGGTGTATTATGCTTCATAGTTCTCCAAGCTTCAACCAACTAGAAGGCTGAAGATGGAAAAAAAAATGAGAACACAAAGAAAGACAGATACAGAGAAGAGGTCCTCATGTTAGTCAAGAAAGATATCAGAAAATATTATCACTTACCGTGCCAATTGAAGGCTTCTCCTTGCTTGCATCTGTTAGGTACAAACCGCCAGCCGTTTTCTCTTCAGCCTCAGCAACCTGAAAGAACAATTGTCCCACCAGATATCACATAGCATAGACACCCCATAAAAAGCATGCACTAATGTTCAAGCTCAGAAAATACAAAGACGATATTGCTAATTTTTACTCCCAAATAGTCGTTGCTTTATATTAATTCATTCAACTTGAACAACTTTTAGACATATAAACTGAAAGAAAAATTTAAGTCTTGAAAAACACTGACTCCATTCTCGCAGCATCAATGAGAAATTCCATGAGATTGGATTAGATCACCAGGCAAGCATAGAGATAGATTAGAAACAGAAGAAGAAAGACACGACCAACCTTTATGAGAACTCTGTCATTCAGAGGCTTCATATCTTTCACATCATCAGTATCAAGGATACCAACAATATCATCCTCCTTAAGGATGAGATGACTTGATCCACTGAATTCCACTTCTGTCCCGGCATACTTTGAGTACACCACTTGGGTGCCAGTCTATAGGTATCATCCAGTAAGTCAATCTACTAATCAAAAGCATATACACGACATCAAAATGCATTCAGTTCTGATAATACCTTCACACCAATCTCCACCTTGTTCTTTCCAACTGTTCGACCCTCTCCAACAGCAACTACCTCACCCGCCTGAGGTTTCGATTGTGCTGTTGTCGGTAGTAAGATACCACCCAAAGTCTTCTCCTCCGCCGTCTTAATTTTCACCAGCACTCTATCACCCAATGGCTTCAGAGAAGTATACTGACAAGGTTGAAAAACGCAAACCATGAACAAAATGCGTAATTTCATTTGCGCGCACAAAAAAAAAACACGAGCCTCTTCATCAATACACAAGCAATAAACTCAATGCATCGCTTATTCAAACAGATACTAGAACCAAAGAATTATAATCTTGAGCCACAGTCAATATGATATCAATTAGTTAGAATTTCAGAATCAAGGGTGGGAAGGACCAAACCAATCTACAACAGCAATGCATATTCAATTTCCATTTATGCGAAATGCATACACCCATAAATTAAATGTCATATGGAACAAAGAAAAAAGTAGGACTCCAATGGCAGAAAACACACGCCGAAGCCATGTTGCATTAAGAAAAAATAAAAGATACCTCAATCTTTCAAAAAGATAACTATTCATATTCTCAACATATTTCTTGCAACTCGGAAATCTATTCTATGAGCCAATCTTTGTTTAACAAAAATGAATCTGAACTAGCAGAATAGGGCACAAAAAAGAGTTTTTTTTTTTTTTGTTTTGTTGGGGGGGGGGGGGGGGGGAATTGTTGATTTTTGTTACAAAACTCAATTTGTGGAGATGTGACATATATTGTTGCATATA
>NC_026149.1:3962200-4025937 GCF_000512975.1 Sesamum indicum | reverse complement strand
TGGCGGGGGGGGGGGGCAATGAGATCCAATATTGAGTCACTGAATTCATTTAGACACCTAAAATAGGTACGACAAATCACCAGCAATAGTACGAACATCAAATTCAAAACAATAGAAGCTGCAAATTCAATCGGACAAAGATAAAGATGAGAATAAAACCAACGTAAAAGGTTGAACTATTGGATAGATTACTACATCAACTGCAAGAAATTACACCTTAGGGGCAACAGCTGTAGCAGCCTTAACAACAAGGCCACGAAACGACCTTAAGGAGAGCCCATTCTGCTTCAGAGGTGAAAAAGACGAGACCTTTACTGCACTCGAAGCTCTTAGCCCTTCAAATGAAACAAACCGTTTCGCTGAAATTGAAGACGCCGCGGAAGTAAGCTGTACAGTTGCCATTTTCTTGCCTCTGAGAAAATAGAAGAACCCATCAGATAACGAGAAACAAGAAACAGCTCATGATAAGGAAGCAGGAAAAGCAAATTGCAGTACCTCGAAAGTGTGATGTTTGATTGCGAAGTGTGAAAAGTTGGAGAATTTTTGAGTGGTGAGATTGTGTGTTGAAGTGGGAGTGATGGGTTCGTTAAAGAGGATAACAAAACCCTAGAAAGTTCTGCAGCAGAGGGGGTTTTCTGCAAAGGATAAGAGGGTTCTAGAAATGGAGCATTTGATTTGGATGGAGCTCCAGATAAAGACAGTTGAATTTCTGGGCAATACCCATTTTGATTTGGAGGCTCCAATGGTTATTGGGCCTTAATTGTGGAATGTGGGAGTTGACATATAGTTAAGGTTGGTAACTTGGTCTAGAGTTGGGTCGGGTCGGATTAAATATGAGGGTTTTAAAATTAGTTTATTTATTATTATTTTTTTATATATACTGGTTGGACACGGCACATTCAACGCATGTGCATAAAAGATTGATAATATGAAAATAATTATTATAAAAAATAAATAATTTTATAAAAGAATATTTAAAGTATGAGAAAGAGAAAAATATATTAGTTAAAAATAAATTACTATTTTAAAAAATAATTTTCACCACTTTTAGATAGTGGGAATATGTGGAAGTTAGTGTGTAGAAAAGAAAAAAAAGCATACCAAAAATAAGGAGACACAAAAAAAGTGCTCTCCCTTAATATATAGTATAGGTACTAGCGAGCTGTCATGGCACATCGTCTTTATTTGTATATAATAATTAAATTTATACATTTTAAAGTATATATTATAAATAAAATATATAATTTGTAAACCAACAAATCAAATATTAAAAAAATAACTTAAGACATTATCATCATGACAATAGAATTGGTGTAATAGCGATAAATTGACGCGAAGTCACTTTTATTAAAAAAAATAATAATAATTATAATTTATTTTTAAAATGATGTAATTAGAGATATAATTATCATATTTACAAATTGATGCGTCGATGTCACTAGCCAAAGTTTGTAAATATAGATAAAAAATTTATATTAGTATATATATTGTTTATTGCTATATCAGTACATTCAAACTCAAATATTAATTGAATATATCGATTTTCTAAATCAACTAACATATTCAAAGTAAACAAAAAACAAGAAATTACTGTTAAAAATAGACTACCAACCTACATCCATAAAACTCAAAATCTCACCACTCAGAAAAAAATTTTATTGACAATTTATGTGATGTTATCATACTGTAGTTGAGACAATATTTTATGTGCCGATGAAACTTTACATCAACTTTAATGTCTCAAATGTGTCGTTGTATCTAGTACGATTGATTAAATAGAAGGCGCCCATAATAATTAATTTGGTATACAAAATGTGTGTTGACTTATATCTCTTTTTCGTTTTCAGAATTAAATCAAAGTTAAAATATTTGCTTCTTCTAACTTAAAATCATTCTCCTTTATTAAATTTCTCTGGACTCTAAAAATTATGATTAATCATAATTAAATAAAATCGTGATTCTTTAGAAGTCCTTCAGTAGCGGGATGAATACTATGTGATATGATCAAAAGTTAGAAAATGGCTATCCCAATTCGAGCAGAGATGGAGCTCCAGAAATTTAGCGTAGGAAGTTGAAGTTTTCTTGAAATTGTTCTCTGTCATTTTATTTCTACATTTTCACTAGATATCGTGCAAATGTGCCAGTACAACATCTTCCTTAAAAGGAGGATTTTGTGCCAGTTGGCTTAATCCTAAATACTAAACACAATATATCCTAACAATTTAACCATATCTTTTATCATCTATATATCTAAACATAATAATATTAATGGACTAATACAATATTTTATTCCTATCAAATATCCTTTAAAAATTAATATATTTGTCAATTATTTATTTAAATAAATATAACTTTAAATTACGTATATGCATCGAATGTGATTCGACTTATGGTACATAAATTACATATAAATGAATGTATATGTAGCATATAGATCATTATCATTTAGAAAGACATGGTGGTCATTTCAAGTGATGTAGTCGTTGTGGCAAAACGGGAATGCAAGAAAGTACAAAGAAGCAGCAGTTATGTTGATAGTATACCAAACTGCGCAAGATTGTCGGGAAAGATCAAAAAAGCGCGGAGGCCTAAGACGATGATAAGATGTTTGACTGAGAAGGAAAGAAGTTCAAAGTGTCTAAGTATGGACCATGGATTCTTGCTAGTAAATGAAACCATGATTTGGACACAAAGTTGACAAAAGAAAGAATTTTCAAGTAAAGTGCGTCAACAACCAACTCTAAACTTGAAATTAATACATGAATTTCGTGGAAATAATCTGAATAATACGAGGGAAAAAAAATAGGGTGTGTTGCAATTTAAAACAATCATAATTATTCATGTATATGTTGGATAAATGATTTTGGCTAAAATTTTTTAGTTGATTGATGTTATAGTTGCGTCTTAACTACAGAGGGCTTCTGTATGTAAAAAAATTAGGATTACTGTGAGTATAACGTAAGCCGTGGGCAGAGATTACCATACGAGTAATTCTGTCGTGTCGTTTCGCATCAGAGCGGACATAAGATAAGCCGTAATCATGACTGATCACATGACTGCTTTTGATCTTTACTGTAGAAGCGCACATGAGAAGTAGTGAGCAAAAGTTTATCATGCTCCGAGATATAAATCTTTCTTTCTGCACCTACATTTTCCCCTTACCTATACATATTTCATCTCGCATCGACGACAGTGAATACTTTGTTGTTTATATTTTGTAATATGGGCATGTATATGGTATTGTAGTATTTTAACCTATGAATTCTTTTGATATGGAGAGTGATATTTTTTAGTTAAGATGTGATAATTATAAAGTGTGGAATGAGATGGACATTGATTATGCTATAAGGAAAGATTAAACCCTATTCAACTATTACAGAAGACCGAGGGTTACGAAAATTCTTATACAAACCAATGTTACAGAATCAACAAATATATCTAAAAATCTAAGAATTACAATATATATAAGTATTTAATATCTACAAAAATATATCAGATAAAACAGAAACAGAAAAAGGGTTGGCTCAAGGAGCCAAATCCGAAGAGAGAAGCCTACAGCCACCAAGGCCAGCAACCTCTCATGGTTGCTCAGAATCCAAATAGGACCACCAAGGCCGGTCCACAGAGGACTAATCACAACCACTTCAGATTTTCACTTAGAAATGAGTACATAAAGAATTTTTTTAAATGGAGCAAAAGAAAAGAAGGAGAAGAAGATTTCTTGTTCCGGTTCTAATCATCAGTGAACCACTTGCCAGCACTCCGCTTGTGAGATTGACATCTAAAAATCTCATTAACTGATAAAATCATACAAACATTTGATATTTTTGTCATTGAATAAAGATCATGAAATATTATCGTCGAAAAACACTTATCATGCTTCGAGGTATTAATCTTTTCATTCTATAAACCCCTCAAATAAATGACTAGGTAAAGACACATGTTTGTTCCTATGAACAATTTCAAATAATGGTGTGTGCAATTGCTCAAACAACATGTTACTTATTTTCATCGGAGCCTCATAAATTTATTTTAATTAAAAAGATGATGCTTCACTATTAAAAGAAAAAAAAAACAAATTTAAAATTTATATACTATTTAAATTTATAATATCTATTCAAAATAGCTAGTACGATAGTATTACTTTTAACATCAACACTTTATTTGACAAATTTTAAATTTTTTATTTAAAACTGTGAATCCAAATAGTAGAGAAAATAACAGCATTACATCTCCATATTTATGCATGGGAAATGCGTTTTTGGTTGGGAGAGTGGGTGATGGAAACCCCAACGGATGACGTAAAGAGTTCAGAGAAAGGCAGCGCTGATGTCGCGGAGTCTCATCGTTGTGCGCTGTCTGCCCTTTTCCACCCTTTTTCTTCCCCAGTCAAAATGTTCCCATTCAAGTAAATGTGTTTTATATGATGGAATTACAGTGCGACTTTTCTGAATACCAAAAATTTTATTTATTTGTGTTGAATTCTTGCAATTTTAGTCCAACTTTTGCTTCTATAATTAAGAGGTTTCGATTCAAGAATTGAGACACCCCGTGTGTGTGTGTGTGTGTGGTGTGAGTGGCTGCGAGAGTGATGTGCTTTCAAGAGGTTCTAACCGCGCTGACATGGGGATGATCATGTGTATGACGTCAAACTTAAATCCCTTTGCTTTAAATAAATAATAGTAATAATACTTTCATTTTATTTCTAAATAGCAAAATAGGGGAGAATAGTATTCTAGGATTTTAATCCTATGATTTCTCTAGTATTCTAACTTTACATGGGAAAAAAATATTATCCCAAGAAATAGACGGATTGTAATTTTCTTAAGAAACTATCGGATAAATAATATAATATATCAAAATACTGAAGATCCTATCAATTTATACGTGTAGGACTTATATCTAGAACCTCTTTCTAATGAAAAATTTCAAGACTTCAGCCTTGCCGTTGAAGCAAAAGGTCGTGTTGGTATTTAAAAACATCATTTTTTTTAGATTGTATTTGGGTTGATGGGCAATTTCAAATCTTTAAAAACAAGCTTTTTAAAATTATTTGGACAATTTCATATATAGATAAGGAAGAATTTCAAATTCTTCGACTCTTATCTTGAATTATTTTCCGTGAAATAATAATGAATTTTATATAAAATCATTTAATACTTCTTTTCAAAAATTATTTTTTCAAATTCAAATCCGTGGATACACACAAATCATAAGGATCTAAATAATTTTGTTGATTTTGAGAGTGACCCATACTATACACGTTTCGTCTATTAGAATAATAATTAGGATGGTTTCTATACTAAAAAGATTAGTGACCCATGCTTAAAAAATTCACAACATAAGAAACAAGGATTAAATTATTAGACATTTATTTTGCATTATAATTTTAACCTTCTATTATGTAGAATTCTTGCCGGTCGTTTGGCGAACTTCACAAAACCCTTATCGCCTATGTCTCACAATCAAAACGTTTGATCATTTAAATTTAACTTGGAAACTACAAGAAATATATCTAATCATGGTTAATTGTCATAATTAAAAATTAATAGTCATAATAAAAAAATCATTGACTACAGCCACACAACACTTGTTGATTGTAGTTTTTACGGGTATGACCAATACATTTTTCGTGATTAAAAGTCATGAAAAAAATATCTGTCATGGCTCATAACCATGGCAAAAACAATTTTTCTGGTGAATAAGTCAAGTTTTTGTATCGATTTTTGTTTGATCGTGATTAATAATAGTTATTTAAGATGATTTTATTTCATAACCAGTGAAATCATAATTATTATTAGAATTATAGGTTTCTATTTTTTGTGTAATTGATCATATACTAAAAATAAATATGTTATGATATGAGTTGTCGTTGATTAGAATCCGACGTATGAGACTGCAAGTGACTGTACTTGAGTGTCTTCACCGGAGGTCACAAACATTCTACTTCAAAACGTGTATGATTGTCCCGTCAAGCCCCCACAAAACGACTTTGTTGCGAAAGGACTTTGAGTTTGTATTGAACACTCCTAAATTATATATTTTAAATATAACATATTGTTAATTTTTCAATTTACAATTTCAAAAAATCATTAGATTCACACTAGTTCTCGTAAATAAGTAATTGGGATTGAACGACATTCAACGTGTCATCAGATCGTGCTAGCAAGATTCTTTCTCGATCCAATACGAAATTCTGAAAGAGAAGTTATTTATGTTTTGTTCTCACATACATATTCAGGAACCATTGAGTTAGTCCTTATCCGAGTTCAGACTCGTTAAGTTCTTAAGGTATAAATAATTGTGGATTAGGTCCGAGTATCTCTAAGAAACTTAAAAATAACTTTGTAAAATATAGCTCGTGATAACAGTACTGGAAAAACCCTAATTATAATATCTTGATACTTGAGTTAGTAAGGTTGTATAGAAATTATGCTCGTGAGTATAGTTAGGATAACAAAAGTTAAGTATGGAGATCATATATTTACAAGTACGGCAGAATTGTACCGTGTCATGATGTGAACTACTGATGCAGTTTTCGTCGTATGGTCGTGATTGATCCATACATGCTCGACTTCAAATTAAATTAGATTCGGTTGGTACAGCCTGAATGTTTTATACATAGATTCAGAATATATTGGAGTATATGAATTATCACAATAATGAATTTCATGATTTGAATACTTACTAATATATATTTTGTAATAAATATTACGAGCAAGAATTAAGGACAGAAAATGTGCACAAAATTATCACTAAATACAATTAGCGGCACTGTATAATGACGACTAGGTAACAATAAATTATTGTTACAATACATGTGCCACTAATTGTATTTAGTTACAACTTTATACATAAACTTTGCCACTAAAATTATATAGTGACAAGATAAAAATTTCACAATATTTACGATAATTTTAAAATTATTGTTTAATATTTTATCACTAATAGCATATTCTCTTGTTGGCGTAGACAAATGAATTGTGTACCCAAATAAAATTATACAAATGTCGAATAATATATTAATTATCAATTTTCTATTTATATTTTAAAATTTACTAAAATTAATTGTAAATATAAATAGTCAATTTAATTATATTTTAATATATTTTTTATCATTAAATCAATGACCGATAAGTGTCAAAATAAAGTATTTCGGCCAATTAAATGATGCTTCGCAGTCAAAAATTCCAACCAATCAAACCACGTCATGTGGAGCAATTGCATGTAGCTCCAATCAAATCAAAATAAATATTTGTGGTATTAACTCTTTAAAAAATTCAAATATTAAAGAGATAATGTCAATTTGACCAATCATATCATTTCAAATATATAATATATTTATCTCTTTAAATTAAATTAAATTAAATTATAAAGAGATAATACAGAAGGTGGTCAAGTGCATCACAATTCTACCTCTTTGACACCTATATAAACGGGTCCTTGAACCTCATTCAACACAGAGAAAGAGAACGAAGAGCAAAACAAGATAAGAATGCCAAATAATCCTCTATACAAAGTTTTTCGAGCTCAAGAATATTCAAAGGCATTTAAGGTGGAGATTGGCTTTTTTGTCAAAGGTACGTCACAAGTTATAGCTTTTAGTTCAGGATTGCAGGCGTTAAGTCCTCGAATTATCATTACAAGTATTCAAATATCTTTTCAAGAAGATTCAAGTAGCGCATCCACTTTCAAATCATCAAATTTTAAGTCAAAACTATATTGTTTAATTCGGGATTACAAGTGTGAGTCCTCAAATTAATATTATAAAAATTCAAATCCAAGTCCAAAGGAGATCTACGTAGAAATTACCTTTTGAATTTGTCAAATTTATTAAAAATATATTTTAAAGAGAAAAATTGAAAAATTAAATAGAGATTGTACTCATTTTAATATTTTAATCTATATGTTTTTATTTATAATAATTTATTTTGTATTTTAATTTTTCAAATACAATAAAATTAGCTCACAGTTCGTACGAACTATTCACATATAATAGACATGCCACAACAATAATCACACACATTTGGAATGTCTTTAGAATATTTTTCAATTTATTACACTAATTTGACTGTGAAAAATATTTGGTACGGACAAGATTCTATAATACGACCCTTTGTGCTGTAGTTCAGACAACACAGTTACCTCGTCAAATTTTATAATAAAACGAGCAGTAAAGCAAAAAGCGTCATGACCCAAAAACTAAAAAAAATAATAAAGCAAAAAGCGTGGTTGTACATATGGTCCTTCCTCGTCCCATCTCAATTTGTACACGAGGAACTCCAATTCCATCGCGTGCTCTCTTCTACCGCGTACCCACCAGACAACCCTTGGACTACTTATCCAGATTTTGGCCCCCACGTGTCCCTGCTTGTTCTGTCAACACGCACTCCTCTTCGTTGCACCCTCCCCCCCACGCCACTCCTCACCCCCCCCCCCCCCCCCCCCCCCACCCCCCCCCGAGGTCAATTATATATCCCCCCCCAAGCCGCCATTTCTACCCATCTTCAGCTGCGTTCTCTACGCTCCCCATAAACTGAAAAACCCAAAAAAAATTAAAAAAACAAAAAAGAAAAAATTAAATTAATCAAGAAGTTGAAGTTCTTGATATGTTGCAATCATTGGTTAATCAGGGGGAGCAGCAGCCGTCATCCTCCGCCGCGACACAGAGGATTTCTGAAGGTTCTTGCAAGTACAAGGGCGTCAGGAAGCGCAAGTGGGGTAAATACGTTTCGGAAATTAGGCTGCCCAACAGCAGGGCGAGGATATGGCTGGGCTCCTACGACACGGCGGAGAAGGCGGCGCGTGCCTTCGACGCCGCACTCTTTTGCCTCCGTGGCAGGAAAGCCAAGTTCAATTTCCCCGACAGCCCGCCGGATATACTCAACGGCCGCTCCCTGACCCCTGCTGCGGCCAGATTCGCGCACTCTGAACCTGGGTCTCGGAGTTCGGGTCGGATCGATAACTTGGATTCGCAGTCGGATTCCCTGTCGTCTTCGGAGTTATTACAGCATGTGGAGTCGCCTTGTCCTTCTGTATCGGATGGAACGGCTCAGCCGGGCATGGAATTTACTAATATACCCCTGGATAATGCGTTTCTGGACCAGATCCTGACCACGGGCACAGAGAATAACGTCACGGATTTCGGGTTATTTCCGGGATTTGATGATTTCTCCGGCGATTTTTTGATGCCACCACCTTTGCCCAACGTCGATTATTGGCCAGACAACAACGAGGAATTATTATTTTCGGAGCTTTGGAGTTTCTGAAGTTCGGGTCAGAACCTTCCGGAAAATTTTGCTACTGGAATTACTGATCCTTTTTTTTTAAATTTTTTTTCATAAAGTTGATGGAACTATTTTAGTGTGACCATCGACTTTATATTTTATTCTTTTAATTTTTATTTTTAAATTATTGTTGGTCGTTATTTTTTTTAATTATTCATTTTCTATATCGAAGACGTAAGATTGTGTAATAGTTCCAAAAATGGTACATAACGTGCAAATTTTGTAATGTTTCACTTTATAAAGAATCTGTTATTGAATTTTTGTACTTATAATCCCACCACTGTCATCTTCATTTCACTTTTTATTACATCACTTGAGTAATTATAGGTCGTCGTCATACCATCAGTACTCCACTTGATGCTTTTTATTAATGTTAATTTCGGAAATTACACTTCTCAATTATTGTAGATGATATGATTCTTAACTTTTAATTAATGCTCGCGATTATGTATATTTGGTAGCTTATCATATAGCTTTTGAGTTATACATTGTAGTCATTAGGGATGGCAACGAGATAGTTTTGCCAAAATCCAGACTCATCCTATCAAGAAAATTTTGGACCGTGATTTGTTGGATTGGACGGGATTGGTTCGATTAAAATTTTTAAAATATTAAAATATATGTATTCCAAATAATACTATCTTAATTTTATAGATATAAGACAATAATATTATTATAATTTTTTTATTGCATTGAAATATTAAAAATTTTAACATATGTGCTACTTATATAAGTATCAATATATTTATAAATTATTTATAAATATATTTTTGTGTGTGTGTATCTTGATTAATACTTTTCATTCATATTGATGGCGGAAATCACGCTTTGCAATTACCACAACTGATGTAATATTCACTTCCCTCGATTAACATATTTCATTAATATTAATGTCGAAAATCATACTTTGTGATTATTCCAAATGATGTGATTCCTACTCTCGATTAATATCGATAATATAATTCGAATTAAATTTTATCATATTAAATATAATTTTATTTGGAAAATAAAAAGAAATTCCGAGGAAAGATGATGGTGACATGACAATACAAAGACTCTTCACTCACAAACTCAATGATTTAACAAATATTCTTACATTATTTTCTTTTTCTTCTTTCGAGGAAAGCCATGAATGCCTCAACAATGAAGTTCGTACGTATGGCCCACAAACAATTTTACGCACTCATAGATGGAAGTGTTTTAAGTCTCAAAAATTCTTGACAACCAAAGTTGTCATTCTGGCGAGGTGCGATTTCTCCATCTCAATATTTTTTAGTTTTCTTCTATAATTTATAATAGGATAAATTACGGCTTTTATATATATTATATAATTATAAATATTATTTTAATATCTAAAGAATTAAATAAAAAATAATCATGTAATCCCTAAAATATAAGGTCATAATTACTATTTTTTATTTTTTTAAAAATAAACTATTTTAGAAATTTTGAGGGTATGTAAAATAAATTATTCATAGGACACATTAGTCTATTAAAATATTTTTAAAATATATATAATTATAATGCATAATCTATAATGATATTTTGATTAATTCATAAAAATCGAATGAAAATACAATAAGCTCATTGTGAAACGAAAGTTAAATTTAATAGGTATTTATATTTTTTTAAATAAAAAAAATATATTTATAATTATGTCAAATTTGAAAAACGATAAATATAATTTACCCTTTCTAATATTGGGAAGAGGTATTTAATGGCTAATTTATCCACCAAACTCAATTATGCAAAAAAATAAAAAAATCAGTATCTACATCCCTGGATCTTATCCAGATAGAGCCACCACGATTTTAATTTGTCCAGATGCACGCTTTTGTCACAATCATGCACGTTCTTAAATCCTATACATAAATTATAGAAGTGAGAACACTTCCAGAAGTTGTCCTTATACCACATGCCAAACGAGGGGGTTGGGGGGGGGGGGGTGTATATTTACTTCTCACTCTATTCTTTTATTTTTAATTAGAAAATGAAAGAAAAAACTTACAAAGTCATATTATAGTAAATAATATTATTATAAATGAGGATTTTGTTTAATTATATTTAATTAGTTATCAATAGTTCTAATATATTTTAAAAATGTTTACTCTCAAACCACTTTTAAAATGTGAAATTTATTTTCTCAAAAATTTTAAAATAACTCTCACAACCGTTCTAGTATTCTTCGCCTGCAACTCTATAAACCCTTTCCTTTAATATCTATATTAATAAATAAATATATATATATAAAGACAGTTCTGGAGGTTTGTGCTACTACATACCATAATTTAAAGTATCAATTATACTTTTAAATATTTATATAAATATAATTATTTATTTATTTCAAATAGTCCATGCAATCTTTTAACCAGTATCATGTATTAATCACTTTATCAGCTTTTAGGAAGCGTTTGCAAAAACTTTTATCTTTAGAGAAGTGATTTTTATAGAAAAAATTGAAAATTGTACCAGAACTAAAAGTTGATAGTGTTTGTAAAAAAATATAAAAATAGATAAAAAGCTAAATTTAATTGTGTTTGGAGAAAAATCGCAGTTGAAACTCGAAACATGTTTAATTGATTTAAAATTATTTTTGTTTCCATATGTTAACGAGATACTATTTTTACTTAATATTTGCACTTGCTTTTTATTAATTTTAATATTTTTTTATAAAATAATAAATTTTATTTTAATTAGTATATCTCATATTTATTTTTTTTCAAATATTTGTCATTTATATCATTAAAATATTGAATACTATTAAAAAAAATTAAATGGTTCATTCAAAAACACTCCCACCAAATAATATAATTATTCATTCATAACACAACAAAAAAACTTGCATGGTTACCCAAAAAAAATATTTTTTTAGTAATTAATCACTATAATTTAATTTATAATTTTTTTTATAATATTGAAATAATATCAGATAATATAGAATATAAAATATTCAATATGTGAAATTATAAATCTATTACTATTAAATTATTCAAATTATTTAAAATTCTAACATCAACTTTCGATGAAAATTTTTGAATTAGAAATGATAAATTTGAATTAAAATTCTTAAGATGAGAGTGAATTAGTCCAAAAGAATTTTAGATCTATTTATTAAAAAATCAAAATAGCTAGAAGCGCCTTTTAAAGTGCTTCTAGTTTTTAATTTAAAATTACTCTTTCATAGCAGTTTCATAGACAAAAATTAGTATCCTAAATATTTTAAAAATATATTTTTTGAAATCAGAAATTGAAAATCATTTTTGAAAATTCTAACAAATACCCCATTAAACATGTATTGATTAAAAATATACAAGTACTTCCTGACGCAATGACTAATATATATATTGTCATTTGGGTGCATGGATTTGAAATGCGATTTTGATATGCTGATCCTCGTGCTTTACTGCTATTCTATAAGTGGTGGAGCCACGCAAAAACGCTGTTGTCGCCTTCATTTGTGGTCCTTTTGTCGCGTTGTGAAACAAGCACGTTTTGTAGTCTACTGTAAGATAAACACTAAACAGTGTCCCTACGCGCAGTTGTAGGCTTGTATTTTTATATCATAGTTGAGAGACAAAATAGTAACCAGAATTGAAGCATTATGTTTGGATTTATTCTTCCCAGGCATATTCAGTTAGAAAGCACGTTTTTTGTTCGTTTTCTTTTATAATATTTCTTTTATAAATTATTTTCGTATTTTTTGAAACTGTGACTTCCGTCTCCTTCTACTTTAATTATAAATATGAATTTGAAAATAAAATTTCTTTACTACAATTTCAAGTCAATTTATAAATCCATTTTTTTTTCATTTCTCGCACAAAATTTTATAAAAATCTACATAGATGAATCAAAATATTCTAATGTTAAGACAGGCCTCCTTTTCCTAACAAGACACGTGTTGTGGATTGATTGGACTAAAAGCCCCTCCATTAAGGGGGGTGCAACTCAAATTGTACTTATTGCACGAAGTATTATTTATTTTAATTGTTATAAGTTTCACAATTTCATTAGAAAAATGAGACTTTGGGACTTATTAATTTGTGCCGTTAATAGCAATGAAAAATGATCATATTATATAATAAGAATATTGGTAGTGTAGTGAATGTTTATGGATATGTCTTTGTAATCATCTTCTATGACACTATTTTCTCATTCCATCGTATAAATCCACTAAATTCATGTTATATAATGGATGTCTTTGCATCATATAAAGGGCATCATTCTCAGTTACGCACGTGGATCCTCTCCATAAAACACGTGTTGTACACCAAGTGATGCTGCAATAATGTGTGTGCAATTCACAAAATTAATTAAAAAGGTAAATTACAACAATTTTTTCTGAAGTTTATCATAATTATGAATATTTTCTCGTTGTTTGAAAATTTACAAATACTCGTTGATGTTTGATAAAATTATGTAATCCTTGGATGGGGGTATGTAATTGTCAACTTTACCCTTACTGTATTTTAAAAACTTATGAAAAAATCGATCAGGATGGATGAAAAAAATTTAAAAATTATAAAAAAAGATATCCACTTAGTTCATAAAAAAATTTAAAAATTTTAAATAATAAAATAAAGTTATACTTTTTAATCCATAAGGATATTTTGGTCAGTTCACCACAAAAAATGAATAAAAATCTAATGAATTGAGCTAATTATTAGACGACCGACTGTTAAAATCAGGAAAGTATTGGTAATTTTTCAAATAATGATGGAGTATTCGTAATTATGTCAAATTTCATAGTAGATCATTGTAATTTAACCCCATTAAAATCGTACATACGTAGCCTACAATGTAAAATGCATCTCTTTCAAGAAAATAAATTGCTTCATTTTAAAAAAATCAGGAAAATGTTGGTAAATTTTCAAACGATGAGAGGTATTCATAATTATATCAAATTTCAGAGTAGGTCGTTGTAATTTATCCTAATTAAAATCATACATAAGTCACCTATAATGTAAAATGCATCTCTTTCAAGAAGATAAATTATTTTATTTAAAAAAAAAAGTTTTTTGTTTTTTTTGGTTTATAGGAGTGGTATTTTGCACATACCCCAAATTATAGGGCTTTTTTTTTATATTTTTCACAGAAATTCAATGGCTACAATTATAAAATCACCCAGTATCAAAGTGGGAGATCTCAACCAGTCATATCACTGCAAAGGAGTCCACCCTTCTGTATTTTCATAAAGTTGGCCCACTCTTGATTTGCACTAGTGAAATCGAAGAGATTTTGTATAGAGCTTTATTTACTTATATTTTAGCACAATTCCTTTTCTATAATATGCATCTATATCTATACTATAGACCAATAATTACATTCTTCTCCCATAAGATTTGGCGTAATTATATATAAATTCTTTATAGTTTGAAAAATTATATTTAGTATTTTTTTAAGTTTGATTTCGTCTAACAAATAAATTCCTTTATTAGTCATAATTCATTGAATTTGCTATATAAATAAAAAAATCAAAAAAAAAATATATTAACCATTGATTGACTTATTACTGATTTATTGCAAGTCAAATAAATTTTTTGTAACCAAATTACCCTCATGCGTCTTCACACATTAATACATGTGAGGGGGTATACTTTTACCGTTATAAGGGTAGTTTATTTGGGAAAAAAATATTTGACCAGTAATAAATCAATAATAAGTCAAGCTGTGTAAATACAATTTTTATTTAATTTTTTTTATTAATATCAATAAATTCAATAAATTTTGACTATGGAGGGACTTATTTGTTAGACGAAAGCAAACCTCGGGGTGCTAGATGTAATTTCTCAAACCACATGAAATTTATATATAATTACACTAAATCTCATAGGCGGGGAACACAATTATCCCTACTATATATTAAAGAAGAATATTCTTTTGATGTCTTTTTTTATATGTTTTTAATATTTTATTTTATTTTTTGATTTATTAATCTAACTCTTCCACTATCTTTTGATAATTATTAATTTTGTCAGTATCCATTTTTTCTTGTCACCACTTTATTATAAATTTAATACTAACTTATCATTTTGGATAAATTTTATTAAGTAATTACTATAAAACTATGCACACTTATAAGGTGTATCACAAATTACTAATTATTAATAAAGAGTGAACACTATCTTTTTTTAATATGTTTTAAATATAATAACTAAATTTACCCCCTTAAATAACACACAGGGGTTTTTTTACCTATAAGCATAACGCAGGGAGTTTTGCATTATTTTTCTAAAATACAGGGATTGTTATGCAATTTACCCAAAGAAATTCAAATGATGTACAGTATTTGTTCGGTCTTTTCACTTTATTTAATATTTTTTCTCTCTTCTCTCTTATATAAGATTTTTTTTCGTTTTTTTTTCTCTCTCCGCTTTTTATTTTCTTTAATTTCAATCATATTAATTTAAATTATTTCCCAATTTCGATATATTGAAATAGTTAAAGAAAATCGTAATTATATTTCATTTTTAATATAAGACTATGAGAAAGACGCTGGTTATAATATAACATGGAAAGGGAACGCGACATGAGAAATCGCACTCACCTTTCCTCGACTTAACTGGAACCGGATGAGACTGCCGTAAAATAACCAGAGAGATCCTTCTCTACTTCCTTCGCTCGCAAGTCGCAACTCTCAGAATAAACCGATCCACCACCACGACCTGCCGCGGCGGCGACACCACCACTTATAAATAGGGACATATACTATTATCAATTTGCAAATCGTTCTATTCCCATGGCAACGGCGACTTACCCACCGCCGCCGCCTTACTACAGGCTGTACAAAGAGTACTCGAAGGACCCCGATTCCGCACCTGCACCCCCACCGCCTATCGAAGGCCCTTACGTCCTCTATGGAGCAAATTATACGGTAGGATATGTTGTGCATTTGGTATTGGAATATTTATTGCTACTTGACTTATGAGAATTGTGAACTACTGAAGTTGTTTCTCTTCTGGGTTTCCTAATGTGATATTGCTTCAAGTGTTCTTTTTCTTGTACCGGGTGTTGGGCTGCCCTTTGGAAATGGGAATTTGAGGATTGATATGAGCAGGAGTAAAGAGCAAAATGCACGACAGCGTGTTATTCCGTTTGCATTAGAAAGTTCTTGTCCCTATTGTTCTTTCTTGAACCCAATTACTCATATGGCAAGGGCAATAATGTTCGCCTTGGATTAATTGTGTACTCATAACATGACATATGCAATTTGCTTGCCATGTGTGGTTGTTGTTTGGTCCCAATTGCAGTCTGGAGCAAATCATGCTTCTGCAAAGAGTATAAGTACTGTGCTCTCCACGAAAGATCAGTTGAATCCTAAAGTCTAGTCTTTCTAATAAGCTTTAGGGACTTTTTTTGTGAAGGTATATGAAATTTGACTGAGAAAATGGGAGGCATCCGGAACCAATGGTTTGAACAATCAGTTTGGTTGATATCATGGAATGAAGAGATTGCAAATGGTTGGATCATTTATTTATGATGGAAATCTGCATCAGGATTAAGTTAATATATAAGTATCCTTGATCTGTAGTGTTCCTTCTAAACGTCATGGTTGGCCCCAAACTTGTATGAGTTGAGTCCTTCCTTTTGTCTCTCGTTAGTTAATTTTATAAAATCCTTATTGCAAATAGGGGTGACAATCATGTACTCTCTTGCCAGGATAATGGAATACATTGCTGCAGTAGTTTGTTAGATTAACATACTATCAGTGAGCATGCAATTCTGTTGAGGCACCTGGTCCTTGTTCTCTAACCACTTGGTGGCCTGATAATCACCTTTCATGTTTCCGTGTGTCAATAAGCATGGCCTACAACCACTGTTGAGCTTTTCTGATGATTGTCATTATGAGAACATCTGATAGTATTGTTATTACCGTTGACCATTATTGATCATGTTATAGTGAAGAAGCTTTCGAAATTTCGTTAGGAATATCTTTCGTTTTGACCTGATGCCCCTTTTAATCAGAACTAATGTGCTCTTCTGCTGCTAATCAGTAATTCTTCCTGAAGATAAGTATTTGGCTCTGCTCTGCTTATTCATAGAAGTTTTGTCTAGTAGGGAATGGGAATATTATTTTGGGATGTTAAGCAGTAATCATGCTTAGTGGCATTGCCATATATTCCCAGTAGAATGGATAAAACTCATGGTACAAATTGTGATCGACCACAGTCATGAGATCCTGGAATCTGTGCCATGTCCATGTTTTACTCTCTATTTTGTGTTACTAAGAATTTAAAGATGGCCCTCATCTAAAAGCATCTAAAGCCGATGTATTATAGCTTATCAGGGTTAGAATGTTCGGGGAAGTTGCCAATAGAAATTTATACCACTGCATGTGTTCTTTTCAACTATCTACTTCTGGAAACTTAGTGGTATATAAAACTTCTGATGTTTATTTTACTTGATCGCTAAGAATTTTTGACTTAGCATTTCATGCCCATAAACTCTCAGCATAGACACTTGAATACAAATCCCATATATCATACTTGCCTGAATTATTTGAGCTAGAGTTTGTAGTGTGCTATTGCTTATTTACAACAGCAAAGGAGGATGAGAGATTTAGTCTTTGGTCTGACCTTGTGTTTTTACCCATCTTGTAGACTGATGATGTGCTTCCAGGTCTAGAAGAGCAGGGTGTTCGTCAATTGTACCCAAAAGGGCCAAATATTGGTATATTTTAGATATATATTGCTTTAAAGTGTATTTGCTACAGCTTTTGCCTGATATAAGAACCATTTAGATGTCAATTACTCAGTCATTTTGTTGTTTCTTTTCAGCTTTTGCCTGGTGTTTGTTTTGTGCTTTGACCCATATTGAGGTGTTATTCTACCAGCTTTGATTGTACGATGGTTTTATAGCAAAAGGTACTTAGTGTAAAATAAGTCAGTCAAAAAAATGTGTCAATTTGACCAAACTCATTCGAAGTATTTTATGAATAAAAGTTATATGATGCATTAACTCCACTAATTTTCATTCTCATCAGATTTATATCAGCACCAGAGACCCAGAACTCGTCGAAATATTATTTCAGTCCTCCATTTATGACTACCAATCTGCCATTCCTATTTGCGTGCCAGCTGTCGAGTTTTCATAATACTCTCTCATTTTCTTTATTGGTTCAACGGACGTGTTATTTCAGATGTCAGGCCTGTAATTGAATAAAGTATATAACTTTCTATTATAAAAATAAGATAAAAAGGTTAAAAGTTTGTCTCTAACTTCATGTATCTTGGTTGTGGTTCAAATGTCAGAAATATCTGCATCGCTCATGTTGATTGCTATTTCATGTTGCAAAAAGTATTTGACACCTTCAGGGAAATGTTTTGCATTGATTCTTACCTAGGTGAAAGCATGTTGTCCTGGCATGTGATTAGACTTTTTTCTTTCAGATATCAAGAAAGAGCTGACTGCACTTAACAGAGAATTGCAACTACATTTGTTGGAGCTTGCTGATGTTCTTGTTGAGCGGCCATCTCAATATGCTAGAAGAGTAGAAGATATTTCTCTTATTTTCAAGAACTTACATCACCTTCTGAATTCTTTGCGTCCTCACCAGGTGAAGTATCTTTAGTTACATAAATTCTTGGTCATCTTGAGTTACATAAAATTTTTGCGACTTTTTGGGAGGACCACAGTTTAGCTTTGGGCTTCTGCTTTATCACGTTGTACCTTTGTTTTTTCAGGCCAGAGCAACACTGATCCATATCCTAGAACTCCAGATACAACGGCGCAGACAAGCTGTGGAGGACATTAAGAGGTTGCCTTTTCCATGCTTTGCAATTTATTTGGAATCATTATCTTCTGTAGCGCATGAGATTTATACATTGTGTTTCAGTATCATGTGAAATATGGATGTTTACTTACAAATTATGGTTGAGAGTCCTAAGAAAAGATCCAGGCTTTAACATGTCAATTATCTAGATAGAAAAGATTTGATTTTCGCCAATCTCCCCCCTTTCTCTCTCTCCAAAAAGCACAAGTTTGTTTTTGATACATTGTTGCGTCATGTGTGCCAGTAAAATTTCAATGTGATTTCTACTGCATAACATTCTTGTTCCAAAACTGGTGATCAGGAGAAGAGAAGAAGCACAGAGACTTCTGAAGGAGGCACTTGGAACTCTCGATGGACAATAGAAACCGACTGCTGGAGAACTCCATGAACAAAATCTGCTGGTGCAGCAATCAAACATCCATCAGGCACTATAAATTGCCCAGCGATGCATCGCTAATGTCTAATGCTTTATTAGATTTTGCTCATCTCTTAACAATTAGGATTTGAAACGGAGCGTCTTTACAATGGTCATTGGTGTTTGTATCTTAACCCTGCTGTTTAGACGCGTTGTGATGGTGGGTAATCTATAAACGTTGAGTTGGATGATGTATGTAGCTTGTAGTTTACCTCCAGAAACATACATCGGTACAAGCTACGTACATTGGATGGTTCGTATCCTGCCACGTAATTATATACGTATTCAAGAGGGTTTTAAAATACTGGATATCAACAATGGTTATACACAATAATTATGTTCAGGTATCTTTAAAAAAAGAAAAAGAAATTCGAATGACAACCCAGTAGCTGGATGATAGTTAATCAATTAAATTTAATATTTATTGCATCATGATATTAATCATTTCTACTGTAGGCCTGTTTGTTTGTGATTTTATTTTTACTTTTCAGTTTTTGAAATAGTAATTAAAGTGAAAGTATGTCTATTTATATGTATTTTGAAAATATATCGATTTGATACTATAATTTAATATAAAATAAAATTTTATTAATTAATTCAAATATATTTTTATTTGACATAAAAATTTATATAAAATTGAAAACATATATTTTCTACTATTTAAATAAACACTCAAACATCAGCAGGAGTTATTGGCAGTTAAAGGACTCCAATTGTTATCTTATCATTTTCAATGTCATGATAAGATGATATGGAAATCCTTCAATATCATTACACAAACTATTCCATTTTTTGGTTGTTAAGAGTGGTATTTATAATTATATAAAAAAAAAATCAGTTGTTTGTATAAATAACTCATAGATTAAGAAATATAAATATAATTTTTCCTATAATAAATTTAAGGGTTAATTATATTTTGTCATCCAAACTATGACCATTTGTGGCATCTAAATTTTTTTTTTTTTGTGTCAACTTACCATATCAACTTTACAAAATTTTGAATTTTACCATATATAACTATTTTTCCGTCAAGTTTTTGTCAAAAAAAAATCATCACATACAGTGCGCATGTGATATTTAAGAGTTATGTGTTTTTCATATATACACAGCATGTCATGCTTTTCGGCAGAAAAATCAACAAAAAAAGGGGGGTCATATATGGCAAAATGCAAATTTCGCAAAGTTGAAATGGTAAATTAACACAAAAAAAAATTAAATACCGAAGTGTAAAAATAAGTATAGTTCATATTACAAAATGCAATTTACCCTAAATTCAAATATACTTTCTTGTTTTTCTTTTAACACAAGATGCTTTGTTTGGATCACATATAAAAGTTAGGATAAGTACATCGTCTTTCCTTGAGATTTAGTGTAATTATGCATAAATTTTTGATAGTTTGAAAAACAAATTATATTTAGTACCCCAACATTTGTTCTTTCTAACAAATATATCCTTATATTGGTAAAAATTTTACCTAATTTGCTAATATAATAAAAAAATAATTCAATCAAAGTTCATATTTACTCCAAATTGACTTAGTACTGACTTATTGCAGGTCAAGCAAATATCTTTTTTTAATCAAACTACTCTTGTAAAGGTGAAGATATATCTCATCACCTGCATTAGCGTATAGAAGATGTATAAGGGTAATTTGATCAAACAAAATTGTATTTAACTTATAATAAGTCATTTGGGGGTAAATATGAATTTTCATTTAATTTTTTACAAATATCAGTAAATTCAGTAAATTTTGACTAATGAAGGAATATATTTATTAGACAGAAACAAATATCAGTGATACTAAGTGTAATTTCCCAACTCACAAAAAATTTACATATAATTACATTAATTTCAAAAGAGACCGTTGTAATTATTGCCAAAAGTTAGAAGGTAAGTTTTTATTATTATTATTATTATTATGTATAAAATTGTCCCCTTCTTTACACCTAACTTTCCCTATGTAGTTAGCAATAGCCTTTGCACTTAAAATAATGTTTGGGAATCTCATAATTGCATATTCTCTAAAGTCTAAACTACTATGTATATATTGTACCAATTTTGGGGGACCACTCTACTAATCAATTGATGAAACTATTTTTTCTATCTTCTTGGAATCTAATCAAGTTAGGTATGTTATATATTTATTGTATTAAAGGCCTTGTGCAACTATTTAATTGTCATCTGCCAACATCAACTTTACAATTAAAATATTATGGGTTCGAGTCTCGTCGACGTGGCTATATAGCTTACATCTATATTAATTTGTTGTTGTTTATTTATTTTTTTTTAATATACTGAGTGATTTAAAATTATCAATGTATTAAATCAATTTTTACATTTAACTATACAGAATAATATAATGAAACGAATCTTTATCAAAAGAAAATACTTTATTATCATCTTAGACTTAGTAAATCGCCTTTTTATTTTTAAAAACTAATCAAAAGCATGAGAGGATGAATAACATAACATCCCTCATCGATCACATGATCGTAAGAGTCTCCTACTGCTCTATGTATTCGTTTAGGGTTAATTCGTTGTTACAATCCAATTGAATTGCAAAATGGCCCGAAACAACTTCTCGTAACTGAGTTATGATACACTACTGTAAGAGATTTCATATTCAAATTTGTCGATTTTATAACCTACCTCATGAGGAAATACATTTTATTTCAAGAAATTTTCGTACTGATTTTGATTCGATTAGGTCTTTCATACGCACACGCACCTCACATGTATAAGGATGACATTATATTTTTATTTTGAATTTTTTTTTAGAATTAATCTGAAATAGAAATACACACTCGACACGAAGTTAGGGCATCGAATTGTTTTACATAGATTTTGTTTTATTTAATTATAATAATACTTAAACTTATACCTATTGTTCTCATTAATATATTATCGTATCGAATCTGGTATCTATTTGATTGTCTTAATCTCACATATTTAAAAATTAACGATAAATTACACCTATTTTCTCTGAAATAATTTGGTATGATTACGAATATTTTTTTATTGTTTGAAAACTTACAAATAGCCTCCTCAAATAAAAAATAATTATATAGCCCCTAGATAGCCGTGAAAATTACTACTATACTCATACTAAATTTCTTTTTTCTTCTAAAAAAATATAAAAAAAACTTGAGGGTGTGTATAGTAAATCCATAAGCCATATCAGTCTATAACAATATTTTAGAATGTTCTAAAAAATATTTAAAATAATAATTTATAATTTAAAATGATAGTTTGATCAGTTCATCATAATAATTGAATAAAAACCTAAATAAAACTAACAGAATGAGGTTGTTGTTGTTGTTAGACAGACGTTAAAATCAAGAAATATTTGTAATTTTTATACAACGAAAATGTATTCATAATTATATTAAATCTTTAAAAAAATAGTTGTAATTTATCAAATATTAATACCAACTACCCAAATAATATAACTCCCAATATTGAAATGTTGGTATTTTATTAGATAAAAATAAATAAATGAAATAAAATAGGGGTCTAAGATATAAAAATAGGGAAAATTAAAATGAAAGTCAATATATGGAAAGTGACCTTATTATTAACACCATTGCCACTACCACTAGCACTGATATTTAATTAGGTCTTTGCAACACGACATATGCCATTTCATTTTCACTCATTATTTTATATTATTATTATTATTTTATTAATAAAATAAATTAATTATTATAAAATAAAAAAGAATTATATAATGGGTGTCAACATCATGCCAACTCAATTTTTCATGTATTTAAAAAATTTATAATATTAAAATTGCATATTTCTTCAGATATGTTGGGGAATCAGATATGTCAGGGAACAATATATAAAAAATAAAATAAAAAATTGAAGAATTCTATGAATGTCTTAGTCCTACCGCCTACTACTCTAGACTTTATAAATATAAATTATATCTGATAATTATTCTATTTGAAATTTGACATAATTATAAATATCTTTGTATTATTCTCGATTTTAACTTTTATCTAGCAATGAATCTAATCTGTTAGCATTCGTTCGGTTTTCATTTGAACTGACCAAAATTCCCTTTTAGATATAAATTATAATTAAATATTTTTTGAATTTTTTAAAATATTTTTACTAATATACTTTATAAATTATTTATTTTACCCACTCCATATTTTTGTAATTTTTTGAAATATACTTTTTTTATAAAAAAAAAAAAGCCAATAAAAGTAAAATAGTAATACCCGTTTCATATCTGAGGCTACATAATTATTTGAAGGATGTATTTATAAATTTTCAAATAATGAGGGGGATTCGTAATTATACCAAATTTCAGAAGAGGTGGTTGTAATAAATCCATTCTGTTACCCTAAATATAAACGTATATAAAGATATTTTTAAATCAATTATTTGATAATTGAAGTAATTATATGAGCAACTGATGATATTTGTTTTTTTAATCTTTTAATGAATGGGATTGTTGATTCAAACAAGAAATATAAGACAGTTCAGCTCTCGAAAATAACTATGATTTAATTATTATATTGTGTTGAGTTCAAAATTATTAAATTAGTCGTGTGATTAGATCTGGTGTCGTAAGATGTTTGGTTGAGTTATAAGTTTTCGAAAGTATAACGGCCTTCCTTTATAAATTTTTGTTTATTATTTAAAAAATTATAAATATACCTCTAAAATTAAGATGTTTAATAAATATTCCATCGTAACAACTCAATATAAAGAGTATTTGTTAGACAGTTGTTAACTTTACAGGGTATTCATAATCTTTTAAACGATGATAAAGTATTTATAATTATGATAAACTATACGAAAGTCTTTTGTAATTTACCCTTATTCTATATTTTGTATTTGACAATTTATAATTTTATAAGGCTTAATTATTTTTTTATTATAAAAAAATATAAAAGACATAACATATTTCATATGCATTAGCGTGTTCAAATGTATAAAAGTAATTGGTCAGAGAAATATTTATTTGACTTACAATAAATGAGTAATAATTATTTCCGATTGCACATCTGTTAATGTTCTCAAAATTAATTATAATTTTTCAAAAATTTCATCTCACTTTTCAGAGAAAATACATTAACTTCTAACTTATTTCTGATTGAATGCTGTAATTTTGACATATAATAAATTATGAACTATTAATTTTATAATTTCTAATAATGTTATTTTGCTCAAAAGCTATAAAAATTAATTCGATATTTTTAATATGAGAGGAATGAAAATAAAACAGAGAAACATTATTTATTATACTATTTATTAAAGGTGAGGCCCGTAAAATAACTACCACGATCGACAGAATGTAAGTCAATTAAAATACACTCAATTATACTTATTTCTTTTATTATTTATTTTTTTATTTATACACATTTAAAACTAATTTATTTTACTAATATTAATCAATTAATAATATGATTATTTAATTAAATAAATATAAAAAAATTTAAATTATGCACACACTAAGTGTGTTTCAATAGCTAGAAAAATTAACGATTACTGTGGGAATTGGTAATAAGATGAATAATAGAAATTTGAGGGGCTCCAGATGTAAATAAAAGAAGAACAGTGGCCTAACCCTAAACTAGAGGTGGCGTGGTGGTGGGGCCCCAGATAGCAACAACGCCTCCATCACCATTCATCATATGTGCTACCTAAAGACACAACACTCCCCATCCCTATGCCCTACTCCATTCAATTGCCGCCAAACCCACAACAAAATTACCCTTTTGCCATTTCTATATATAGTGTAAAATTACACGAAAACGTTACATTCAAATACACAAACACTCGTCTCATTTGCAAATTACAGGTATAGTGTGGGTATTTATGTAAACTTTTGTCACTATCTTTAATCAATAAATTAATTCTTAACTAAATAAATAACTTTTTTTATATATATTCTTTTTAATAACATATGGGATGTTTATAAATTGCTCGTAACGTTTTATTAGCAATTTATGACAATACTACTACTATTATACTATTGAATTCGACATATTTAATAAAATATGAACGATTAATTTTTTTAAATAATGCAACAATATTTTCAAATCAATTAACAACTTCACAGCAAATAAAGAAATAATATACACATATTACTATTAAAAGTAGACTAAACACGTACATTTGTAGGACTCGGAACTCAAGATTTCTCAATTGTAAGATCTCAAGCTCACCACTCACGCAAAAAATTTTATATGAACGATGTTCAAATATAATTTATTTTTTCATTGTTCCATACATAAATTCATTCGTTTCTTTCACTACAAAAAATGCAATATTTAATCATGGTTAATTGTCATGGTGAAAAACATAATAGCTGTTGCAAATAGTTATTGACCACGGCCATACAACGGTTGTTGGCCATGGTATTTGCGAGGTGGCTAAAACATTTATTATGGCTCTTAACTATGGTAAATAATTTTTTCTTGATAGAAAATCTATATTTTATATCGTTTTTATTTAATTGTGGTCAATAAAAAATATTTGCCACGATTAATACATAACTATTAAAATTATAACCAACAATTATTTTTTTCTAATGTTTCTTAATAATTATTCTTTCGTACCAATTGGCCCCTAGGAGATTCATGGGTTGAAGGGTGAGGTGGCTACATTGATCCTGACAATCTGAAACAAGAAGGTTCGGTTATCATTACACATAGTTTCTAAGAATAAATGGCAATGTTTTTTTTTTTAAAATTTGTCTTAATTATAAATACTCTTTTATTATTTAAAAAATTATAAATATCATAATAAATATCCTCTATAATGAGCTGTCACAAGGAGTATTTGTTAAGACATTTGTAATTTTAAAAAATATTTATAATTATAACAAACTTCAGGAGAGTCCGTGGTAATTTATTTTATTTTATAATTCAATGATCTTCAATGAATTGAAATTGTCATGTAAGAGTAAATTAAAGCAAGTTCTTCAGAGATTATTTAAAATATAATCTACACTACCTGATATTTGATAAAATTATATAATCACTGGATGCAGGTTTATAATAGTAAAAAATCGGATGAGGGGGATGCAAAATTTTAAAGATTGTAACAAATTATCCACTTAGTCCATAATTTTTTTAAAAAATAAGCTAAATTATAATTTATGGTTTATAAAAGCATTTCGATCAGTTAACTACAGAAAATATGGATGAAAACTTAACAAAGACTATGAAATGACTAATTGTTGGATGACTGTTAATATCAGAAAATATTTATAATTTATCAAATAACGAAAAATATTTATAAATATGTCAAAATTTGATAAAACTCATTGTGATTTACCTCTTATATTTAAATAATATAAATGTTTATACCAACTCCGGGCATCTTTATTTATTCTTATCACATCTTTTACAATCACAAATTAGAATAAAATAAAAGCACTCTTTTGATATAAAAAGTCGACATTAGTTCAAAAAAGTTATAAATCTCTTTAAAAATTTAAAAAAAGAAAAAACAAACTCTCATAAAAGGAACGGAATAATATCTTTAAAGAGTTAAAAGATTTGGTAAAAAGTAGAACATGCACACACGGGGGGTAAATTCGTAATTGCGGACACAACACTAGAACCCTGTGAGTGACAATTCAGGGGCACCGTAGATCACTTTCACAGGGCCCACCGCAGTCTGAATAGTCCAGAAGAATCGAAGCAATCAAGGGGCCCACACACACCCGACGTGATAATTCTGGCCCTCTGATCAAACGCCACGTACCCCCATCTCCGGCGACGTCACTTCACCGGAATCTCGGGCTGAGTCAGACAACGGCGAAGTGGGGCCCCGATCTTGGATCGGGTCCCAATCATTGGACATGGACGTTACTTAAAATATTGTCCCCCCACTGACAACTGACATTTTTTGGAAGAGAAACAAAAGACTTTGGAATCAATTTTAATAATAGAATAAAGTGGTTCAATTATGCAACTTTGCTCTATTGAATCCCATCAAATACAACTATATAGTTGTCATATGTTCAAACCAAACCATGGGCTAAGTCTAACAACTCCCATCAAACATAAGTAGGGAGGCCTCTTAAATCAAGAATCAAGTTCTGAGGTCTGTCCAAGCCATACGATATCTTTGTATTAGTGAATAAGAAAGAAGGAGGTTTAACTGACCATGTTGGGAAAAAAATCGACGCCGGTGATCGGTATGCTCACGGGATCATTGGTTTCCGGTTGTCGGCCTAGGGGTGTCCACGTCACAACTAGCCCAAGAAGTCACCTTGAGGCCAAGACTCAATCTCCAAGAGGGCTTAAAAGTTTTGATCTTGGTGGGGTGGGATTAGGCATCGTGGCGGCCCTCGAGAAGTCGGGCGATGGTCGGGGTGATGTTCCGGCTAATAAGGCGTTATTCAGTCGAAATTTGAGCCGATCCAACCCGATTCCGGTCATTTCACCAAAGAAGTCATCTGGATATAAAGAAAACTTGGAGGAGGTAGAGAGGCAGAGTTGGGAGGAGTATACTATTGTGACCTGCCATGTCCCAAACAAGTCATACACGAAGGTGTACTTTGATGCCAAAAAAGGTGATGAAAGGAGCCCTTTTAGGATAAGTAGCAGCATGAAGAGTACCCGGGCCAGCGTTTTTCACATAGCTCCGCCAAGATTTGGGGAGGCCACCGGAGTTCTGGCTGCCGATTTTCTCAGCTCATGCGGTATGTGCCAGAAGAAGCTCCAAGGCGAAGACATATACATGTACAGGTATATTGGAATTTGCCCTTTCTTGGAAATATAGTTCTTGAGGATTAAGAAAAAGTGGACATGTGATTGTAAGGGAAAGTGTTGATGCTGATGATAGTTTTGTACATGGAAATTTGCAGGGGAGAGAAAGCATTCTGCAGCACAGAGTGCAGATACAGGCAAATAGTTATGGATGAGCGCAAAGAGAAGTGCAGCTCAGAAGCCTCCAGGCCGGTCGATGTCTCCTCCTCGCCTTACGCTAACGGCCAGAACTTCACCGTCGGAATTCTGGCAATTTAGTCTGAACATACATGGGTAGCGATTAGCTAGCCATGCCATCAACATACTAGTATGAGTAGAGTACATATATATATATGTATACTCCGGATTATTACACCGTTATACATATGGGAAACAGCTCGTCAATGGAGCTACCCTTTTTGTCTCTCTCTCTCTCTCTCTCTCATGACAGCTTCAATGATGAGTGTGAACCTTGATCATCATTGTAGTAGTTCACAAAATTTGCATAGAGGATGATGGGTGATTTCATGTTACATGAGCAGGTAAACATATAACATTAAATGTGGTTTACATGTCATGGGGTGTTTGTTTTTTTTTTTTTTTTTTAACAATACCGAAACGAAATTTGTATAAGCCGAATAGTCTTGTTACAAGTGGAGGAGTTAACCAATCTAACAGAAGAACAAAACATATCTTCCCTGACCAAGGGATAAAAGAAGGTGTGCAGGTATCGTAATAGTCTGTCAAGGCCAAAAGGTCAGCTGGTTTGTTCCCTCTCTGTAACACTGCTGCGAGAGGACTGATCTAAAATCAGTCAAGATCTACTAACAGTCCTACGGTAGGTTCGCCGCAGTCTGATTGGATGGGCAGGGGCCAGGTTCCTATTGAAGAGATGAAAAAGAAGCATTGAATCAGTTTCGATAATAAGATTATCAATTTGGAGTTCTCAAGCCAATTGAAGTCCCTTCCAAAATCCCTGCAATTTCAACACTGTTGTTAGTCAAAGTGCCAATGAAGCTCATGAACTCTGCAATGAACTTACCTTGGCCGAACCATCAATATTAAGTTTAAAAAAACATAATGGGGGATGGGTCTATTTGATGTAATGCCGAGTCTTATCACTGCCAGGTGCTTTAGCAATTGAATGATGGTATTAGTAATCCGTGAGAAAACAGGAATTTATGTAGGATTACAAAAATGCAAGAAACTTCTCATTCACTTTCCTCCATCACTCCCTGAAACCCAACAAGATCTAATGGTAGAGTATGTCCGTAATAAGATTTTGAAATAGAAAATTCAAACTGATACTCAACTACAATGGGGGTAACACACACATTAACAACGACACAATGATAATAGCATTCTACCAAGGGTAGAAAGTTTAGGACCATCGAGAAACGATAAGTTGCAAGAAAATTAAAGAACTTCATAATGATACCAGCGTTCTGGTTGGAAGGCACATAGGAACCTCCACAAACAGAATTTCGCTCATCCATTTACAGAACTGCAGTAGGTAAGTCATTGTCATTTTCATACTCCCCAGTTGAAAAACTATGACACAAGCTATTTCCCATACAAGCGGGAACTACAGAGGGGACATAGTAAAAGGAACAGAAAACAAATGCAGTAACAGATGAAGAAAAGATAAAACTTAATCCCAGCCTGCAAAGCAGCACTGAGTTTCTATATTACTGGTAATACATAGGTGGCTGGCTTGTGGTGATGCTCGAAAATCCACCATCATATATTGCCTGAGTAGCAGTACCAAGACGCTGACCTTGTGGATATATAAGAGGTTGAGCACCAAGTTTACTCAAAGCAAGCTGCCTTCCATATGCAGCAAGATCAGCGGCTGACAAACCTGGCATATGAGCTGCGGCTGGTGGAGGTAAAGGGGCAGAACTGGTTCCTGGGGGAGTAGGCTTACTACCCCATGAGCACTACGGAATAAACATCTATTGGTTAGATCGGCCGTCGTAGTATAAAACAGAATATAAATTAGACATACATAATACGACAAAAGAGGTGCTAAAGAACATTGAAGAAATACAAACAAAATATGGAAAAACTTTGGTCCAAGTCACCTATAAATACAATGAGGATTAAGCCTCTTTAAACCACGGAATAATTAAACTTTGATAACACTCGCTTGGAACGAGAAATTGTCATTTGTATATAATATAGCATCAGCTTATTCGACTTGAGTAGGTCAATGATAAACCATCCTACCAGATACCAAGTTATAAACCACAGCACAAAAATACAACTCAGAAATACAAGGCACAACATGGCTATCATAGTTGCATCTTGAGTGATATATCACAACAAGCAGAAGTGAAAGTGCCTAGACTCAGTTTATCATATGTGATTGACAGGTATGCTGAAGGAGAGAACAATAGGTATCAGCTTTCTTTTGTAGGAGTCTGTCTTAGATATGCCGTGCGGCCCATGCCACAAAGCTGATATTTAGCTTAATCCAATCAGATTTACAGAGAAACAAGATATTGCTACTTAAATTGCACCTGTACCTTAATTGGTTTGCCAAAAAAGATTCGGGCATTTCCGATCTTGATGGCATGAGCTGCTTCAGCATGGCTGCTGTACCTTATGAAGCCAAATCCTTTGTCTCGTTGAATACGGACATCTTCAATTGTTCCAGCTCCAAGTGCATGGAAATGACGATGGAGATCAACTAATGTGACCTGCAATAATATAAGTGTGAACCATACGAACAAAACAGAGTCCTCAATCCTACCTCCCAACCCCTAATCCCGAAAGCATAACCTAATGGAGGGTAAAATATCGGAAGAAAAAGACCAGATAAGGCAAGAAAAATTATTATTGCTATATAGAAGAAAATATAGATTAAGAAATGCAAAGAATGAGTCATGCTGCTTAATGTCTACAACAGAAGCAAACTGCAGTTCTCTTTCTTAATAGAACAAAATATAATCTAATTGTAAGACATAAATGATACTGACAAGCATGCATCCATTAGTAGATGCCTAAATTTGTTTAACAATACAGAGCTGCTGGCAACTTCAAGCTGATTGTTTCCCAAAATAAAAACTTATACACCTCACTCTATTTTAATTGCAATAGTCCAGATTGTTGGTTTAATCGCATTTATGATGCAACAACTTATAAGATTAGGTTCAGTCTATACTAACTTCAGGGGCAAGATTGCCAACATAGACGGTAGTATACTGCGGATTATTTTCTGGACCATCTTCTTTCCTCTTTTCTTGACCATCCTCTGCAATACAATTTATGAGGAAAAGTCCATGACATATAGCAAAGTTACATATCTGCTGCAAATAGTGTATCACTAACTAAATACCATTAATCTTGCAGATGTTCAATCTCTTCATGTAAACAAATCACCTTCGTATTAGAAGACATTGAACAACATACAGAGCCAGATTTACAGCAAGGACAAGTGCAGTAGAAGAACAAACCTGATGATCCGTTTGTTAATTCCACAATGTTTTTTGAATCGGAACTCTGCTGGTCATCGCCTAAACCAGCACCTTTTGTAGCCCAATTGCAACGAATTTGCCTTGTTCCAAGCCACTTCCCTGTAATTTAAGAATCCATTAAAACCCAAAGCATCAACGGTACAGCTTGTAGTTGAATTTGGAAAAAAACATCACCCTCCAAGCTGCGGTCACTAAAAATGTAACCAAGCTGTATGAACCATTTACCAATGCAATAAACGAGCAAAGACTTTATAGATACACTATGAATATGCTAAACGAACTGCAATGAAAAAATTGTCAAAGAAGGCAGGACTATTTGTGATCCATGTTATACAGATTTGATATTTAAGTCTGCAGGCAAAGGTACAAAAATATTTATACTAGGTCACCAAAGTTCATCATAATGTTTTAAGTTCAATCTGCACTCAACAAAACCAACCTTCCATCACGTTCTTGTATTATTTGTCACAGAAAAACCATAACTCTTCCCCACTGTGAAAGTAAAAGTCTCGTATTCTCATGAAAGTGACAAATTGATATCATAACTGGAAAAGGTGGTCAACATTAATTATAAGCTTTTGAACAGGAATTTCAATGTCTAAGAGAAATTTTTTCATAAAAGTCTTTTTGGTTCAGCAATCACATAAAATCGACTTTTTTATTTCCTTTTATGGATAAGTAAACTTGATGAACAGAAACCATGCACATAATATTTTCTCCAGAAGAAGGCTTCTGCTCTCACCCTTACCATTGGAAACCAATAGAAATGAAAATAGAGAAAACAGAAAGAAATTAAGTATAGGGGAATAAGCAAGAGAGTGGATCAAGCACAATGTCCCAGCCTAATAACTGACATGACAAGAATAGAAGAAAGAAACAAAAAGTAGAAGTATTCTCACCATTCATATCATTAATTGCACTTTGAGCATCCTGAACAACACCCAAGGAAAACAATTACTGAATACCTTTACAAATTGAAAGGAAAAAATAAAACCAACATCTGCACACCAGCTTATTGCGGAAAGATACAAAACCGAAACCCCTGGAACGGCCAGTCTTCTGATCCCACATGACCCTTGCATCTCTGTAATAATACAAAGATGGATTTTGTGCAGTTCTCAGTATTACTATTTGGTCTGAAAGTCTTGGAACCTCAGCTCCAATGAAGAAATAATGAAATTGGACTTACGAGCAAGTAGGATACATAGAGAAGCATGCAAATAAGGTAGCATCCGTAACCTCTGGGCTAAGATCACCGACGAAAATGTTGAAATGTGCTGCACAGCCAGGTTTAGTTTGCATAGAATATCAAAACTTAAATCCACTAACTGTTGTGAAAGAGGAACAAGAATAGATTAAAAGAAATTCCAGATATATCTAAGTACTTGATGTGGCCTCCCTCTGAATACCAGCATATGCCCAGTTAACTTTTATAGGCTGTCCAAACCTGCAAACTACATATTAGACAAAATACAAAATACTTGAATACCAAAATTTCACCACAATTTCTACTCACAAATTCCTCCCATTAAGGGTCAAAATAGAAAGGGCAGCTGATTGACGATCAAAGTAGTCCACAAAACCATACGATGACTGCATTTCAAAGGAGGATACCATTCATTACAACCAGAAGCCAAATTTACTCACCAATTTAAGAAAGACTATTTTCCTTCAAAAGAATTAACAATAGAAATTCAAACATAAACTAATGAAATATTAAATCAATTGACTTAATGATTAAGAGGTAAACTTTGATAGAACCTATCATTTGCATTTCTCTGTTCCTTGCCAAATGATAACTTAATTTGGAGAGACTCAAATAGATGTCAGTTACATCCTATTAAAAGCTAAAAGAATGGAGCCAGTTTTTCCCACATCATATGGTAATTCAGTTACCATGAGAACCTCTCTAGGTGTTGTGGTGATTCCTGAGCATCATATATAGATGATACTTTTTAGCTGTGCTTCCTTGGTAACATAATTTACCATTCAACTTCAGTTAAGTTTTCTTTATCTAATTCTAATGTATATCAGAGCAAACATTAGAACTGAGGTGGTGTCAAAAAGAGACTAAGCATAGGAGTTAAAGGATCCAGGTAATATCAATCCATAGGGAAAAAGCAAAGAATTCTCCAAGCATTTAGGATAGGAACAACTAATTTCATAAACCAGCAAACCAAGAGACATTAAGGATCAAAACACACCTTGTCTTTTCGAATAAGCTTGCAACCTTCAAGAGGACCAGCACTAGAGAAAACCTCTTGAAGAAGAAGTTCTGTAACTTGTGGGTGAATATTGCCAACATAGCTGCAATGCATCAGATAAAGTTGTACATATTAAAACTTGACAAAGTATAAACTGACAAAATAACGCATGCAAATGATATCATGCATCCCGGACAATCAACTCAACTAGGAAAGTTCATGGTTTAGAAATGCATAGACAAACAATAATCTAAGTTAGAGATGAAAAGAAACAAAAGCCGAATAGGATAATATGCCTTTTTTTTTTCAGACGAAATGGTTGATCCGCATCCATATTATAAGGAACAGGTACCAATCTAGACTGTACAGGTATTTGATCTCTCATTACGTCTCTCAATAACCACCACAATAAACCATTAACTACTGTGGTTTCTGAATTAGATCATAACTATCTATATTGTCCGGAACTACAGAGGAGGTACAGTTGGATGTGGTGTCTCATTTTACCTCTCCATAACCTAGCATCAGAGTCAGAGACCGACCATCATTATTGCAGTAAATATTTGGAAGATATTTCAATATTTTTTCTACATATATTTTCAAAATTTGCTTTAGGGATCTATATCAAGCATGTCAACATAGTTTTACAGTGAAGATACCACAGACTCACAAAACAATCGAGACAACATTGTCAACAAACACTAAAAGAAGGTATTTATTTGGAAATGGAAAAGCAAAGTGGAATAAGTAAATGCATAAAGAAAGGTGAATGTTCACAAAGAACTCACACACTGCGGCAAGAACTTGAATCAAATCCAGGAGGCAAGTTTCCACTTAAGATAGGCTCTATCTGCATGTTTAATAATATTTTCGTAAGAATATAGATAAAAATACTATAATTGTCTTTCAAGAGACTGAAGTACAATATATAAGTTACTCTTGAAGACAGTCTCATGATAGATTCAATGCAACAGATGTTACTATTTATTATTGTCTAGCTTAAACCACCAAACCCATAGTGAGGTTCATTCAAAACCATAAATCCATAAACCAAAACAGTAATGAACTGGTTGCACAGCAAGTGAGAAGTTCGAACTCGAATAGAGTCTTAAATTGTGTATCTATAAACACCCAGTGACCCTACTGATTCAGTTAGGTAGTTGGACATGTACTCCTACGGCCAGTAAACTACGAGTATCAATAGTCTAATATCCCTTTCAGAAAGTCGACTCCAGCTAATGAAGTACCTTCCTCACGGTATTTTCTAATTTGACATTGTTTTGAGATCAACTCACAACTTGCTTAATCGGAAGTGAGAATAAGATTCAATTCCCCCATTGCATTAACAATAAAAGCACCAGCTACATTTAATGCATTTGACATGAACGGCACCAAATTCTTAAAATTCTATCCATTGAACGAATACTTCTACATGTAAGTAAAGAAGGAGTACCCACTACATCAATAAGTTCTCTAAGGAAGCATCTCCCTGAAGGGAAACGTGAGCCACTTCACCAAAGACAAAAACTACCTCAATAATGAACAACTTTCCACATATTTTAAGGCGAAAAATAGGTGCAACTCACCAAACTACGACAAAGCACTTTAAAACAATTAGGTCCGGCTCTTGTCGGAAACTGAAATTAGAAAAGTTATTGCAGCACGCAACTCATCAAAGCCAAGCCACAGACACATGAATAACCTTCAAAACTATTAAAACCAAAAAAAAAAAAAAAGAAGCAACTGCAGAGGAAAATAATTATACATGCAACTTCTTGGTTGAGAAACAAACCAAGATCAAAATCATTTCTTTTCATTCCCTATAGTCTCCGCCGGAATTGAACAAGTTCAGATGAAATGCAATAGTCAATCATTTCATCCACGCATTTTGATCAAACTCTATCAAGAATGAGCTCCAGTAGTTATGAGTTTAACTGCTCAAATTTACACTCTCCAAATTCATCTGCATTCCTTCAAGTGACTAAACAATGGGGAAAAAAGAAAACGCTAATGCCTGAAACAATTAATAAAACATAAATTTCGCAATGCGTAACAACCAAATTAACTAAAATATCCTTAAAAACAACAACCAAGGAACAAACACACAGAACACGTAACAAATTAAAGAATGAAAATAAAAGGAAAAATGAACCTGAGGAGGTGCTAGAAGACCCGGATGGTAAAGCGATTGCTGCATCAGTGCTTGCTGCTGCTTCAACCTCTGCTGCTGCATCATCTTCTTTTCCCGTACAACACAATGTTAACTATATGGATGCAAATGAAAATCGGAATTTTCAGACACAACAACGCATAATAGTAAAGGAATACAAAAAATAAATCAAAAACTGAAGGCAAAAAAAGGAAATAAACCCTCTAAGGAGGGAGGTTATGAAGAAGAAAGACCGCAAGCGAGCGAGCGAGAGAGAGAGAGAGTGGAGGGAGAGCAATCACTGTTGGGTGAAATTGCGCTCGCTTTCATCTTTTATTTTGAGCGGGTGTGTCCGTTTATGTTGCTGGGTCTATGCTATCGGGTTTCTGGACCGCACCCAGTACGAGGTTGTCCGGCTAAGCTTATTTAAAACATTCCTTAACTTTCTACATTTTATAAAATATTTTAAATTTTTATAAATATTTCATTTTATTTTGAAAATAAATTCTAAAGTATTTGAATAAATAAAATATCAAAAACTATAAAGTTATTTTTCATACTATAATAAAAATAAAAAAATAATCACACTATTAGGATTTAAAATTACATAAATAGATAATTTTGCTTTGAGAAAAACATTAATTAAATTAAGTATAAAAGTGAAATATTATCAAAATTTTGACTGTGCTTTGTTTATTGAATATTAAGATTAAAAAGCTTATAAGATCTAAAAATTTAATTTTATTTTAGAATTTTATAAACTTTTCAAAAAGTATTCCCATAGTTTTTAATGTATAAGTTTGATTTAGTATAAATTACACTAACACTTTTGAGATCAGATTTAATTAGGGTGAATAGCAATTTATCCTCATGTGATATTGAAAATGAGCACATTACCCTCCTATGAAAAAATTATAGCAATTTACCCCCTATACTTTTTAAAATGAAGCAATTTACCTCCTTATACAGGGAGGTAAATTGCTTCATTTTAAATGCATAGGGAGATAAAATGTTGTATTTTATAAAACAGAAGGAGGTAAATCGCTATTTATTTTTTCATAAGGGGGTAATTTGCTCATTTTCTATATCATAAAAGAATTACTTGTATTTTTTATGATTTAATTATATTAACACTTTTTTGTTTTTTACAAAATTATAACCGATGTCTGTATAATATACTTCAGGGATTTTTTGTATAAGTATTTTCTCCAATTAGGTATTTTAGGGGTTGTTGTACAATTTTTTTTTTTTTTTGGGTCATGAGATGTTTATGTAAAATGCAATTATAAATTTAAGAGGCGCACTTGTAATTTTGTAAATGATAGAAGAAATTTGTATAATTAAATATAATTTTAAGGGGTGTTGATATTATTTACTAATTTAATTGTTGAATGAGTTTACTTCCAAGAAGTTTCAATATAGTTATAATAATTTAATATTTATAGACATTTTATCATTTTTTTTAATTTATTGAATTGAACGAATTATTTAAATTTAATTTGTTTTCGTCGAGCATAACAAATAATTTTATTATAAAAAAATATAATTTTAGTCCTGTAATTTAGAAATTGGTATTTTATAATGCACGAATTAATTTTTGTAATTTAATATTTTTGCAATGTTAATCCTTTTTCGGTCAATTTATTTAAAAAATGTATGTGATTTTGCACAAGACTAATTAAATAACATAAATATAATAAAATTTAACATTATATATACATATCGAGGGTAGTTCATTATTAATTTTTCATAAGACGTGGACGGTGGATCTGTCCCGAAACTCCCAACAATGTGAATTTTCAGTGATGGGCTAGCCCAACACTGCAGCCCAACTAATTTTGGGCTGATTTGGATCTTAATATATTTGGTATTTTGTTGTGTTTATTGGGCCTGAAATTTAAATTAATCCTTCTCCATTTCATTTTTGGTGGTTGTCGAGACTTGAATAATACAGAAACGTGTTTCTTATCGTTTCTTTCTAAATGCTAAAAGCGTGATTTCTCTTTAAATGATCATTATTCACAAAGTCCTGCTACTTACATGAAAAGAATCCAAGATTGATTTTCTAAAATGATGTGATATGTGAAACGAGCAAATATCTTTTTATGAAAAAAGATTTAGTAAATTATTTTCCTATGTTACAAAAAGTGAAGCAAATTATCCTATCAATAGTTCAGATAGGGGGTAATTTGCTTCATTTTTCAAAATACAATGGGTTGTTATTTTTTTTTTTACGGGGGATTTTTTGCTCATTTCTCATATCACATGAAGGTAAATTCTTATTTATTTTGTGGGATGGGATTAATACACAATAAAACTAAGGATAAATGGTGATAGGATAAATTTATATTTTATTTACTTAGATCGATATAAGTCACGACTAAGGCAGGTAGAGATTATATTAAAAAAATTACTTTTCAACTTTTTATATTAAAAAATCATAAAATTTATAATTTCACCCTCGAATTTTTTTATTTATTTTTATATTTTATATTAATAAAATTGAGGATCATTGAATTTGAATGTAAAGTTGGGATAGACTGCACGTTGCATCTCAATAGGAAACGTCCATTTTTCACCCATAAATGAAATCATGGATTTTAGCAAAAAGACAAGACAATGGTCTCGTGATCTCCACCAAATAAATTAATGAAACAATTATGATGACCGTAAAAGCGCTAGAACGTGGATCTCACTTTTAACACTATTTAAGAGTGAAAGCGGCATGTGAAAGTAAAATTGTTAAAACAATGTTTTTGTTTTTATTAAAGTTAAGCAATTTCCGACTTATTTTAAAATATTCACAAACTCTTTTAATATTTAGAAATAATTACACTTTTTTTTTTTTACTTAAAGTTTGGTATAATTAGACGTAAACCTCCTATAGTTTAAAAAATTACATTTAGCACCCTTGAGGTTTACTTCCGTCAAACAAATAAGTCCCTCCATTAGTTTAATTCAGCGAATTTGTTGATATTAACAAAAAAAAAATTAAAAAGAAACTTAGATTTACCCCGATTAACTTATTATTGACTTATAATAGATTAAATAAATCTTTTTATTATAAATTATCCTCGTACATCTTCACGTATTAATGCGTGTGATGAGAAATATTTTCACAGTTACAGGGGTAGTTTAGTTCAAAAAAAATTAACCTACAATATGTTAGTTTTAAGTCAATCAATGCTAATATCAATTTTTATTCAGTTTTTTTTTGTTCATATTAGCAAATTCAGTGAATTTTAACTAACGATGAGACTTATTTGTTAGATGGATGCAAACATCAGAGGTGCTAGATGTAATTTTTCAAATTACAGGAAGTCTACATGTAATTACACCAAATCTCAGGAAAGAGGAGTGTAATTATCCCTAATATTTATCATATCAATTACAAAATTAAAATTTCTAATATTTTATAAGTTCTATAATTTTATTTTAATATTTCACTTTCAGAGATTTATAAATTATGAAAATAAAATATAAAACGTATGTGTTTGTAAAATATTCTCAAATACTTAATTATATTTTGATGAATGTAGCCTAAGTATGTAAAAATAATCAATACTGAACAATAAATCTTACAATAATAGTAGTTATGCATAAAGAAACTTTAAGATATTAATAATACGTGCCATTCTACTCTAAAAATATCGATTTAAATCATAATTACTACTAAAAAAACAATCTTTTAATTGCTACTGCAGTCTAATCTGAATATAAGGTGGATCAAATCCATCTTTTATAATTAAATTCTGAATTTACTATCGTAAACAGGTTCATATTTAAATCGACATAAGCACATAAGCCATCTCATAAAGTGCCATCCAATGTATTTATTTCTTTCATAAAATAATCATATCTTTTAACTAATCGATTTTACGATAAAGTTTTATTCATGCACATTTAAAGTTAATATATATTATCGATTTTGATCAATTGTATATTTTATATTTTTTCTTTAAATTATATATCAATTACACTGTAAATATATTATATTTATTATATAATTAATTCAGATTCTATTAAATTCAATATGAATTAAAATTACAGGAGAATTGGGGGGGGGGGGGGGGGGGGGAATGGGTCAAAGGTGGAGAGCCGGACGTATATAAAGAAAAGATTTGTAGTGGACAATACATGTGATGCCTATAAAATAACATATACAAGAAAGTAATGATATTGGGTATAAAAGAAGGAGACGTGAACAACGTGACATAATTATATGTACACCAACGTACGAGTCTATATTTATGTTTAATTATAATGACATTTTCCTACCTTGGACTTCCCGCTTCTTTATAATGCCTTTTCTTCCTTAATTAATTTTTGGGATAATTAAAATTATGTTTCTAACTTATGATTCATAATGTTTATATAAATTATTTTTATTTTTTTTTTTAAAAATATACATACACTCATTAAAAATATCAACATCATTTATACAAATTATCGTTGCTTCTTAAAAAATTATACATTCATCACCCAACAACGTCAAGATCATTACACAAACTATTATCTATTTTTTGACTATCAGAATGGTTTATGTAATTAAGTAAAAAGTATAAATAATTTATGTAAATATACCATAAATGAGAGTGTAAATTGTAATTGTCCCATAATTCTTTTGGGCCAGACATTGCTTTCTTTCTAATTTCCATGCCACGTGATTAATAATTAATTAATTAATTAAATGCCCTCAAATAGTTTTTAAAGAATCAAAATTGCCCCTTCCTTAATTTATTTCTTGTGTTTGATAATCAATAGTTCAACCTTCCTACAAGATTCTTTATCATACATAGAATATAATATAATAAAGAAAAAAAATTATATACGACAAGTGTTATAATTGTTATAATTTCTTCTCCGAACTTTATTGCATTATTTGACGTAGTATGTGGAAACGAGAGTGTATGCATTTCCAAATTCTCCCGTATAGTATTACAAGTGAGGATATCAAAGTCGTCAAGTGCACTTTACACGATATATGAAGTTGTATGTGGAATTCAAATTATTTGCATATTTTATTTTTTGTGTTCAACACTGTACTTGGAATAAAGCTATCGAAATTCTTTATTTGAAAGGTTTACGATGTTGATAGTACCTTGATTTGAAACAACTGGATTAACCTAAAACTAAAAGTTCGTTAAGCTTCTTGAGAAGACCCTCCTACTAAAACCCTTTGATATTTATGTCGGATGGCGTTCTACAATAAATCGGATGTAATTAAAGACCTACATCTCAAGATCATAAATGCATATCTGTAATACTTTCATAATCGACAATTCATAAATCAGGTCATTTGGTCGGACAAAGGACACCGATCTTTATTCATATCTAAATAGTGAATCTTTTAAAGGACATTTATAGATTAATCCATATTTAAATACAAAGTTCCCTCGTCTGGGACACTGTGTGGGAATAAATCCATGTATCATTCGCAAGTCCTTTTGTTCAAGGGACTTATGATATATATACGATTGATGGAGATATATCTGAAACATTGCACTATAAAGATTAAAGTACTCTCCAAAAAGACAAAATATATAGTCAGGTCTAGGATCCGCGTATTTTTCGCTCAGGTTAGGTCGGGTCGTGTCCAATCCAACCGGGCCTGGGACTCGAAACCAGGGTAGTTCAATGACTTTGTACTTGGGAGCTCGTGATGATGACACATGGGCTTGTACAAGTATGATCATTAATTTACAAACTGACTTAAGTATCGAATATGCTTTTTAATTGAGGACTACCCAACGAACCTAACTATCTTCTTTCTTCTCAAGTCCCCGAAACACCCGACTCGGGGCAAGCTATCTAAATCTCCAACCCGAATCAACTATTGTAAGAAATAGAAACGAATGACTTTAATAATATATTTTTTTGAAGTAAGAGCGATGAACTATTATTAATTGAAATAAATAAATTACAATTACAATCATTCCCGTCGACATCAACATCTAACAAAAACAATTACAATAATTATATCATACTCAGCAACACCTACTATTACAGTAGACAACAACTTCTACTATGCGGTAAACAATAACTACTACTATGCAGTATAAAACATTCCACTCACATGGCAGTATTAGAACTCACGACCTCTAAAATCACACGACTTCAATTTTACTAACTAAATTAGACATCATTTGATAATTCTAATAAAATATAAATCAAAAAAGATTTTACTCTTAACTACAAGAAGAATTTTCAAAAACAAACTCCATCAAAGCTAATATAAACATGGGAAAAAATATTCAATTAAAATGAAGAAACAACGCCACATCTAAATTAGGTATAGAGCATGTGTGATTGAAATTGAATAGTACATGAATCTCGTGACTTCTTACACACTTGCTTTTCCTATTTTAGTTTTCAAAACCGCGTGCTTTGTCGGCATTATTTGGTGGGTGGTGGAAAATATATTTATATTATTATTCAAACCATAAAATAATAAATAAAAAGGGGGAGGAAAAAAGAAAATTCTAGAAGTTGGTCGCGTTAGTGTGGTTATCTTTGAAAAAAAAGTCTCAAAATTTCACCAACTATTTGGAATAATAAATTGGGATTTGGGACCACGATTTTTTAATGTCTAATTTATTTAAATATTAATTTACATGGAATATTACTTGAAATTCGTAAACACTCTAAAGTCCTCAATTTTTTTTTATTAATTATAAAAATACATTAGAATACGTATTTTTATTCGAGTCGAATCTAAATCTATATAAGACTAACCATCTAATTACTTATATATTTATGGTTCACATGAAACCATACAACTATAAATTGGTACATATTAATCCTATATAGTACAGTTTCGCAACATACTTCATAGGCTTAATGTAATTTACTCTCTTGTGATATTACAAATGAACAAATTACTCATTATAATTAAAAAAATAGTAATTTATCATCCTATATTTTTTAAAATAAAATAATTTTATCTCCATATCTAAGAAGTTAAATTATTTTATTTTAAAAAACACAAAGGGGAGGAGAAATTGTTGCATTTTAAAAAAACACAAAAAAGTAAATTGCTATTTTTTTTTTTTATATGCAGGTAATGTGTTCATTTACGATACCGCAAAATGGTTACTTGCATTTTTTCCGTACTTCATTATTACAACCTTACTAATATTTTTTTTATACGACTTTTCTTACTTAAATATAAAAGAATTATAATTTAATCCTTGTGGATATCATGTATATAATAATTCTGATGTAATGGGATCTAACAAAATTTAATATATATATATATATGTGTGTATTTGTATATATACATATTTATATTTCATTTCCAACTCTCCCCGACAATATTCTATCTTGTTAATTACAAAATATTTATAAACATGGATAAATAATAAATGAAAAGAATGAGTGGTTGGATGATATTTTGCAGTATATCCGACATTGGCCATCATATTATCGTAAAAGAGGTACTAAGTCCATTGATGCCTTACCTTAAAATTCTGAAAAAAGGGGCCTATGCTAGAATCCCAGGACGTTTCATGCATATCTTTTTTAGATTAATTTTAATTACATAAATACTTTTCGTTGTTTATAAAATTATAAATATATTTTTCGATGGGATGTCAATATAATTAATTTTAAGAAATGTTCGTGTAGATTTTACTTCTAAAACAGTATTCATTCTTTGATAATTGATTGTTGTCTTTTAAATCCCAACATCAAACCTATACTATTTATTCTAAAATATTTTAAATTATCTCAAAACACAAAAATTCAAACTTTTCCTCTATCTGCAACAAACATTTATTTATCTTTATTTTTTTTGTCTCTAAAATATCAAAACAAAACACTCAAAATATTTGGTTATAAACCAAGGAACAAAGGTAACTTTTTTATTCCATATGGCTAATCCCTTAAAATTGATTTGAGATCTCATTTTGTAAATTCAAACAATATGATAATTTTTCTAAAGAGAACTGTATATTTCTACTGTCTCAATGTTACCAAAATCATTTCATCGGATTGAATTTTTTATTGCAACATGTGACGTGTATAAAAATTTTTCTTAAGTAATTATATGGACAGATATTTATTAAATACAATACAAATTATAATAGAATTTGAAACAAAAAATTGAGCCGACGTTGGACTAACCAAATAGATTATGATAAGATTTAAGTACATAACAAAACTTCCATGGCTAGCAAATTAGTAAAACTCAAATTGTGCCAAAAATTTAATTTATTTATATTTTATTTTAGAAATCAATATTATTCTATCAAAATCGAAAAAAGAATTCCAAGTCCAAGAAGCAATAATACCCTGCACCAGCATGTGAATCAAAGACAAAAAACATATGGACCAACATAATTTCCTATCATCACACATATATTTTCTATTTTATTACATACCCATAAATCAAATTATTAAAAAAGAAGAAGCGAAGAATCAAGAATTGATGACAAGTCTGTTAGATTCGAGCTGACTAAGGTAGTAATAACAAAGCCCAAATGCCTTCTAAGATCAAAGTTAATAATCACGATCATGAACATTGATGATGTACTGATTAATAATTAATGACGGAAAAAATACACCTTTCACTACTAATAAGAACTAAATTGAGATGATTAATGACGCTGGATTTGGACTGGGAACTGAGGGGCCAATCCCAGCCATGTCTCCGCCGTCTTGGGAGGCGCCGTCGCCGGTTTGCTGGTTTGGTAAGGCGCGTTTGCTGTGATTCTATCTTTTCTCTTCTCCAGGAACCGGGCCAGTGATTTCTGCCTCATGATCGGTAAATCTGCGGCACGAAATGTTGACCACATCAGAAAACTATGAAAATTGACGTAGAAATCTTATCTCAGCAGTTTCGATGTTATGCGGACTTACCGGAGCCAAGAGGCGGCTGAGGAGGGCGGCGAGCGCACTCCTGGATTCCACAAGCGGGGGCGATATTAGGGGTGCTGGTGGCGGATTCTGCCGGACTCTGGGCAGCGAGCGGCGGAGCAAAGGCGGCGGGGTGGAGGTTCGTGGCGGCGCTGCACTTGCTGGCTAACGTCATGATTTCCTTCGCCTTATTGGCCGGGAAGTCGTTGAACACTATCACTTGACCGCCGTAGAATATCGTCATCTGCGCAGTCTCCGCCTCGGTCATCGGGGTTTTTTCCCCGGCGACGGCGAGCTGGGGTAGTTTATTCAGCTGCACGTTGAGGTTTCCGGCGCCGGCGCCGGCGCTATGCCCTGATTTCTCAATCATGGGCAACAAATTCATAGTCCCTGTTCCAAAAAATTAACCATCAAAATTGGAAAGCAAATCCAGCAACTGAGAGAGAATCAATCATCAAAAAAACCCCACCGGAAAAGGAAAGAAAAATCAGAGAATCTCATAAACCAACCAAACACACCTTTAGGTTGATCAGCCAAGTTGGGAGTCAAGCCAAGACTGAGATCTCCAAAGCTGCCCTTCACCTTTAAGTACTGACTCAAAAGACTACACGTCTGCGAGAAGCTAGACCTCCCCCTGCCGGAATCCATCTTTTCCAAGGAACCCATCTGAAATCCGGCGACGGCAACGAACAAGAATCAATTATGAACAGATAAGAGGGCGAGAGATAGATGATTGTAAGGCAGGCGTTGTTTGATTGTTTGGATTGGAAAAGAAAGGAATGAAGTGGTGGGCTTAAATATTCGGAGCTTGTCCGGCGCAAGGAGAAAAAGGGCACGAGGAATATGTGGTGATATTAAAAGAGGGGGTGGGGCCGAGGAGAGAGGAGGAGACCGACGAACTGAACTGCTCCTTGCAGCTGTCAAAGGACACTGCGTTAGTGCAGGATTAATGTTATTTAATGTTGTTTATGAGGATTTTAAGGAAAAAATTTAAACACGTGCTCTTTTGGGCCCTCAGAATCGGTGTACGTTTCGTGTTTGCTTTTTTGCAGCCGGTAGGGCGTCCTACTCCTTCCCGTTAACGCCGTTTGCGCCTCTCGATTCCCGTTATTCTCTTTTTATTTGATTTGAATTGAATTTTTCCTTCCCAATCTTGTTCTATCTTTTAGGGATAATTACACAATCCTCACATGAGATTCAATGTAATTATATATTGATTTCATGTTGTTTTTATTTTATAACTAGATTTATTCGTTAGTTAAAATTCAATAAATTTATTGAAAAAAATCGAATAAAAATCTATATTTACCCCTTATTGACTTATTATTAATTTTTATTGCAGGTCAAACAAATTTTATTTCTGATCAAACTGCCCTTATAAGGGTAAAGATGTATAAAAGTAGTTTGGTCAGAAAATAATTTATTTGACCTGCAATAAGTCAATAATGAGTAAATATGAATTTTTATCAGCAAATTCAACGAATAGATCTGTTTGTAATTTTTCAACCTACAATGAGTCCACATCTAATTACTCCGAATCTTAGCGGAAGATGGTGTAATTATGAACATGAAATCTTCTTTTAAATAATATAAATGATGTAATTACGTACAGGATGCCAGAATACAATGAGATTTAAAATGATTATAATTACCCCAAATCTTAGGGGAATACGGTATAATTATCATTATCTTTAATTTCAGTTGCTATATGCACATTATGAATATGAAATCTTCTTTTACATAACATAAATGTCGTAATCTATGTACAGGATGGCAGAATGCAATGAAATTTGAAATGATTATAATTATCCCGAAATTAAAAAAAAAAGACAGTGTAATTATCCCTATCTTTTATTCCAATTTGCTATATGCATAACAGACATGACGTAATTTGTGTACATGATGTTAGAATACAATGAGATTTTAAATGAGAATTTTAATCTGTTCGTTTTGTGAATTTCACTTTTTTCTTAAGAATATGGATATGTAGGAAAGTTGTTGATACGGATGGTCGAAACACACTCGATGAATATGTATATTTTAAATTTTTATTAAAGTTATTTGATTAAATTAAAATACATTTGATGGGTGTATATTTTAAGTTTTATTATATATTTTTTAATTAAATGCAAGAAAAACAAAGATAAAGTAAATGATTGATTAGAATTGATGAAATAAATTAATTTTAAATATGCTAAGATAAAAGATTTTGGACAAAGTCAATGGACTAAGCTAATGGTTTATTTTGTTGTGAAATACACATAATTTGAGGGTACGTTGCAACGGACTCCCTTAAAATTTATCATAATTATAAATACTTTTTATTATTTAAAAAATTACAAATATCTCTCTGAAATTGTAATTACTTTAACAAATACCCTCTCGTGACATCTCATTGTGGGGTACTTGTTAGAAAATTTATAATTTTAAGAGATTATTTGTAATTTTTCAAACAATAATTTTTTTTTATATATAATTAAGACAAATCTCAAAAGAGCCCCTTATAAATTATCACAATTATCACAATCAATCGCATCGAATTTTCTGTTATAAATCCCGCTCCATTCAATATACACATATCACGAGTCTAAAAATTATATCATGTATTTTATTTTTTTTAAAAAATTATATACGTGACATGTGTACGTTGAATAGAACATAGATGTAACAGAGTTTGCAATAAAAAATCACTCTGTAGTCTATACATTATATCAGTAGAGCAATTTGAACAAACAATTCTGGGACGCAAAATGACCCGTTCACACCAAAAAGAGCTAATAATATTAAACCTGCATCTCGAAAATAGGGGTAATTTCTTGTGTTGTTTGGCTGCCTTTCTACTAATATTTTTGGGATTAAATTCTATCTATGCTTTGTTCAAAGTTACAATATATAGCTTTTAATCCCATATCAATTATTAATAATTTTAATTTAATTATTCATTATGCCCATTAAATAGTTTTTTAATACTTTTATTAATTTTAAGAATGTGGCTAATTTTAGAATTTTAAATTTGTATAATGAAAATATTATAATAACATGTTGGTTGCTTTAGAAATATCGATATATTTTTTTATAAGTATTTTATTCATTTGAAGAATAAAATAGTCATTTTTACAACTATACTCTTAAATAACCCTATTAATACGCAAGAAGCTTTGACTAATCAACAACTACACTTCCCCATCACTTGGTCTGAAACATGGAAACCATGTTTATCTAAATAGTCAAAACATTACACATTGAGCACACGTGGGCCCGCTATACCATATTTGATATTAATAATTATAATATTTTTTAAAAAAATAATAATTTATCGATTTTACTGGAGAAAAAAAAAAAAAAAAAAACATATGTTGATGTGAGGTGGGAGATCTTTATTTTACATCACTGTTTCAAAGGCAAATTTGATTACTCCACTCCTAGTTAACAAAAAACACTTTTTGGTATTCAATTTTAATGCGGGACGTAAACAAATCGAGTCGAGTTATTATTCATGTTCATTTGAATTATTATTGAAATTGAAGAAGTTAAACTTAGAGGGTGTTTGGTAAGTTTGTTTAAAAGATTTTATAAACTCGTATATTTTATAAGATTTCAGATCTTATTTTATAAATTAGAGGGTGTTTGGATGAGCTTATAAACTCTCTAAAACGTCTTATAAGATGCTTGAGATATTTGGATAAAATAAGATTATGAAACTTGTAAGATGTTCGTAATTTGTAAATTTGTAATTAGTATTCGGGACGATGGATTTTGACTTGACTGAAGGATTTGGAGAAACGATACAAATGCCTCAATTCGAAAAGAATTTAAAAAATCTTTCAATATTTAATAAAATATAATTCAAAATTAAACTGGAAAGATTTGAAATCCTTTAAATTTTGAATTATCCAAACCAATTCAAAAAATCTAAAATCCGTAGCTTCAAATCCTTCAATCCAGATGCAATCGGGAGGATTTGTTAATAATCTCTTTATTTTTTTTAAATAGAGTTTATAAGTTCATTACATCTTATATTTCGAGCTTACAAGTCTTTTTTTCTTAAAAAAACTTATAAAATATTTCGTAGCATTTTATAAACTTTCAAACATCTTCTAAGATGTCATGAGGAGCTTATAAGCAGAGTCAAACACCCTCTGAGTTTGATATCAATCTAGTCGAGCTTTAATTGAATTTGAACACAAATTTAGCTCGAGTAAGCACACATTTCAAGCATTTTTCCACTAATTAACTTGAGTACGACCCGAATTAAAAAATTTATCAAACTGAATTTCAATCAAACATCGAACAATTTAATTTATTTTTGAACCCTAATTCCAATAACTTAAGATTATAATAAAGAAAAAAGAAAGAGGTTAGCTGAGTCACGATTCTTCATTGGCTGCTTCAACCTACACTTTGAACTAGTTGAAGTCTACTTCCCTCCCTAAAATTAAATAATCTCAAGTCAAAGACTATGATGTTTATAGATAAATTTATATTTATGATAGATCATCATAAAGACCTTAGTCGGATAATTACAACCACCAAATACCAACTTGATTTTTAATCACTAAATTAACATTTAATAGCATTGCGTATATTTGTCAAAGAAAGACTATGTTCATTGCACACTTGTTTCCCTCTATGAGACATAAATAATATTTTACTTATCTATATGCACAAGTTGAATTAAATTTTACTCCCATGATTATAAATATTAAAAGCTGTTTTTTGCTCTTGAAATGATGTAATTAGTCTTTGTTTTAATTATATTTCCACACCTTGATCTGTGATTTGTTTACAAAAATATCCACCCACTGAAACATTAATATTATCTACACAAATTATCATTATATTTTAAGAAATTATACATACATCCCAAGAATATTAGCATCATTACGCAAACTACTCTTACTTTTTGAGTGTCAGGATGGTTTGTATAAAGAACTTATAGGTTAGAAGATGTAAATGTAATTATTCATTTAAATTAAAGTATTCTTTGTTTATTCAAAAATCACACTTAACGTATTTTTTGTAGGCTATATTAATTGGTGGAGTCGGATTTGAAATTAATTAACGTTCAACAAAATATAGCTCAAATTTAGAGTTGAAAATTTTGAAATAATTTGAATTAGAATTATCCGACAAGTTTGTTTTTATACAAAAGATTCAAAATTCATGATTTTGAATCCATCAGTTCAAGTATAGTCCTAGACCTTGCAGAGTAGAGTTATAGTCTTAGTATATTTTCTTTTATAAAAAAATATCGGCCTGATCTTAAGCCTTGACTCACCCTTCGTGGACGAACCTTGCCAAGGAATCCTTGAGTTTTCAGGGCATTGGATTCTTATCAATATTTGCGTTACTCAAGCCAGCATTCTTGCTTTCGCATCGTCCATCGTTGTTTGCATAGGGACTTCCCTTTAAGGTGGAATGCTTCCCTACAGATGTATTTTTGCATCCGATAGGCTTCGATAAATTGCTTAGCCACTTTCATCTTTGGCACAAGAGCGCTCAATCAGTAAACTATTACACACTATTTGAAGGGTGGTTGCTTCTAGGCAAACCTCTAGGTTGTCTTTGCACTTCTACTTCCTTTAACACTAATCGATCGTTTAGGGGTGGTAGCCGGTGATCCAGATTGTTTCTCTCTCGACGATGGAACTTATTTCCAATTGCCTCACTAGCCAAAACAATGCTCTAATTCTAGATGCCTAGTGGCTTGTAGTGCCTCCATGCATTTCGTGGAGAACCAACTACCTCTCACCACAACCCATCCGCCAATTCTTCAACATTAGTCGATTTAGACCTCCACTTAGTTTCACCGAAGCTGCATCCTAATCATGGACAAATCACTCATGTTCGAGTCCATAAGCAGTCGAATTTTTTGCAATATTTTTTTTTATTAATATACACTCTAATTTAAAGTATTGATTTAAAAAATGCTAACTCACAAGTTTTGAAAGGGCGTAAGCACGAATTGCTGTGAGTTTTCTATTATATTATGGTGTTAGATACTAACGTCACATGAATAAATAACTTATATATTTTTTTTTAAATTATAAAATATAGTAGTAGTTAAATTATAATTTAGAAGTGAGACAACATGTTTACATACATTGGTATTATATATATATAATAATTAAATTGAATAGAAGATCTGAATATGTAAGATATTTTTCCCTGGACTTATGGCGGTAATGACGAAATTGACAAATTAATTTCTCTAAGAAAATAAAGGGTTATCGACGGCGTTAGAAACGGCGGCAGTAGGTGAATTAGAAGTTCTAGTAGGCCAAACAAGGGGGTGAGGTGAGGCCCACGCACGTTGTTAATCTTGTTTAGCCCAACTTAGTAAACGGCAGGTGCACGTTCTGCTACCAACAAGGAATCAACACGTGGCCAGATTTCCGTGTGAGCCTCGCACATGCTGTGCTATTGGATCATTCTCCCTCATCCTATTTCCCTTGTGACGGTGACGTAGAGACAGGGGAACAAATTAATAATATATCTTAACCGGAAAGAAAAATATTTTAATAATTTCCTTTTTTTTTGTTATTATTCTTTTCATGGATTATTGATTTTTAGAATAATTACATTTGCACCTCCTCATTTTTTTTATAATTACAGAAACTACATTGATAATTAAAAAGCAGAAATAATTTGTGTAATGATGTTTACGTATTTAGAAGTGTATGTATACTTTTTCAAAAAATACGAGTGATTTATATTAAATAATATCGATATTTTTTATGAGTGTATACGTAATTATCCAAAAGACATAATTTTTTTGTGTAAATAGACTATAGGTTAGGGAATATCAATGTAATTATCCCATGATTATTATTTCGTTGTTCTAAATTCGGAGCAATTTTTCTAATTTTGAAATATTATTTTTGCATAGAAATACAAAATAAACCACTTGACGGACAGCTTTCTATCAAAAAAATTTAATGTTTGATTCCTTCCGTTGATGTAAAATTTGTGTTAGTATTTAAAAATTGCAAATCTCCTTATAAACAACCCAACAAATAATAGAAACGATCGAAATTGAAGTAATTTAATTTTTTAATATCCTAAAATAATAAGACAAGTGCATAATGATACTTTTATGACGGATGGTTTGTGTAATTTTATTAAACATGAGGGGTGTCAACGTAATTTACTCCTAATTCTTTAGGTTGAACAATTCCAATATTTTTAGGTCGATAACGCGCAATTCATTAATTGACAAGTTGGGAGTTGAATGTCCTAACGCTGATGCGTCCAAGTTGATAGATTCTTGACTTGTTAGTTGCTACTTCGTTTATCAATATTTTTAACGTGCGATTTTTTAATTCGTACATTATAATATATCTTAATCTTTAATATTTATCTATTTTTTTAATAAGGTGTGGCAAAATAAGTTTGCAATTTTGGTTAAACGAACTCAATCGAACCAAATATTCGATTAATCAAAATTTCGATACGGTGAAATGACATATCGAATCAAAATAATTAGTTCAATTGATAAATTCAAAGTTATTTCAATTTAATTTGATTTGTACCAAACTAATCGAATTTTAAAAAATAAATTTAAAACTCAATAAAATTATTAATTAAGTAGAAATTAGTTTTAATTAAATTTAAAACTAAATAAGATTAGTAATTTAAAAAATAATCATTTCAAGTTAAGTTAATTACATTTAAAACTGAGTAATATAAAGTTTATTATAGATATATATTTATAAAATAATTTATATATATATTCATTTATTATATGAAAAGATTACAACGACCCACTCTGAGGTTTAGAACAATTATGAATAATCGATTGTTGTTTGAAAAATTATCAAAACTTCCTGATAGTGACGACCGTCTAACAATTAGTCCAATTCTTTACTCTCATTAGGTTTTTATTTATTTTTTGTGGTAAATTGAGCAAAATGCCCTTGTGGGTAAAAATTATAATTTTATTTATTTTTATTTTTTATATGGACTAATGGATAAACTTTTAATAATATTTTAAATTTTTGCATCCTCCCGTTCAATTTTTTTTATATATTCTTTTTAAAAACACATTAAAAGCAAAGTTGACAATCCATACCTCCATCCAAGAATTACGTAATTTCCCAAATGTAGGGGTATTTTTATAATTTTTCAAACAATGAAGGGGTATTCATAATTACTTTTAAAAAAGCTACATATTCATCATCAGAAATATTAACAACATTACACAAACTACCACTGCCTTTGTTGTCAGGGTAAGTTTTTATATTATGGAATAATTACTCTCGCCTCCCTTAATGTTTAGTATAATTACACATAAACCCTCTATAATTTGACAAATTACATCTAATACCTCGTAGGTTCACTTCAGTCTAACAAATAAGTCCTTCTGTTAGTCAAAATTCATCGAATTTGCTGATATTAACCAAAAAAATGGGATAAAAATCTATATTTACCTTTGATTGACTTAATACTATTCTATTACATGTCAAATAAATGTTTTTAGGATTCAATTACCCTTATATATTATCATATATTAATGTATATGAACATATAAATTTTCACTGTTATAAGGGTAGTTTAATAAAAAAAATTATTTGACTCACAATAAATCAGTAGTAAGTCAATTTAAGAAAAATATCAATCTTCATCCAGTTTTTTCATTAATATTAATGAATTTTGACTAACGGATGAACCTACTTGTTAGATAGAAGCAAATATCAAGAGTACTAAATGTAAAATTTTCAAACTATAGAAAGTTTACGTGTAATTATATTAAATTCGGAGAAGATAATAAGTATTCTTTTTTTATAATTATGCAAAAAAATAAAAATAATTTATATAGATAAACTATAAATAGGAGTGTATGTAATCATAACTATTTTAAATTAATACTTCATTTTCCTGCATACAGTGGGCCGGAACCGGATTCTGCTGCACATTCAATGGGCAAATCAGCAAAAAGGCCAAAAATTATGATTTATTTTGATTCACGGGCCCTTTCTCTCTCATCTTTGTTTTTTTAAATTTTTTGTTTTTGAATGGAAAAAGATGATAGTTTAATTGGTCGAATAGGCCCATGCATATGCATATATATATATATATATATATTACAATAATTCATGTGGATACACTAAGCACTATCTCAAAATTCAACCAATAAAATCAACATGATAACAATCACAAATAAATAATGATAAAGTGAGACGAATACCAACAAATTCAATGAAATTCAAATTCATGACATCGAACTTGTTTATAAGATATCAACTTTAATTTTAACCTACTAACATATATTTTTCCGACTTCCATCCACTTAATTCGAATTAATTTAAATTTTGGAAACCAATCACATAAATCAATTCTTGATATTTTATTTTTTCATGAGTTAATCAAATAAAATTAAGAAATAAAGGAATAATCCAAACAAACCCTGATTCTGATATGTGGGCAGCTGAAACACAATGATTCACGTTGTGGAAAATAAATGCACTTTATTGCATATTTTTCGGATTAAATTAAAGGGAAGGAAGAAAACATGCATGCATGAAAAGTTATAATATTATTTTATTTTTTAGAGAAGCAATAATTAAATAATAGGGAAGTTAATTAATTGCACCTGGACATTCATTGCATTGATTCTCTCTCTGAATTATTGGAGTAATGACTTTAAAAAACATTATGAAAAGAATCTCATGTCACCCATTTTATATTATATATAATAATCAAATGCCCAGTTAACCTATTTCACATGTCACACTTCTCACATAATATATGATTAGTACGTTGTTTTTGTGTATATAATAAATTAAATAATTAAAAAGAAGAATTATTTACTACTTAATATCGTAACATACTTATATAAAAATGTTGTACGTGAAATATTTCTATTATAAATGAGTAATAATTAGATTCGAGCCAAAAATTTCTGATTGGTGAAACTTTTAGTCCCAAGAAATAGTCTCAAAATTAAGAAAATTCAATATATTTATTTCAATTATTTGTGTGCTTTTTAAAATGATCCCAAAATTGAGAAAACTAAATAAAATTAATCCTGAAAATCCAATAAAGTAGAGGACAAAATATTTCAAGTTTTTCGATTTGGGATTATTTTGAAAATTTCGTAAAGCAAATGACGAAAGTTTCGAACCATCTATCTTATAGGACTAAAAGTATAATTTTGTGTCCTCTTATTTGACCTGGCTTTGATTTAAACTACATAAAAGTTTAAGTAGTTAGAAAAAAGAATAATTTAATATTATGATTTATTTGTTCAATGAGAGAAAAGGGAAGACGGAGGAAAAAGAATAAAATTTTCCTTTTAAGTTGTTGGAGTACGATAAAGAGGAATTAAATTTCAAATACTTTTATAAAAAAATTGTTTTTTATAAATGAAAAAAAAAAAAAAAAAGGGCCCAACATTCCCTGTGAAAATATAGAACCCCGACAGCAGGATTTTGTATCATTTGGGGAATCAGCAAACATGCCAGAAACTACAGTTGATCTTTGATTCATGGGCCCTTCTCTTTTATTTTCTCTTCCCTTCTTTTACCAGAAGATATATTTTCCAAAAGAAAATGACTAAAAAACTAAGATTTTTTTTTTAATAATTTCAACTCCAATTACCATCGTAGATCCACGCATGTTCTCAAACTATAGATTATTTATAAGGATACTTATAAATTGGGGTAAAATTACATTGACATCACCTGAGGTTATGTCTAAATGCACAAACACCTCATACTCTTTGCAAAATTATAAGTACACCCATGAGATTGTAGTTGTGACCCTGTCCGATTGCAAAAGTTTAGACAAATACCTTTGAGATACATTGCATTAGTACGCATTCAAAGGTGTACCGGTAATTTTACTAAAGATAAGGAAATGTTTGTGTATTCATATCTAGGGATAATTACACCTACATACCATACCTATGGTCTATTTACAGAAATCATCCTTATTTTTTTCAAAATATATATACACCCATCAAAACTATGACACCATTTACACAAACCATCCATACTTTTTGAAAAATTACACACGCCCCAAAAATATCAACAGTATTACACAAACTACCTCTACTTTTTGGTTGTCATTAGTAATTCCTATAATTACGCGAAAGATATGAATAATTTGAATAAATAAATCATAAGTCAGTAGATGTAATATAATTATCCCTTGTATCTAATCTCAAGGAATATCAATATAATTTATTCTATAAAATTATCCACCATATATGTAGGGAATTGAATCAAATCCACAATCTTCTTATTCACAGTAAATCGTCCCTATTTTTTGGAGAATTACATATACATCCCTAAAAATATCAACAACACTATATAAACTACTTTTACTTTTCGATTGCCAGAAATAATCTTATTAGAAACTAAAAGTCCCCAACCAACAAGCGTTGGCAAAAGTGAAGAATAGTTTAATTTGTGAAACAGACTGGTGCGTGCATATTCATGGTTTTTTTTAAACATGTTTGATACTTGCATCAGCTGCATACATCAACTCAATTATTGCAACAACGTACATGAAAGAGTTATGATTAAATATGAGGGAAAGTTGCTGTGAAAATGATTGGTTACTTGCACCTGGCCATCCTATTAATTATCTGTCTGAATTATTCGAACTGTCTGAATTTCCTCAACAACATACTGGTCTGCGTCGTGTGCTCATCAAATGTATCAACTCTGTATTAATGCATGTAACTGTTGTATGTACAGACAAGAATAGAGGAACATGAAGGAAAGAAGAGGGTTCTTGAAAAAGAATGATCAAGAAGCATGTGATCCCCTGTTCTTTGCAACTGTTATGGGAATAAACTGTAATGGATTTAGAAGTCATAATCTATGTCCGATATGTTTTGGGAGGTTGATCGTCTGACCAAGCGCCCTTGTTCGTCGTACAGATCAAGGTTGTCGCATGGAGCTGGGAAAATGGAACCGATGACACGACCTTGAACGAAAGCGCACTGGAATATGTGCTTCTTTTTGTATGTTATCCCGATCGACATGTCCCGGAAAGTGATGTTTCTTAGAGGAATCTCTTCGCTCCCGTGAATACGAACTGGCACACGCACACCTTCTCCGTGTACTGTACTGTAGCTTATGTTCTCCAGTATTGGAGCAGCCTTTGGGTCGAACCCCTCGTCTGGATGTTCGTTGTAATCTGTCTTGATCACGATCCCCACACGAACATTGTCAAATGTCAGATTGCGGTATGTTATGTTTTGGACAAATCCTCCTCTGCCGGGTGCAGTTTTGATCCGAACAGCGCGTCTTGAGTTCCATACATGGATGTTCTCCACGATGACGTTTGATACACCACCAGACATCTCGCTGCCTATTGATACGCCCGCACTGTCGTTCAGGAAAATTCGTTCCATTACTATCATTGAGGCACAAGTATAACGTTCATGTAAACATCGACAAAATGCAATTTCTGTACTAGCAAGCAACTGGCAGAGTGCCATCTATTCTTTTCTATCTTACCTGACCATGGAGCGAATGACAAGGTTTCTGACGAGTATATTCATTGAGGGCCGTCCATAAGAGATACCGTATTGATCCCAACCGGTCTTTCTTGCGCAAGTATACGAAAATATGGAATAGAAGCAATATCTCACCTCACATTGGAGCGTACAATGAGGTTTCTGATGAGTATGTTCTTTGACGGCTTTCCATAAGTGATCCCATACTGATCCCAACCACTTTTTATCGCAACACCATCATCTCCAACGCTTATGTAACAGTCCTCAATCACCATATCCTCACACGAATCTGTTTATCCCAAGTCAATTAGCTCACAGACGGTATAATCCAAGAAATACATCATCTTATATGGAGTAAACATAAAGCTATAAAATACCAACATCTAGCATAATATCAACAGCCATTTCATGCCACCTACTTGAGTCTTGGCTAACACGTATTGATGTCAGCGTTTCACTTTTTCACAGTATCATATTGTCATCCAATGGCTCACATGTAAAAATATGATTATCACATCGATGTCCGGATCCACTTGTACTTCAACATGTTACAACATTCTATACGAAATATGTGCAACTGCAATATTGCCGTCCAATTACCTGAACAAAGACAGAGCAGAGAAAGAAACTTACCAGGATCGATGCCATCAGTGTTTGGAGCATCAAAGATCGGTGCCAGGATGGTTAGATTCTTCATTGTCACATTCTTGCAGTCGTACGGATGAACAGTCCAAAAAGGAGAATTACGTAATGTTATGTTAGATATCACAATGTCACTAGACCACATAATCTGCACAAGTGGTCCTCTGGTGTGGTTAAGAAGCTTCTGCCGATACTTTTTCCACCATGTTTGACCCTGCCCATTAATGGTGCCATTATGCCCTGTTACAGGATCCACGAGCAGGTATTCAGATGACAATAGTACAATTACATCTATACAAACGGTTGATACATCATACTCTCACCAGGCATAAAGAATTTCGAAACCAAGTGCAGTACTAAAAGATTCATTCATAACACAAATCGGAAGGTAACACAGGAAAACATGCAAACAGGATAAGGATTAGCTGAGTTATGTTGTTGCATGCATTGCACGTAGCAACAAGGATGATAAGACACAGGCGTAGCTGTATGTACTCATGGTCCATGTATATTAAATTTAAGCCCAAAGCCTTCAAGGACGTGATATCTTAACACTCAACATATATAATAATTAACATCGACGATTCAAGGTAGCACATATTTCACAGTGGAGGTTTTGCAATCCCGAGCAAGAGCTCCAAAAGTTTTCTTTCTCCATTTAAATGTTTATAAAAATTGCAGTCACAAATCGAAAAGATATTTTCTATTTAAAAAAGTCCAGAAAGGTGCAAATGAGTACACTATTTAATAACAGTAACATATGCAATCAGAATGAGGAGTTGAGGAATTAGTATTCTTCTCTTCCAAAAAATTTTCTGTCCTTCAAAGGCCATAGCTATTATAATCATTGCCAGCATCATCTATAACTCCTTGTTGGGCACTTCAATACATACTCTGAAGCAGTGTCTATTATGAAACTTAGGAGTATATATTCTCTCTATACACCTTCTAGCCACAATAAAATCCTCAAACAACCAGCGATATTTGATGGAAACAGCATTCCGTTACTCCAAAAAGAGAAGCATAGAAACTGTGTTTAAAATGCTGACCTGTAATTACAACATCTTTGAGATTTTGTCCATGGATTAAACTACCATATCGTGGTCCTGGACGCTCTCTCCCGTATCCATAAGAAGGCAATGGAGGCATCAGAGGCCAATACTTCTCATCCTACAGAATATTAAAAGGAAAAAATGCATCAATGACTCCAAATTCAAGAATGGTAAAATATCTGAAGCTAACATGACTCATTTAATTCTTTCAAGCAGTTGCAAAGCAAATCAAAATTGACATCAAAACCATGTCAAAACAAGGATGCTACAGTCGTGTTAATTGTGCCAAACTCTGATATAAATACCAAACAGATGTGATGCACATGTTTTGCAAATAACAAAGTGTACTAAATTGATATAGTTAGGCTGCAAATTCCAAAAGACAATTTTAGTAATCATGAGATTCCCAGCTATGTCCTTAACCCCGTAGTCGTATTCCAGTGCTCAGATCATTAGTATCAACCTAATTAGTCGAGATTTTAGTGACTCCCCCCCCCCCCAAAAAAAAAAATCACAGAAGAAAATACAAAAGAAAAACTTTGGAAAATTTTATAAAATGAATTCTCAACAAAATTTTTTGCATTAGAAATCCATTCGCCATTGTTCGATTCAATGAAATCCAAATGTTTGTCTTTGAACTGACTGTTAAATTCTAAATCATTCTAGCATAAGTAACCTTCATCCAAGTTGCATGTATTGAAATTGTTACACAATTAATTCCGACTTCCTTCCCCAATTCCACTTTAATGCAGCTTACGCCCATATATAAATAAAAGGGAGGATCGTTGTCTACCTCGATTATCTCCTCCTAAAGTTTCCCTTCCTAATTATCTTATTGCATGTGACTTAGCCGAATGTCTTATATAAGCAAATAACCTATTAATTGTGGTTTCCACTACACTCTATACTTGTATGAATAGCAGGAAAAACAACTTTTCTTTTCCTTTAGATGATTTCGGCAGCTCGAATTCCTACTTAATAACATTTTAAACATTAGCAATGCATTGATTTTCGTACATTATTTATAATATTGTATTCATTTGACAAAACGATGTTATTATAGGTGCTTCATTAACATAGACCTTGTCTTTGACAAGCTTCCAATGAAAATGAGAAAGTTTCCAAGAACTAAGCTCTATTAATATGAACGGATGCATAGTTGGAATACATCACACGATGAAGCTATTCGAAATCTGATTGACTTTAAAAAATCTAACTATCACATATGAAGAATGTGTATGTGACAGAATCCGGTTGATAAGTTTTCCGGCATATAGCAGGCTCTCATTATTTATGAAGTTTCTTATACTTAGAATTTTTTATTTGAGGACAATTATAAATGAAATTGGCTTTGTATAACATGGACTTCCTCTTTCCTCCTTCTACCTATTGCAGATATTAGAACAGCACCTCAACATCAAGTACAATAAGACTTACAAATATGTTACAAATAGATGAAATAAATGAGAAAACTTTGCAGAGTGTTCTGATTCTTTATTACTGCCATCACTTGGGCAAATTTCACATGCATTGCATTTCTACCAAACTATTGACCAAACCAAGCTAGTGAGAACACATATCGAAACATTTCATACAATCCTCAAGGTTTGGAGCCAAATGTTACAGGTTGGTGCGATCATGAATGCCAATATAAACTCGAAAGCATCAATCTAAGCTCCTCTAGTTTAATTATAAGCACATTATCCAAACTGTTATGATAATTTCAGTTCAGTGCCGAAACGATGTAACATATACAATGAGTTAATATTCCTTAAGAATCAAGAAGATCAGTCTACGCCACAAAGGCATAAGCTTTTGAATGTACACGTCCAACACATCATACACCAGCAGTCCTAGTTATTAGAGAAAAATAGTATCACGTTCTAATTATAAAACAAAGTTCAAGCCTTTAAAATGGAAAGAAAATGGATTAATTCGAAAATTAAAGAAAGCACTCACGTCAATGCCAAGAATAACAGCACCTTCAGCAAGAAACAGAGTCATATGACTAGTGAGATTGAAGGGCGCCGTGAGCCAATACCCCGGCGGCACATTAAGCTGCCCGCCACCCTTTTTCCGGAGCTTCGATATCGCCGTCACCGCCCTCTCAAACGCCGCCGTGTTGAGAGTCACCCCATCACCCACCCCTCCAAAGTCGGTTAAGTTAAACGCCACGGGCCGGAGCTTAGGCAGCTGCCTCGGCGGAGGAAATGCCCGCCGGAAAATCAAGAGCCCGCGTGGGGAAGCATCCCGCTGCGAGTAAAAGACGGTGAAGAAGAAGACCATCCAGAAAGCTATCAAGAGGGTCTTGTGGGTGGACAAGAAAGTGATGGTGGAGGGCACCCAACGGCGGTGGTGGTGGCCATTGGTGGGCGTCAGCGTCTCCAACATTAATTCTCTTGATCAGTGCTTGGGTTTTGAGGTATCTAAGTTGGGAATGGAGGTGGGAACGGGATGATGATGCATATGAAAGATGTGAATCAAAGAAGAGTGTTTTGCTGTTGTGGGAAGATTTGGGATGAGTTAAAGAATGGCGATAGTTGGAGGGTGGCGATCAATCACAAAGGTTGGAGAGGGGATTCTTGGAGAGATGTAGATGGTGGAGTACATTGCAAGTGAAGTGAGAGCATTTTGTAATTTGAGTTGAAGGGAGGGTCTTTGTATTTCATTTTCAGTTTCAAGTATTCATGAAAAATACGTATTTTCAATTTGTATAACTTTTGGGATATTTACTCTTAAATCCGCTCCAAAAATATAAAATTATGTTTTTTAAAAAAACTTTTTAGAATTATACTTATAAAAATTTCAAAAATTTTTGTTTACACTTTCTTTTCATTAGTATTTGAGATGAAAAATGCTGACATCAGAGAAAATTAAATAAATTTTCAATTTTATCCTTTATTTAATATTTTTATTTAATAATTTTATACTTATAAAAAAATGATGTCGACTTCACTTCATATATATTATAAATATAAAAAATATAAATAAGGATTAAATTTTAAAATTTATGATTTTTTTTTTTGTCAATACCAACATTTTTCATCCAAATTCTAAAGGAATGGGGTGAAATGTAAATAGAAAATTTTCAGAGAGGGTGTAAATTTAATTTTATATTTTTTTTGAAAAAAAAATATAATTTCGTATGTAAAGAGGATTTACGTGTCGTTAATCCTAAATTTTAATGTAAAATGAGAATATATTTATTAAATAATAAAATTATATTTTATATTAAACTCTATTATTAAATTAATATATTTTTAATAAAAACATATATAAATAAATATATTTTTAAAAAGTTTAATACACTTTGCACACCTAAACTATGCATAAAGTGTATTTACAGCCATAAACTATAAAATATAACAAAATAGCCCCTCATAATAGGACCAATTTTTTTATAACGATAACGACCTTATTATTTACACCTTAAAATATGTCTATTATAATTATTCTCCTAACTATAATTTGAATTATTATAAAATATTTATTTAAAAATAAACACTAGTCAAAATTTATGATTTTTATTATAAGATATAGAATCTGTATAACTCTATAAATTTATAATCCTTATATTTTTTATATAACTGGTAAAAGTTTTACATAATTTTTGTTTGTATTGTTATATATCTTGAATTTTTTTTATCCATACAATTCTAAAATATTATATCGAACAATATATATACATTGTACAATGTGCAAATTTATAATATAATTAATATATAATATTTCATAATTTTTTGAGTAATGATATGATATACTTTATCGTGCGGACATGTAATAGACAAAAATAAATGTTAGGGGTGTTACTAAATGTTATTTTACAAATCATAGGAGGTGTACTTATAATTATATCAAATTTTAAATAAAAACAATGTACTTAAACCTAAATTTTATTTAATTCCTAAATCCTAAAGAATAATTCAGAAAAATGGAAAATCAATGTGTTTGCTTTCTTGTATAAACCCAAGTCATAAGGTTTATTTGGAAAATTAAATCTCAAAAAATCAATTTTTTTGAAAAATAAATTATAGAAGCAATAATTTTTATTTTTTCAAAACGACGATAAAAATGTGCATCAAGCGTAGTAAAAAACACTTTCTTATGAATAAGCATCAATTGTTACCCTACCTATGTAATTTATTATTTTAAATAATCTGTATATAATTTATATGATAAATACAATACACTTATTATATGATTAATTTGAGTAAGATGAAATTGGTTGAAATAAAAATGCATCAAAGGATATTGCCAATTAATACTAAAGGTATATCTGCAAAACTTCAAAGGTGAGTGAAATATATAGGTAAGGAGTAGGAATCAGTTGATAGTAGAAATTGCAAAATGTGGTAGAAAATTCAACAAACTTTGGTCATAATTGATGATGATTAGAGGTGTAATTGAGATGATTGATGGATTAGTTCACCCTCTCTAATATTGGATTAGTTCATATACTGTTTTTTTTACGTGGTAATTATATGTATGATTAAATCGACATCTAATTCAACTAATAAATTAATATAATTAAAAATAATAAATAAATTATAAACACCCCATATAAAATAATATAAATAACCACATATTTGATGGAATTCGAACTCATGACCTTAAATTTCAAGTCTAGGGAATAGGTTGCCCTTTTATTTTGTTTAGGGCTTTTTGCCCATTTATTATTTCACATGTTGATAAAAAAA
>NC_026149.1:3956242-3962183 GCF_000512975.1 Sesamum indicum | reverse complement strand
TCCCCCCCCCCCCATTTTTTTTAATGAGTGGTGTTGACCGCCAAATTAATTGTTTAATAAGTGAAATACGTTTATTATGTGTTTAGTTTTTTTTTTAATAAATAATACATCGATTTATATCAATATATCAATTGACTAGAAACAATAATAAATTATATCGATTCAATATTAATATGACTAAAAATAATAAAAAATTATAATAATTTAATAATTCACATAACGTGCAAAAAATACCCACAAGTCTAGTGGGACTCAAACTAATGACTTCACATTTGTGCATGAGACTTCAACCTTAGCCCTAACCAATATGCTAAGACATTATTTGTATTATTTGACTAGTTATTGTTGGTGGTGTTTTTTTGTGAGGATAACTAAAATATTTATCTTCAGACATGATAAAAATATTTGGTATAACTCATAACTATGGCCAAAATAGTTTTCATGATGGATAATATCTAAATTTTTCCATCGATTTATATTTAACCAGAATTAATAATAATTATTTTTTATCGTTGTTTTAATCCACAACCAATAGTAAATTTTCTTCTAGTGTGGAATTAAATATTATCAATTATAATCTATACAAACTCTAGGAGTCAGTTCGAATGTTGTAAATTAATAATACGTACATATATATCATATACGTCATGTGTACATAATATATTTCTGACATGAATTTTGCATACGTACGTGTCACAAATAAATGTATAAATACGAAATGAAATGGAAAAGATACTGTACAAGTACTACATGTTTGTACAAACTACAATACGAAATACATACCAATTTATATTAGAAGATCGATCCCAACTGGTGCTTGAGCGAGTTGTCAAAGTTACGATTAACACTTGCAGAACAATAATGATCAGTAGAGAGGAATACTGAAAATGAAAGCTTGAAATACCACATGTATGTTTCTCAGGAGCTGCTGATCATATCATGCTGTAATATTATTACATACCCTGTCGACTAATAATATTGGTATTCTTTGTCTGCTAAGATCGAATTTAAACGTTGTTCTTTAAAAGAAAATGTTGGAAAATTCTTATTCAAATCGAGTTTGTCATTTATTATTGATGTCTTTTTGTGAATTATACATCAATAACACGACAACTGCATTACGTTTGTCATATAATTGGTTTCAAATGTGTATATAGGGTAAATTTTTATGCAAATCAGGTCTAACAGAATCAAACCAATTACACAACAAATGTGATATAATTGCTATGTGATTGATCACTTTTTTTAAACTGTGTGTGAATATAAATATATTAAACTTTAGGTGCAATTGATTTAAGTATGCTGAAACTGATTCTTGATTAGAATTTTGGCGTGTAGATAGATAGATAGGGTGGAGGAGAGGAGGGCGGAAATGTCGGATGTCCCTTGACGATGTCAATGAGGAAGGTGGACCTCTCTTTCCACCCAAAAACTGAAGCGTTTTAATTCGTTTTTGATGAGATTTTTGCATGATCACCAATCTTAATTATGTTAGTTCAGCTCATGAAGGCCACCTGTAGTACAACCACAGCAAAACCACAGAATCATGACACATCATTCCCACCCCCAAACAAGGACAACTACCCAAATCCTCTCCCAGAATAAGGTTTCTGAGAACTCCAATCTCTCCGAACAGCGAGCGGCAGCTGTCTCATCAGCCCAGCCCAGCCCACCTCGGAGTTGGTTCTATCCCTATCCCTAAAATGGCCGCTGTTCGCCTTTTTCTCCTTTCACTTTTTGTTTTCTGTCTCCGGACAAACCCTTCTCATGCCATTGGCGAAGATGTCCATCTCATCGATTTCAAAGAATCTTTGAAGGATTCTTCGCCCCTGGATTCTTCCTGGATCAAAGGTTCCAATCCATGTGATGCCAAGAAACCATGGCAGGGTATAGATTGTTCGGACACGGGCTCTCAAGCTGTCTCGGCCATACTACTCATGAACCGCGGCCTGTCAGGTGCGGGTCCTGAATTGGATATTGACGCATTGTCTAAGCTGGGCTCCCTCCGGTTTCTCAGCCTGGAGAACAACAGTTTCTCCGGCCCCTTGCCGGAGTTCAATCAACTTAGTTCTTTGAGGTCTCTCTTTCTGTCAGGGAATCAGTTTTCCGGGGAGATACCGCAGGGTTATTTTGACAAAATGGGGTCCCTCAAGAAACTCCATCTTGCCAGGAACAAATTCACCGGGCCAATTCCAGGGTCGTTGACGAAACTCAGCAATCTCATGGAAATGTGGTTGCAAGAGAATGAGTTCTCCGGGCCTGTTCCTTCGTTTGAGCAAAAATCTCTGCAGTCGATCGACCTGTCTAACAACAAGCTGCAAGGAGAAATTCCGCAAAGCATGTCAAGATTTCCAGCGTCTGTTTTCCAGGGAAACGCTGACGTCTGTGGCGCTGTCATCTCCAAGCAATGCCAAGCTGCGGAGGCACCAGCATCAGGAACGCCGGACGATAAGTCCAAAGAATCCCACAAGTCTGGCGCCCTCACCAAATGGGTGATATTAGCCGTAGTAGTGACCGTTTTGTTGGTGACCATACTCTTTAAGGCCAAGAAGAAGGAAGAAAATTTCAGAGTTCTGGGGAAAGAGAATCTGGATGATGTAGTTCAGGTGCGCGTGGCGAGCATAAACAGGAGGACTGGCAGCTCCATCCGGAGAACAGGAAGTTATAACGAAACCGGCAGCCAATCCTCTAGAAGAGGGGGGGCAGCCGGGGGGAAATCTCCCAACGATCTTGTCGTGATTAATGAAGAAAAAGGGGTATTCGGGCTGCCAGATTTGATGAAGGCCGCGGCTGAGGTTCTTGGGAGCGGCGGTTTAGGGTCGTCCTACAAAGCCATAATGGCGAATGGGATGACAGTTGTTGTGAAGAGGATGAGAGATATGAACAAGCTGAACAGGGATGCTTTCGAGACCGAGATCAGAAAACTTGGACGGATCAGACACCGGAATGTATTGCCGCCATTGGCGTACCATTACCGGAAAGAAGAGAAACTTTTGGTGACTGAGTTTGTTCCAAAGGGCAGCTTATTGTTCCTGCTACATGGTATGATGTTGTAATATTTATTCAGATGTCGATGTTTCTGCAACTCTTGATTTCATTTATGATGTCTCCATTGTTAAACTTAAATGTCAATGATAAAAAATCAGATAGCCTGATGATTATGTTAAACCTGAACTTTGTTGAATCTTGCTAGTTGAGCAAAGAACCTAAGACTAATGCAACTTCTTGGCAGGCGATCGTGGGGTAGCTCATTCTGAGCTGAATTGGCCTACTCGCCTGAAAATCATAAAGGGCATGGCCCGTGGGATGGGATTCCTGCACACGGAATTTGCTAGCTACGACCTTCCACACGGGAACCTCAAGTCCAGCAACATCCTTCTATCGCCAGGCTACGAGCCACTGCTCACAGACTACGCGCTGTACTCTCTGATCAGCAACACTCAGTCGGTGCAAGTCCTGTTCGCCTATAAATCTCCAGAAGCCGTTCTCTACCAGCAGCTGTCTCCAAAGAGTGACGTCTACTGTCTTGGAATCGTCATTCTTGAAATCATGACAGGGAAGTTCCCATCTCAGTACCTAAACAACCAGAAGGGCGGAACCGATGTGGTGCAATGGGCGAGGCAGTCGATCTCCGAGGGCAGAGTAGCAGAACTGATCGATCCAGAGATCGCCAACGGCTCGTCCTCTTCACTCGACCAGATGGAGAATATGCTGCAGATCGGAGCCATGTGCACGGAGAGCGATCACGAGAGTCGGATCGAAATGAGGGAGGCTATAAGGAGTATAGAGGAGATACAAGTTTGAGACACAAAACTTGATTACATTTGTCCAGGTTGGTAGATTGATTGATTTGGAGAAGAAGGGAGGGTGGAGAAAGCTTGTGAGCCCTGCACATACACATACATACATAAACATACATACAGCAGATGATGATTTATAAAATCATCACATGATAGGGAGCAGAAGAGAGTTGTTAAAGATGAGGAAATATTGTCCATTTAAGAAATTGTTTGTGAATTACTGAACTTGGGATGCTAATGAATGACAACTTTTTTTCCTTTTAGTGTGTGGAAGTGGTAATTTGGCCTTTATAGATTAGCAAAGGGGAAACAGAAAACAAGAGGAGTCCTCATTTTTTGTGTAGAGTTTCAAGAAACCATAGATAGAGATGAACATACATTTTTCAGAATATTGTTGCTATATTTTGCAGCTGTGTTGAACAAATGTATAGTTCATGTTTGGTTTCTTTGTCTCTCCCAATTTAGAGCCTTAAATGTATACATCATGTTTTTACACTTTCTAACATAACCAAAAACTTTTTAAATTATCCCTTTCACCACCAAAACAAACAAGTTTTTGCAAATCAATGCCTGTACTATGTGATGGGATGAATGTGTGATAGAGTAATTACTAACTCTGATTGCCAATATGTATTTTCACTAAAGACTTTATTATATTTACTATCCAGTATATTGGGTGGTAAAATAAGGATTCTAAATATAGGGGTGATAAATAATAATTCACAATTACTTAATTTTCGATAATGGCAAGACACCGACCACTGGAATTATAAAAGTGGCTAGCATTTTTTTTTTTTATCTTTCCTCTGTCACATAAAAGTTTACATGAAAAAAGACCAAATTGTATTTGAATTTATATTATATATTAGCCGTCATGACACGACATCTATATGTGCATATAATAAAATAATCTTATATATTTTAAAAATTTTTTTAAATAAGAATAAAATATAGAACTTAATACATTAGTTTCAAAAAACAAAGTAAAGGCCCAAGGATTTGACTCTTGATGGTTGTTGGGGGACATTTCTGTGAAATGCCGCAGGTAGAAGTGGGAAAAATTTATAAAACGAACCAAAAGAGGACCAGCAAAAGGGCATCACTTTGAAGTGAAGAATGGCTTCAAGAACACCAACAAAATCGGAAATTGTGGCGAAGTTGAATCTCAAGCCGCATCCAGAAGGTGGGTTTTACTGCGAAACATTCAGAGACAACACTATTGTTCTCTCCAAATCCCATCTTCCTCCTCAATGTAAGCCTTTCCCCATCTTGTACTCCAAACTTCAATCCTCTGATATCTTGATGTTTTTTGAAAGTTCTGTTCATTTGTTTGACCATGATTTTGTATTCTTTTTTATGGATATTTTGCTTTTAGTGATCCTATCTGGTTGGCTGTTGATTGTATATCGGTTGTGCGTCAGAGTTGGTGATTTTTCACTCGGGATATCGTCTGAAGAGAATCTGGGTCGGGTTAATATGTTGATAGTGTTTTGATTTCTTTGTTCCCGACTAGCTGAATATGGCAAAAGATTGTACTTTAGTGAAAAATTGTTTAGGTCTAAGCTCTGAGTGTGGTGTTTGATTAAATTGATCTTGTGGGCTCCTGACCTTCAAGCGGTGTTATTTTCTGGAATCTGAACTGGTTGCATGCTGCATCACAAAAAATAGCTCTTTCATAGATAGCAGAAAGCAAAAGAGAAGGAGCAGAAATGATAATATACAAGATATCATGGTTTGACTAGATATTTTACATCTCTATTAAACAAGTTAAAATTTTATTGTTTCCATATGGTTGCCGTACAAGTTGATTGTGCATCAATTTGGATGTCGGTGTTATAGGTTTCGAGATTTTATTTCCCCCAACCTTTTTGTGAATGGGAAAATGGTGATTAGTTGCCAATCCATTGTAATATGTGCATGTGATTGCCAAGAGCGGTGGGGACAATCCTGCTTTTCACACTGATCTTACAAGATAGCTGCCCATGTGCTACTTTTAATTTTGTGGTACGACGACTCTTGATGGAAATCATTTTTTCTTTCACATTTGTTGAAATCTAGAAAATTAAGTGAATTTTGAGACATGCACTGGCTAATTGATTCCCGTAAAAGTAGTTGGTATTCATTTTTCTGTCTCACATGCT
>NC_026149.1:3909961-3956232 GCF_000512975.1 Sesamum indicum | reverse complement strand
TGATTGAAGTATATATATTTGATATTATGTTGAATTTGGAGGTAGTTGCCTTGCTATTGATGCAGCAGTTATTATATAACTCAACATTGAATCAAAATACACCCCAATGATGGGTCTTTGTCATTTTGTTGATGGGTCCTAAAGTCAATATGTATTCCACGACTTATGTTCATATGATGCTTTGCTTGTCCTGATGAAAGGATTCCTTATAATAACACAATGTGTCACAAGACTTAAGTTATTGCACTTGAATTTCACAATTCTGATACTGCAATTGTATCTCTGAAATGTATTTTGTCTTCTATATTCTGCTCATGATTGTGCTTCCTACACAGATAAGGTTGATCGCCCTGTGAGTACATCCATATACTTCTTGTTGCCTTCTGGGAGTGTTTCTCACCTCCACCGCATTCCATGTGCAGAAACTTGGCATTTTTACTTGGGAGAGCCTATAACGGTATCTCCTCATTGACTATTAAAAGATGTATATGTTTGCAAATTAGACAATTTACTTTCCTATAGTCGGAGATGAATTTATAATTCTTCTGATTCTTCATCCAATTATGATTGCAATAAACTCCAAAGACATTGAGAGGAGCACAGTTTCATGTTGCCTCGCTTTGATCACATAATCCATATTATTAAGAAAAATGTTCCCCCATCAATCTCTGATTAAAATATGTATTTCTAGAGGTGAAACAGCTTTATGTACCGCTTAGATTTCTTGCTCTTCTTGAATACTAACTTGAAGTTATTTATCCTTCTGTGATGCCAACTTTTATCCTAAGGTGATAGAGCTAAATGAAAATGATGGGAGCATTAAGTTGACATGCCTTGGATCCGATCTACTTGCTGAGAATCAAGTAGTGCAGCATATAGTGCCTCCAAATGTTTGGTTTGGTGCATTTCCAACTAAGGATATTGAAGTTTCATCTGACCTCATAGCAGTCAGAAAAGCCTCAAGGGATCCTGAAGAGCACTTTTCTCTCGTAGGATGCACCTGTGCTCCTGCATTCCAGTTTGATGATTTTGAGCTGGCGAAACGTTCTGAGCTCATTTCATCTTTTCCCAAGTATGAGTCTCTTATCTCTGAGCTCACCTTCCCCGAATGAATGCTGCGTTATTTGTACTGTCTGTATCACTGGAACAACTGATATTTTCACCTATTTTCTTTGGGTGTTCTTGAGTATTGCCTTTCAACACAAGTATATTTTTCTTCATTCAGTCTTGGGTAATTTGGTAGCTTGACCTCAACTTGATGTCCTATCTTGCAAGTTGTACTAAGATCAGTGGTCTCCATGTGTAGGCTCTTCATTCAGCTTGTTGGTTAAGTAAGAATGATGCCACATTCAGTGTATGTGAGTTTCTGATTATGCTCTCTCATCTCAAAATATAATTCGAAAAATTCAGATTCTCAAAAATAAATACATAGATATTCGCGATTTAGGAGAAACTTGTATATATGAACCAAATAAATTTCACATCAACCTGAAGCTTGAAGAAGTAAAGATTATACGAACCATGGCAAAATGAGATTATATTATGCTGTTAGCACAACAAGCCATGGCAAAAATATGCACACTCCCAGTGACAAGCATTGCTAGAATACAAATTCAATTCTGTCTGATCTAAATTCTTTGTATAGCTCCGTTGGCCTCTGTCGTAATACATTTTATGCTTGATCGACAACAGAAGATAAACATTGACCTACTCAAGGTCATTTGAGTCATGTTTCCTGTATTTACATAATAGGCACTTTGTTAGATAATAATTGACAATTTAATGCCTTGTGGAGCCCAAATATCTTTGGAATATTTTTTTCTTTTGCATTTAGAGAAACTGACAGCACAAATCAAAGATCCAAAATAGAATGTAATGGAAAAAATTTAAATGACAATGAAAGACAAATTTAGAAAAGGGGTTCATAGCATGTTTATTACCTTGAAATACAGCTGCGCTCCACGAATCAAAGCTCCAGGACGATATCTATAACAAAATAAATTTATGTAAGAAGTATCATCAAGATTTGTTAGTGCTGCATCAAGTTTCTATTGCAAGCTTTGCTTGCAACTATATGATGAAAATAAGCAGCACAGATTTTTGTAATTGAATGAGCATATTGCACACTGCAAACGTACATTCTGAGTCTGTTCTGTCCCATTTATTTTCATTTCTGGCCTTCTCTTGCTCTTTGGTCCGGTGAGTCTCAGCCATGTTCAAACATTGCTGTGTTTTGGGATATTTCTTCTTGTTAAGCACAGCCCTCAACATCTGTGTTATAAACAGAAAAAACAGGAAACTTTTAAACCTGAATGTTGAAATGGAAATAAAGAAAAGATGATATCACTAATAACAATAAATAAACAACGGTAACAACTTCCAGTCATTTTTATGCTTGTAGCTGCATACTGAACGAGTTGGATATATATTTTGACCGTAAAAGATGGTCCTTCTGAAAGAGGGCTAATCCTGTTATTTCTTGTGAGTCGTTGCACCGGAAGATCTACAACTTTCAAACTATAAATGTCAAAGTTGCTAATGTGAAGCAAGAGATCTACTCAGATACAAGAATGATATTATTGTGAGGAATAATGTAAAATTAGATCTAGCAAAAGTACAACTGCTGCCAAACAATTTCTGCTATTCTCTAGCTACTGGGTTATGATTCACTATTAGAATGTAAGAACACAAACCTTCTCCTTTGTTGAGTTATCGAATTTAGGATCTGGGAATGGATCTTTCAAGATGGAACTTATGGTGGGGCTAGGCACGAAACCACCTCTGCAGAAAACTGCCTTTTTAAGAAGAAAAGACAGGGACTTTCTGTACATGTTTTTCTTGTTATTCTTGGGGATTTCTTTCTCTTTCCAGTGGATTCCACTGGTTGTCCTCTGGAGAAGAGCATCTTTGTCTTCTGATGCATCATTGTTCATCGACTCGACAATGATTTCTTCGTCTTGCCAACTGTCCAGTAATCTCTCTGTTGGGAGATTATAGTTTTCTGATTCCCTAGAAATCAGTAATCTCAACTCTTTTTCAACTTCTCCAAATTCTTGTACCATAGTGTTTTCCTGATGATCTTCACTAGAGGGTAAGCTTTCTTCGACGTTGGTCTTCTCTGAACCTTTCAGATTGTTTCCAAACGTACCAATGGCTAGTAACGAACTCGGGCAACCAGAGATTTCTTCTTTGCAGGGAAATTGCTGCATCATATGATCTGTATATACGCAGTTAAAAACATGCAAAGGAGAGATTAATGTCGTCCTAATCAACTGAAGCCTGTTTTCTGATTTTTCTTTCATGCATCATTCATACTGATATAACCTTATTCACAGCCAAACAACATAGGATTACCGATTTAATTACAGAAAGCTTACAAGACATCTGTTCTGGCTCAGGCTTGATGGTGTTATCCTTCCCGTGAAGTTTGCTTTTGATCCAACCAAACATCTGAACAAAACAGTTCATAACCACAATCCATTACAATCCGAAACTAGTGCTAACAACAGCTTGGCTCATCTGCAAGTAGATGATTTAGACATACTTACCTTAATAATTTGCAGAGACCAACTCAACTGAAAGCCCTCCTAGAATCAGAAATTCTGGGATTGTAGACAGACTGACAGGTGTGTGATTCAAGTGGGTTGTGAAGAAAGAATTGTGTCAAACTCAAATCCCACGACCACTGAGGAATTGAGGTGGTCTGAGTTATAAATAGATGAAGCTGATTGGTGGGGCTGTTAGAAATTTTGAGTAGCTAGACAAGCTGGTCTGCATAGGTTCAAGTTCCAAAACCATGTTTCCTCTTTTCAATCTCTCTCGTCTCTCAGTCCCTTGTTATCTGTTTTGTCTTTTATCTTCTTATAACTTCTGGCATCAGTTACAACTTCATGACTTGGTATAGTTCTTCTCCAGTACAGACATCGAAAAGAATCGCAGGAACCAATACTGGAAGACTGTATAATTAGCTGGCCATTTTATAGTACAGGGAAATGCACTTAACCACCAATACAGTGATTGGCGGTGAAATGTTCAATTTTTCACTTGAATATCACAAGTTTGAATCTCATTGAATACGTAAAACTCGTCATGATGATGGCGGGCCCATGATGATTGATTTAGTAAAGGTTGTGCTTGACGTACTGGAGTGTTTATGGGGCTATGCTGACTAAGTTAGACAATGTCTCAACAAGTTTTGAGGAAAAGAACATTTTATTACGGTTATGTTCCCTTAGTTGGGATAACCATAACGGGTTCATCTCGACCTATCCTTCAATTATCAAAGAAAGGAGAGTTATAAGACATTGAGGGAAGTATTGATTTAGAACTAATTCGGGCTTACATAATGAAAATGATAAAACAAATCAAGCAAAGAGCACGAAGGTATGTAGTTAAATTGACATGAATTCAAGATCAAGGAATTTGAGTTTTTCGTTAAGTGTGAAAATGTGAAATAGTGAGGATTAAGCTATGTAGAGGGATCTACGTTATGGTGATATGACATGATTTTTGTTCCGGTTAATGATGCATATATATAAGAAAAACTTAGGAGGCCTGATGTGTCTAAACTTATCTTTTATCCTAACACAGCTCCATGTTAGTGATAGAGATTGCTGTTTTAGGGCATAACATCATCTTCAAACATTCTTGGCATAAGATCATGTTTACACATTCTTGAAAATGTTGGCAGATAGGCCATAATCTCCACCTGTCAGTGTGGGTGTAATGACATCGAAAAGGAAAGACAGGAAGAAAGAGATGCATATATTAGGCATGTATTTCTGCAACATACTTGCAAAAAGCCAGAGGCTATCAGCCATCCCCAACAACTATAAAAGAATTCAAATAAATTTATGGCCACAAATTATTTGCGATTGGTTTATTTGTTTATTTATGAGTTTAATGCAATTTACCCCATATGATATTGCGAATGAGTAAATTACATTTCATAGGAAAAAAAAATATTAATTTATCTTTCTGTGTTTTTAAAATAGATCATATAAGGAGGTATTTTGTTGTTTTTTTTTTTTTTTCATAGGAGGTAATTTACTTATTTGCAATCTCATATGAGAATTAATTACTTGCATTTTTTTCATTTATTTATATTATGGTGGGGGAATGTCTGTCGATTACTTCTCCGATGTCAACAACTTTTAATCATAGGTTATTACTAGTTGAATTAAGGACAACAATTAAGTTCCTAAAAGATACACAATAATTGTATGAACTGCATTTATATATATTTGGCACCGTTTTATATCAATTATGGATGAGAAACGGCTTACATATAGCCCAAGGCTTAATTTATTTTCTAACGAAACATCTTTTATAAAATAAATTCATACGGCTCTGATAAAAATAGATTATACCTCACACAATGATACATAGATTGCATCGTATGTTGTATCAACATATATATATATATATATGTGCGTGTGTGTGTGTGCGTGCATGCATGTGTATGTCTTTTTTGGAAACCCTAAAATCCATTAGCTATATATATATATATATATATATATTCTTACTTGGGCTACCGGCTCCCGATCAACTCCTTCCATATCCATGCACCATGCACGTGAACTTGCCTCAGTCCCCACACATATGGTCCCTTTATACATATATATGTATGTATACATATACACACAAACACACAAAAAAAAAAAAAAGAAAGAAAGAAAGAAAGAAAACGATAAAATCAAACTGCATGATCTAGCTACATACGTATATATATATACTACTTGATCACATTCTCCAACAATGACTTGCCACGTGTAAGACTGTGGTGTGTCGATCGGCCTTCATCCGACCACATCGATCCAACACGTGCATGTGTGGGAGTGGACGACGAATAGCATCCCATGCATGCTCGATCCTCCTAGGTTGGAAAATACGACGTAAATTGGGAGTTATATATATTTAATTCTCTGCTGTCCTAAGAAGGGGAGCCCCTGCAGCTGTGTTTTCTACCCATGCACTGCACATGATATCATTCTTCTCCTCACTAATGCTAAGAAAAGCAACCCCAGCTCCTCATTTCTATGTGGAATTTGACTAATTGGGTAATTAATTAACATTAATTACTGTAATATAATTAATATAATCCTCTGGATTTGGGACTAATATATATATATAGTCTTGCAGGAAAGCTCCAATCATGGTTGAGCATACGTGTTGGTGGGTTGGCGCCCCATTTTCACCAGAAATAGAAGTAACTATGTAGTAAGCAAGATTTGACATTCTCGTATCTTGAACATAATCTCATGCTATAATTCATGCATGATGCATATGGAAGGGTGAACATATTACTTCCTTGATTGTGTTTTTATTACTACATCGGAGTTTTGATTTACAAATCACATCTTTTCGTTTGGAAATTAATGATAGTTCGGTCGATAAGTTGACAAGTCGATCCGTTGGTTATGTGGTTGTGTACTCGTTTTAACTTATTGAGACAGACGTCCAATTAAAATATTCCAATACTTAAATTCGTTGGAATAATAGAAAAGTCGATTGTTGAAAGAGTTAGATCTTAATATATATATATACATATCTAAACTTGCATAAGAGATGAGTGTTAGTGGAAAATACCTCTTTATAAGTGATTCTATGTGTAGAATATGTCTAGTTGAAAAATAGATTTAGGTGGGGTGCTCAATAGCTTTACAATCAACAGATATTAATCGGATCGAATATGAGTTGAGCCGAGTGAAAATTACTCGATTTTTTCCTATTTGGTCATAATATCACGAATAAATCCATTTAAGTTATGGGCCTTTGAGATTTTTTTTTGCAAATTTAAGCTCGAATGTATTTTTAAAATAAAATTTAAATTCGGGTTCATTTAATATTTATAAATATTAGTAATTATTTAGTATTTTTAATACTCATAATAATATATTATTGGCCATTTATAAGTAATAGACTTAATTTTCTTAAATAGTTAAATGAAGAAAAAGAAAGAAATAATCAAGTCTTGCGAGCCGGACACATCTGGTCTAAAGGCAGGATGAATTTTGAGACGAGACAGAGCGAGTTTTGAGTACATGTGGTAGTGGTGGGTGGGAGGAAGGAGACAATTCTTTTAAAATTAATTTTTAATATATTTAACTATTTTAATTAAATATGATAAAAAATTTATATATTAAATTTGGACAGTATAAAATTAGGTGAAATTCAGATCATTGAATTGTGTGTTAAATCTAAACCTTCAATTCAAATTTAATAAGATTTAACAGTTGATTCATTTTTCTACAAATTTCAGCCATTAGATATATCAAATAAGATCAAACGGTTCATAAATTACGATGTGAAATTAATTTATTGTTAAAAATTAAGCCCAACTTGCATTAAGGACGCATGTGATACACCGCTAGATTCGAGGGGGTATTTTGCAACATTTTCAAAATCACAATGGGGGTTTTATTATTTTATTTTTCATAGTGGAGTATTTTAAATATTTTTTAAAACACACGGGCTAAATTGCATTTTACCCATAGTTTTTTGGTGTTTTTGATTCTTAATTTTCAATTTTTGACATTATCTTATTAACTTTTATTTTTCTCTTCTTATTCAACTTTCAAACTAATTTTCATATTTCTGTTTGGTTTTTTTTAATAATTTCTCATAACTACGTTTTTGTTTTATATACTAGCCGTTGTGGCACGTTGTTCTTGCATATATAATAAATAATATTTTAAAAAATATATTATAAAAAAGTGTAAAATATATAAATGAATACATTATATTAATAAAGAAAGAAAAAATAATAATTTATTAATTACTATAAATTTTGAAAAGTCGAATAAGTTAGTTATTTTATCATGAAGGGCATTTTTGACTTCATAAAAAATTAGTGCGAGGTGTCATTAACCACCGATTGTGAGTGTGAAAGGACTTTTCTTTTTATATTAGTATAAATATAAATATTAGTGTATACTAATTTACACTAATATAAAAAAAGATATTTTTCGATCACAGGTGATGATTTGTGATATCGCTACACTAATTTTTTTATTGTATGAATGATATATTTAAGTTTAATTTTTTATTAAAAATTTTATGTGTTGGTTTATATATTTTATTTTTGTTTATAATATATTTTAAAATATAAAAAAAATAATTGATACACACATGTAAGACCACGTGACATGACGACTAAATTATAAATAATTTAAGGGGGCTAAAAGTACAAAGTTATAATGTTGGTGGGGCAAAAGATTACTTCAATAGGAGGGGTATAAGGGACAAATCACCTCAAATTCAGTGTTAAAAAGCAACTTGCTGGAACCGGGGGTGGAGCAATTAGGGTTCATACAATCGGCGCCTCTTTCACTGTTTTCCGAAATTAGGGTTTCTTAGACGCAGAGAGAGGAAAATGGGTCACTCCAACATCTGGAACTCGCATCCCAAAAACTACGGCCCTGGCTCACGCACTTGGTAACTTCAGTTCTAATTTTTATTTTTGTTTTGTTCTTCTCGTCTGAATTAGACTAATACTTATGCTTGTTTTACGATTGTTTACAGCCGTGTGTGCGGAAATCCTCATGGGTTGATTCGGAAGTATGGGCTGATGTGCTGCAGGCAGTGCTTCCGCAGCAACGCCAAGGAAATTGGCTTCATCAAGGTTGTCCCTTTCTTATTCCTTTTCTTTTCTTTTTTGCTTTTGATGGGATCGCCCATTTTCTTGGTTCCGTCTTTGACTTCTGAGTTATTAGTATGTATATTGAAGTTATATGAACTGATCCCTTTGTTCCCTTTCTTTCTTTTTTTTTTTTTGTTTTTTGATCTTATTGTTTGTGAATATTGCACATTTTTGTTGTTTTCAGATTCTTCTAGGGGTTTCTGTCTGATTTAATATAAGTACTTAGGTTCACATAGAATTTTCGTTTCTTAGTATATGGATTGCTAGTTTGAGGACCAAGTTGGCTAACTAGCTGAAGTGAGTGATGCCGACTCCCAATATGGTTTCCTTAATTGTTTCCTCCGCCCTGAGAATGAGTTTTATGGTCATAGCATCATATGTGAACTTCTTTAACTGTGAGAAGGTCATCAATTAGAGAGACTGGGGGAATATAATTGCTATTGGCAATTTGATGTTTGTGCTAGGATCTTGTTCCTGTTTGTGTGTATTATTCATTTGGAGGGTTAAATGCAACAGTCCACTAATAGACAAAATACCCCAAGGAGAAAAAGTGCAAGGTAACCTCCTTGAATTTAAAAGAAGCAATGTGACCCCTTGAATTTTTAAAGAGAGTGTCATGCCAACCCTAATCTGTGAGGAGTTGAGCTTTTTTCTGAAGAAGTTTTGAAGTTGTTGCTTTTTTTTTTCTCTTTTTCTTTTTTTGGGGGGAGGGGAGGTGGTTGTGGTGTTGCTTTAGCCCTTTATTTATGCATAATTTACTTATTTTTTCTCCATTTATCTTGTGGAAGATACACCCTATTTCATGTAAATATGATCCCATAAGATGGCTGATTAGTTGCATCTTGAAATTTTTGTGTTGAATTTATTGTTCTGGATTTGGTATGGTGGCACACTCTGAATGCAGTCGACGAATTTGAACGATCCAACTTTGATGTTAATCTATATGAAGAGCATAGCCATCTCAATTTGTGTTCCACTGTGCCGAGATCTTGATATTTGACTGTTTGTAGTATGCAAAAACTGACATTAGTTTTGTGGTTTGACCATCCAGTACCGTTAATGATGTGACTCTGTCCAAGTCTTGAAGTGAAGAGCTCTACAGATGGAATTAGCTGAAATGACTGGAGGGCTTGTGCATTTTGAGATAAACAGCTGGTCTAATTTTGATCTTTCTTGATTTTCTCTCCGTAGACATATTATTTATGTTGATTTTCTATGACTAGTGTCTCAAGCTTTAACTAGTTGTATGTCAATTTTTGGTGCTGATGTTGTGGGACGCAAACTTCTTCGGCATCTCTGGCAATGTTAACTCAAAGAATGCAGGAGTTTCAGATGTTTTTGCCAATCCTAATGTCAAACTTGGCCTGTTGGCATGAAACTCTATGGTTAGTATCAGCACTATGTGACAATCAAAACGATCGCCATTTACCGTACAGGGTAAAAGAAATTACTCAAAAATCATCACGTCTGGTAAATGTTACGGAATTATATAAATTTTGTTTGCCATTTGAATCAGCAAAAAGTTCATTTGTTGCCGTACTAAAGTTGCGAAAACTTCCTAATGATCGCCTCATTGTTGGATTTTTTCCTTTAATCAAGCACCTTTCGGTAGCTACAAGACCATGTTACAAATTTCCAGCGAACCTCTAGAAATGCTATTTGTGTCCCTGTAACGCAACTGGGCGCTCCAGTGATTGTTTAGCAAAGTCCCTCATGTTCAAAGATTTTATAGGACATACCTATGAGGTTAATAAAACCAATCAAAAGTGTGCGAGAATGTGAATAGTAAAATCAAAAGGCAATGCAATACAGGGATTACCCCGCTGCTTCTAATTAAGTTGTGCTGATTAATTGTGATATAAGTTATGTGATTTATTGTTTTAAACAAATGAAAGACACTGCAAGCTGCAACATCTTTGCTCAAAATAGGACACTTGAAATAAGAATTCCCTGATGCCTATTTGATACAACTCTCACAATATATAGTGATTCTGTTTCTATTTAGGAATGCGTCAGCAATCTATGTAAATTGCACGCTTTTTTGTCATGGATAGGTTGCAACTTCTTGTGCAAAACTTTTGATGTCGAATGAGCCAGTTTCGTCTTTTGTGATGACACCCTGCAAGGTCCAAGTATTATCAGAAAGTGAAGTGCAAACGTTGTGGGGAGGGAGATATATAGATACACACACACACACCGAGAGAGAGAGAGACCTTTTCTGTAATAATACCACTGATGACAGTAGCTGGCGTAACGTCAAAGGCAGGATTCCAAACAGAAATTCCAGAAGCAGCAACTTGCTCTCCCAGTCCTCCACGGGAATTCAGTAGTTCTTTAGCAGATCTTTCTTCTATAACAATCTCTTGACCAGAAGAAAGGGACAAATCAATGGATGTGAGAGGAGCAGCCACATAAAATGGAATACCGTGATGCATCGCTGACAGGGCGAGGCTGTAAGTTCCTATCTTATTGGCAGTGTCACCTACAGTATGATCAAAAAGTACAATATGCTTATCTAATTTAGCATTGAAGGTGTTTCCAGTTATTGGCAGTACCACCAGCAATCTGGTTGAAAAATCAAAGTATTCAATAGGTACCGTTAGCTGCCACACGATCAGCTCCAACAATCACGGCATTCACTCGCCCATCTTTCATAAGGGCTGCTGCAGCAGAATCAGCAATTAGAGTTGCAGGAATATTGTCATGTACCAACTCAAATGCTGTGAGTCTTGAACCCTGAGGTGATTCAAAGAACAATGAGTCAGAGTTAATATTATCAAGAAGTTTCAGGTCCATTACTTAAATAACTCGAGAAATAGAGGCTGATGACATGAGGTATGTAACTATTTGTTGCTACATGATAATGCTACCATGCTGCTCAGATTAGTTAAACAATGGGAGAATCGGGAAACTTTGTGGAAGAAGTCCATACATATGCTTACTACAAGTGAACTGTTTGACAGAGTCAGACTTCGTATTCTACTTGGAGTGAAGAATGCATATATTAACTCACATGCACTCGTGACATTCATGATGTATTAGGTGAGAAATGGTACAACCCAATAATCACAATCAATAAGGCTATTGCAGGTTTAGACTTTAATTTAGACTTGGGCAAATCTAACCAGCCCAGCTGTATGTTTCTAAGAAGTTGAAATGCCAGATTACAGACGAGCATTTAGGATAACACAAGTTGTTACCAAACACTTTAAGGCTCTTGAAAATTAATTCCATAAACAATTTTAACTTCCAGAAATGTCGCGCTTCAGATGTAGAATTGCTTTATAAATGATAGCCCTGTCTGTTGAGCTGTTATAGAGTAAGTTCAGTTCCATCTTTTTTCAAAATGATAGTATGTAAGTAGATTTTCTTGCTGGTGCTAACAGAATTTATGTAAATATTGCAATGCTTACTTGATTGAATGGTCGTGTTTCTGTACAGTAAGCCCTTTCTAGGACTCCTTTCTCATGAAGAGCACGAATCACGCCTAGAGCAGTTCCATATCCAGCCGTAGCTAGACTATAAGTAATAAACCAAGAATTAAAACAACTCTACATGGGTTGATTGGTTTCACATGATCAGAATATATTTCATACTACAGCATGAAGCATGACCAGAACGACATATCAAGAGTCCCAAGGAATTCAGATGTTTGTTGCCTTCAGGAGTCACGATATAATAGTTGCCAAAAAAAAGTTGGTTAAAAGTCAGCAAGGTGCTTAGGAAAGTACCTGCCGGTGTTGCAATGAGTCAACACAGAAATGCTCTTGGGATCTTTCTGCTGCTTCTGAATTAAAGTAGCTCCATAATTTCCAATGGCCTTATTGGAAGCAACGTCATCTTCAAGCATGACTTCAGCAGCTTCAATGTAAGCCTATATTATATAAAATTATCCATGCGTTTTCTCTTTGCCAGCTAGTCACATGAAAAGATGAACTAAAATGCGGCTCACAGGAATACTTACATCTGCCCCACGGAGATAGGACCAGCAAAACAAGCCTGTCTCTATCTATATGAACGAAAGTAGGTTCATACCTGCAAGACTGTCTCTGCTTCAGAAGCAGTGGCTGCAGCCTTTTGTACGACTTCCTTAAGTTTGGTTGCAGCATCTGAAAGATTGACAGCTGTTGGCCGGCTGCGTACAGGGTACAAAAGTTTGTCAGTTTAAAGGACAACAGAAATACATAGGAGACGAACAGAAATATGTTGAAAATCATATAGCATAATCACCTTGAAACAAGATAGTCAAATTTATTGCTAATAAATGATGCTGCATCATTAGGTGTCCCACTAAATACCCCTAAATTAGAAACTTCTACAGCCAAGGAGAGAGCAGCGGCGATGGCAATTGCTGGAGCACCACGAACAACCATTTCCTTTATCGCAACCCTGATGAAACACATTAACATGGAATACAAATGATTTTATGCCTATAATTCAGCTGGCATATTTTACAATTAAATGGAATGCAGTACACAGTTAATCATCAGGCACAGAAAAGAATATCATGGGATTCTTGGAACTCATAAATGCCCCTGCAATTAAGTTCCAAAAAGATGGATAAAAGATGAAAAACAATGGTCTTGTATACATTATAAATTTATGGAACCTTCCAGTAGAGTTTTGCACTGCATGTTCTAGCATACAAGGAAAATGAGATACTTCAAGCATACACAGATATGCAATTTCAAATGATGGATAATCTAAACAGACTGGCATACATTAATTTGAATACCACTCTGACAAAATTACTGAACGACTTCTATTCTACAGAGGTAATCCAGAAATTCGACAAGATTAAGAGATACAATAGCACCGAAATAAAAATGATTAGAAGAAAGATCGTCACCATCCGTCTTTGGAATCTTTGATATCCAAATAAACCGTCTCAAGCGGAAGCTTTCTCTGCTCACACAAACAGAAACGAACTAAATGAAAAACGCACTTCTACATAATCATAAACAACGAGAACAAACAAATCAAAAACATAGAAAGTAACAACAAAAGAGATCACAATCATACCACACTTCACGAACGGCAAAATTCGTCACACTTCTCATTATTGTTAACCACTTACCCAAAAAAAAAAAAAAGAAAAGAAAAGAAACTAAACGAAACCGGTAGCCGAAGAAGAATTACACAGTCAAAGAGGAAGAGAAGTACCTGATCCAGCAACCAAAGCGAACCGCGGTTGTAGCGTATGGACTGCAAGGATTTATCTAGTTCCACTCCATTTGCCATGGCTCCGTCTTCTCCTTCCGCTTCAACTATACAACCCTGTGAGTTGAAGAGAATATAATTCGATCAACTGATTATAACCAAATTCCGAGGATTAGAAAAAGCAAACAAGATTCCGAAAATGGTCTCTTCACCTCACTCAGCAGAGAGAGCAGACGGAGATAGCTGGTGCAAAATGAGCTAGGTTTTTATAGATCATCGACACGACATCGTCATACGCGACTCATGCCTTCAGGATTAAAATACGGTTTGATATTCTCTTTTGTGAAAGGCGTGTCTAATCACGCAGAAAGCGGGCTTTCTTTTTCTTTTTTTTTTTAAGGGATAAATTCAACATATTATAAGGACAAAATTATATTTTTAGTCATATAATTATAAATTATTAGTATTTTTGATTTTATAATTATAGGTTATTAGTATTTTTGATCCTGTAATTTTATTCACACATTAATCCTTTTTTAACTAATTTAATAACAAAAATCTCATATTTGATCTTTTTTTGGCAAAATAAATTTGATCTTTTTTGGCAAATTCAGTGTTGACAATTTTGGTCTCAATATTGTATTAAATTTGCAAAAAAATGATTAAATATAATATGTTCAAAACTAAATTTGCTAAAAAAAATTGATTAAATATGTAAATAAATTAAGTTATAAGACGAAAAGTGCTAATAATCTATAATTACAGAAAAAAATATAATTTTGCCACATATATTAGGGATAATTACACTCCCCTATCATAGGGTTTGATCTAATTACACGTAAACGCCTGTGCTTTGAAATCATTTTGTACCTCTTAGGTTTGTTTTCGTGTAACAAATAGGTTCGTCTATTAGTCAAAATTCATTAAATTTATTAATATTAACAAAAAACAAATTGAATGAAATTGACATTTACCATCGATTGACTTATTACACGTCAAATAAATTTTTTCTAACTAAACTATCTTTATAACGGTGAAAATATACCTTATACGGATAATTTGATCATAAAAAAATTTATTGATCCTATAATAAATCAATAATAAGTGAATTATAGATAAATATAAAATCGTATCCATTTTGTTAAATAATATTAATAAATTCGATGAATTTTAATTAACGATAAATTTATTTATTAAAAAAATATAAAATTTAAATTATAAAATATTTATATTTAATTATCTCAAATCTCATGCAAAGAGAATATAATAGTCCACATATATATATATATATTAAGAAGAAAACAAGTTAGACGTGAGCGTGGGCAGTGGCGCAACAGATGTTCATCAAAATATAGTAAATGAAGTCTATATACATTGAACCTTATGTTGATGCATTGAACGTTGTTTTTATTTTTATTTTCATATCTTAATAATCCAAATATAAAAATTAAAAAAAAATCCAGCCCAAAGAACATCGACTCATTTCATTTTTTCTTACTGGAATGAGATAAGATCATATGGATAATTTTTTGTTTAAAGAACTTATAAGATCTAAAACATCTTATTTCGAAATGTTATAAACCCTTTAAGACAAAAATTTATCGAATATCTTTTTTAATTTCAAACATCTTATAAAATATTTTGAGGACGAACTTATAAGTTTCGTGAAACACCCTTTTGAGTCTCCAATTATTGCTTTAAATTATATATGATAGAATAATTGGAATTATTTTTTAAATCTTTATCTCAAAAATTAAAATCTTTGTTGGATTGTTGTTAATAATTAGTTTCCAACTCTTTCCAATTTATTGCCCTAAAAATATTGGGGCCGACGCTTTCTCTGTGGCACCGAAGGTAGGTGTGGCGGTGACCAATATTTTGGGTTGAAAATGAGAGCAGAGGTTGCAGAAGAAGAGATTGAAAAAGGTGCACAGTACACCGAGTCAGTCTAATTACGATACGAATCAGTTCAAAAAAACTCAGATTGCGACCAGCCCACTATTATTGATGATCAGTTTTAAGGTGGTCTTGAGTCTGGTTGAGCCCGAACCAGGCCCAAATGTGCATTTTTCTTTTAGTAATATTGAGATCTTCTTATAAATAATTACTTAAATTTATAATTGTGTTATGAAAATAAATAAATAATAAATTAAATTACATAAAAATTTATATATAAAAAAATAACAGTTAAAAACATATAATGTATTAAAAAAAAAAGGGTGGACCAAGTGGTCTTGTGTCGCTGGGCTGAACTAGTTCACAAGTATTGATTTATATATTTTCAAACGTTAATATATGTGAAGAGTTATATCTTCACTCTTATAAAAATAGTTCAATCAGAAAAGATTTTCTGATCTACAATGATTCAATTTTTTTTATTAATATTAATAAATTTAATAAATTTTGATAAATATAAAAATTAAATGCAATTAATCTTGACTTTTGGTGTAATAAGAAACTATTTCCAAACAAATAATAAATTATTCCTGAGTTGGGTGCACGCACTACTTCTACACATCAATCATTAATTGCCAGAAAAAAATAAAAAAAAAAAACACTATCCCCAAGATTGAATAAATTATACAAAAAATCTCATATTTATAGGTTAATTATATTTAGACCCTTTTAAAATTATAAAATTATGTTTTCTCTTAAAAGTTTTTTGATATTACACTTACATCCTCTAAAAATTTACGATTTATACATGTCCCTCTTCGTTAAGATTTAGACAAATAACTGATATTAGTGAAAAAAAGTTATATAAATTTTCAATTTTGCTCCTCATTCAGTATAGTCATGAAATAATTTTGTACTTATAATAATGACGTTAACATCACTCCATATATTTTTATATATACTAAATTTATCCCTTTATAATTGCAAAAATATACTTGAAAATGCTAAAACGAGTCACAAAAATAAAAAATTAATGTAATATTTTTTGCTAACTTCAACATTTTTCATCAAATTTCTAATAGAAGGAGGTCAGGTGTATATGGAGATTTTGTGAAGGGAGTGTAAGTATAATTTCATAATTTCTTTTAAAAGAAAAGTGTAATTTCACATTTTAAAGGGGATCGAAGTGCTATTAATTCTATTTATATTTATTGATTCAATTGCTAAGTATAGATCACTTTCTATTACTAAGACGATTATATATTTGATTTTCTTTGCTGATTTCATAACTAGTATTGTGGGTAATTTATAAGTATTAACTTATTTTTTTCAGAACTGGTGGTGTTCACAGTTCGATTAGTCGATCGAACCCAATCAAAAATCAAATTTTGGCACGTACATTTGGTGCAGTATTCATTACAAGATTTTTTAGAATCCGATTCCTTTCAATACTATTTTTTTTGTATCGATATGCCGCACCGACTACCATCGTTTTAAATACAGTATTGTATATACAGCTTAATTTCAGTAATTTCTTGAATCAAAATTAAATTTTTTTGGTGTCTGTCGAACGAAACTGTAGACCACCTCAAATTAAAATTATATGATATTTTAAGTTAATAGTTAAGATCGACATTCCATAAATAAGTTCAAGATAATGGATTCAATTTTCATTGAATATAATATTGATATAAATTATATAATGAGTATGTTGAAAAGAAAGGGTTATAATTTTGGGTGTTGAATGATAGTTTGTATTGGGAAAGGAAAAGGAGAATAAAGGGTGACTACTCCAAGATTTATTCCAGTGAGGGATTAATTACCTCTAATTACAAAAAAAAGCGGAGGCTCTAGATCCGCTCCGCTGCCCCCCCATCGCATCTCTTTCGCTCTGTTTTTATTTAAAAATCTTCACTTTTTTTCTTTTTTAATTTTTTTTTTCTCATTTCCTGGGATTTTCTCCTCCGTCTGTCACCGCCCGCTCCGCCGTACAGCCACCCTATTTCCAGCTGTACTGCCGCTGTTGCATTTATAACCGCCTCAGTTTCCATGTACCTCCATCTCTCGTACGCGTAAACACACCGCAATTGTTGTGTGGCATTCTGAATGAGTGGAGGAACACACACAATTGTGAGACATTCGTCTTTTGAATGAGTGGAGTTTACGCGATCAGTTTATGCGGACGGAATTCGAGTGAAATTTCGTGTATGCAAGAGAGATCCAGGACGTTCTGGAGGCTTTGGATCCCCGGTGAAACGCGTAACTCGATGCCGGTTGGGTTCGCGGTGGTTCGGGTGTGTGAGGGTGCTTGATTTCGTGTTGTATTTGATTGATCCAAGTCGAGGAATGTATCTGTTATCGTAAAGTGTAGACTTTTTGTTTGCTCGGTGTGTTATTGTCCGCCTCCGTGAATTAAGGTGGTTTGTTTTTGTTTGTTTTCTTCGGAATTGTGTGGATTCTAGTGTATGATGAAGTGCGGTAACTAATTTTCTTTATCTGCCTGTGTCTTGAAATTGGGGTGAGCTGACAGCCGTGATTATGAGAAATTTGCTGATCCTGATTTTGAATTTTTTTTTGCACGAATAGGTGGAGTGAATTAGAGTTTGTAATGGGAGCATTATTGTGAGTTTTGGGACGGATATTCCAATGAAAGTGTGTGGTTAAATAGAACTAGATAATATCAGAAGTATTTGCTTTTAGGATTAGGGGAATAAACCAAAATGTTGTCTTAAATTTTGATTTATAGTTACCGTACATTGCTAAAGCTGATTTTTTTCCCTATCATTGGTATATCATGACTTCTCTTCCTATCATTTACAAGTCATGAATTTTCTGACATATGATTCTTACTGAAAATTTGTTATGGACTACTGCATCTGTGTTGTATTTTATAGATAGACGGGCTCCTTGAGACCTTGAAATACAGAGTCAGTATTGTGAATTACTGATAATGATTCCTGTGGTTTACAGATATTGTTCCAGTAAATATGCAATCGTGATACTTGGATGATTCTGGATCTGTTTACTTAGAGAGTTATAGGATGAAGGGAGGCGCTCAAGGAATGAAGATTTCACAGGTTTCCCTTGTCCTCATTGGGTTAGTGTGTCTGACCGTGCTTGCATTGGCATGGACAAAGACCACATTTCTCACCTCTTTCAGCCCAACTCAGAGTCGTGTCCTGCAACTGGATCTAGGTTGGCTCCTGTGCATGTCTCTATCTGATTTTCGTTGCCATTTTAAAATGTTTTTGCTAGCCAATGAGCAAGTATAGACTCTGGATTTTGCCTGTTTGTAGAAGTTAGAATTCTTTGTTACAGCTTTTCAACATTCCCAGTTGTGTTTTACTGATGATAAGCAAAGACTTATCATCTCACATCTCCCACCTGCTGAAGTGCAATGAGTTTATGGTTCACTGCCAGATTGTATAAAAATCACAAAAGTCTTCACGCATTTATATGGCTGTTTCTCCTTTTCTTAAGCATATAGTGATGTTGTCTTTGTGATGCTATCATCATAAATGAAATCTTCCAGTGACTTCTGATATTAGTGGTGCTCCATCCTTTGCTGTTACAGAAGAAGGTCCGAAAGAAATTTTGGAGGGAAAGAATAATTCAGTACAAACAGGGATAAAACAAGTTGAATCACTCAGTTCTTCAGGGACAGAGGTAGCAGTTGAGATGGGAAATACTGAAAATGTGGCAATTACCGACAAGGGAGGTGGGTATAATCTTTCATTTGCGCTTTACTTATTTTAGTAGTTGCCATCATTGAACTCGGAAATATAGATGGGAGATGGTAGATTATAGTAGTCTCAAGTCTTTCCTCTCCTTTTTATGCACTACATGAGGTCAGCACAGATTACTCGTGGTAAAACACTTTTTCTTTAATATCACTAAATTTGTAGTTTCTTTTCCACAAGTTTTATTTATAATCTTCATTTTGTTGTGCTTGTTGAAGCGTTAAATTATGTTGAAGCTCTTAAGGATTCTAGTATGTCCTGAAACTCTGTCATTCTTTTATAATTCTTAACTTATCTGCTTAAGAGAATCTGCTTCTTTGGACTTCAGTTTTCAATATTGCTTCCTTGGTGCAGAAAATCCTGCTAGTGTTCCAGACAAACTTCTGGGAGGAAAAAGTAAATCAAAACAAGCAGAGATTGCACTAGAGAACTCATTAACTGTAGATTCTTCCGCTGTAAAAGAACAAACAAGAAACTTGTCAGCTAATACTGGAAAGAAAGGTCACCGTCAAGGAGAAATATGTTTATTCCGGCTTTTCTGTTCTGCATTTCCCGCTCAAAAAAGAATCTAATTCTTGGTACTATAATTTTTAATATATCTCCTGTTGGTGCAGAAAGTCTACCTACTGTTCTAGAAAGAACGGGATCAGAAGATTCTGGAGTAAAGGATAAATCAAAACAAGGAGAGACCACACGACAGAAACCTTTAGCTGTGGAGCCATCTGTCAAGAGAGAGCAAACACGAAACTCGTCAGCTACCAGCGGAGAGAAAGGTCAAGTTCAGAAAGAAGTATCTTTCCTCAGGCTTGTCTGTTGTACCCTTCTTATGAAGGGCTAGAACAAGTGGTTTGTAGTATATAAACCATCTTGATTGAATGGGATATATCCACACATATGAAACTTATACCTTAAATATTTCTCACCCCCACAAAAGTGACATTTGATTAAATAGAAAAATTCTGAATCAGCCTCTGGCGATCCATTAGAAAAAACATAAATGAGGAAAATAAGATGAATGTGAAGCATCCAGAACATTTCTTACTTGGTGTATATTTCTTGGGTTGCTGATAATTTTGGTTTATTCGTTATCCTCCCCTCTTTTTTACCACTTTGTCTGATCTCTATATTTTCTTATGCTGCATGAGTATTTCATATGATGACTTAAAGGCATTTACTATAGAGCCTAATACCTTCTTACATTTTTCAGATTGTAATTATGCCCAAGGTAAATGGGTCTTTGATGATAACTGGCCGTTATATTCTGGCTATGGTTGTAAGCAATGGTTGTCACCGATGTGGGCTTGTCGCCTGACGCAGCGGACAGATTTTGAATATGAAAGATTACGTTGGCAACCCAGAGATTGTAAAATGGAACACTTCACTGGTCGCAAGTTCCTACAGAGGTACACCTGAATTTCTAACAAAATTCTTTATTTCCTTCCTGAAACTTAAATTGCTCAAGTTTGCTTTAGTTGTTATTGTTTCTTGGCTCTTTTGTCGCTACCTAGGCTACTTTAACCATCAGAATATTGGTGATAACTTCTGAAAAAGTTGCATTGGCATATATCAATGCTATATATGTACATTGTCTACTTAGGCATAAAGTGTTGGTTGTTTTGGCATTGGACTAGTCAAGTGGAAGCATGTTCTTCTTTCACCCTCAACTATAGATAAATTTTCAACGGGTGTTAAGAATTTTCTTTGTGCAGCTAAAACTTTGCCTTCTTTTCTTTTTTGTTGGATTTTTATTTTCGCAGTTGTCACATAAAATAGTTGCGTATCTGTCTCTTGCATGCAGAATGAGGCACAAAACTCTGGCTTTTGTTGGGGATTCACTGGGTAGACAGCAGTTCCAATCTCTCATGTGCATGGTGACAGGTGGGGAAGAAAGACCTGAAGTTCAAGATGTAGGGTATCAATATGGTCTTGTTAAAGCCCGTGGTGCTGTAAGGCCCGATGGATGGGCTTACCGGTTCCCTCGTTTTAATGCCACCATCCTCTACTATTGGTCAGCAAGTCTTTGTGATTTGGAGCCTATTAATGCATCTAACCCGCACACTGATATTGCCATGCACCTGGATCGTCCCCCAGCATTTCTACGCCGGTTTCTTCATGGATTTGATGTTCTCGTTCTGAACACAGGACACCATTGGAATAGAGGAAAACTTAATGCCAATCGGTGGGTCATGTATGTCGGGGGTGTCCCCAATAAAAATAGGAAGATTGCAGAAATTGGAGGAGCAAAAAATCTTACGGTTCATAGCATCGTAAAATGGGTGGATTCACAACTCCCATTATATCCACATCTACAAGCATTTTTGCGCACTATGTCACCCAGGCATTTCTTCAATGGGGACTGGAACACTGGAGGCACTTGTGACAACACTACTCCACTCTCTGGTGGGAAGGAAGTAGTACAAGAAAAATCTAGTGATCCTGTTACTGCATCAGCAGTGACAGGAACTGGTGTAAAACTTCTCGATATAACTGCTCTCTCTCAGTTGAGAGACGAGGCCCATATATCCCGTTACAGCATTAGAGCCACACCTGGAATGCAGGATTGCTTGCATTGGTGCTTACCTGGTCTTCCTGATACATGGAATGAAATTTTATTCGCACAAATCTCCAGCCCAACAAAATCATGAGACGAGCAATATTACTTGGTTCTACATCCATCAACAGGAGCTACAAACGCTTCCCAAAATGAGAACATTATGTGGTACAGCAGATGTAAGCATTGAGATTGCGACCGACATTAATCAACCTGAGGAGCAAGTTTTGATTGATACATATAGAATAATTTGTTCTGCCTTTCTCCATAACCTTTCCTTTTTGAGGTAGTTCATATTTGTGTGTTGTCCTGTTAGGTTATTTATAATTATTTCCTTTGACACAGCTTCAGGTCTCACTTAATACACCATGTTATCCCACAGTCAGATGGGAGAATACGGCATGTACGGATCGATGATGCAAAATTATTAGGTTATTTAGCAAGTTGGTTGTCTTTTCCGCTAATCTTGTTTGTCGATGTGTAGCATATATTTATATAGCAAAGAAAATACAGAATAAGCGTTGCTGAAACCTGGGCTTGTAGTTTCAAGGATTGATTACAAACATCTTTTTGGGGACTCTAATGTTTTGTTGTGATTAGATCACTCTCACGATAAGGGAGTGCAATTGAGTCGAGCTCATCCAAAATTTCAAGTTAGAGCTTGACGAGCTCACTAGAAAATGCCATACTCGAGCTCACAGGACGAGCTCATGTTTTTTTTATTTTATTTTTTATTAATAAAAAATATACTATTACTATATTATTTTAATTTAATATTGTGATATATGACTTCATAATATTTTTATTATTATTTAATATTAATTTAGTACTACCATAATTACTAGTAGAATTACTGACTTCAAATCATTTAAACTAAGAGTTTAATGTTATTTACCCCATATGATATTGAAAATGAGTAAATTAACCATATGAAAAAAAATAGCAATCTATCCTTTTTCATTTTTTAATGTGAATTAATTTATTCTCTGTTTAGGGAGACAAATTGCTTAATTTTAAAAAAATATAGGGAATAAATTGCTGTATTTTAAAAAAAATAAAAAATAAATCGATATTTTTTTTATAGAAGAATAATTTGCACATTTACAATATCATATAGGGTTAAATTGCATTTTCAAGTTTTAACTAACAAAGATGCGGTTAAAACATGGAAGGGGGTACTTGTGTCTTTTACCATCACTGCTCTCCCGCTCACCTCTATATATATGACCATTTCTCCTCACTTCCACTTCTGTAATTCCAGTTCTCTCTCTCACTGTCACACACACACACACACACACACGGAGAGCTTTCTTGTCAAGAACAAGAAATGAGAAACCATTAGAAAGGCTCCGAGGAGATGATGCGCTACAATGAGTCTTGTCCATCACCAGAGCCAGATAATCCGATCAAGTGTTAAAGAATCTATACGAGTTGGGTTGTTTTCTGCATTTTGGAGGTTGCTTTTCTACTTCTTTGTTTTCTTGTTTATATAGTGTGATCAGTTGTTGAACGTTTTTCTTTTTCATATTTGGCGTCATTTTGTGTTGTGATTTTCTTCAAGATTTCCAATTTGGTTTGTTCTTCAACAGTTTCTTTCTTGAATCTATTCTTCACAATGGAATACTTGTCGAATGTTCTAATAATGGGAATGTGTTGTTTTTCATCAAGGCTTTGTTTTCTCCGATTATTTCTTGTTTATTTAGTGTCGCTGTGTGATGAATGATTTTGGCAGTATTAGGATCTTTTGGGGTTGTAATTTTCTTCAAGATCCTAAACATGGGTTTTCTTTTATTTGTTTTTTCTTGAAGATGGAATGGTCTGGTTGTTTTTAATCATGGATGGTTCTGCTCTTCATTTACAGACCTTGTCTTTCATTTTACATATTCACCTTTGAAACTCTTGTGGGCTTGAAGTTGTTTAGTGTAATATCCTGACCAACTCTTTACTCTTCTGGTTTTTATGTCATGTGTCTCTGTTAATTGCCAAGTTTCCACTGTGGTTGGGGTTCATCATTGAGTGCAAACTCATTATTAGACACTTCTGATTATTGAATTGAATGCATATGTTCATCACAAGTTCATAGTTCAGCTTACTTGGTCTAATGAATTTCTTACTGTTTCTTGGCCTTGTCTTCTTTGACATCATACCTGTCCTCTTTTGGGATATTTTTGCTTTATGGTCGATTTAATGAATGTTAGTAACTAATATTATACATCGTATTAGTTTATCTCATATTCACATATCGTAAATCACCACTTTTTACTTTTACGTAAAAATTAATTTTCGTTAAGATTTTATATGTAATTTGTTCTTGAAAGATTTGTTTCTCTGAGAACGTTTTGGGTTGTCAATTTGTTTTTGTCTAGTAGTTTTTTATATACCTCTGCATTGGCATCACACATCACCTTGTATGATATAATTGAAACAAATTTTTGTTTTCCACTATCGCATTTAACATAGTTGTCCTACATCAATTTGCATTAGTGCCAAATTTTGATTCAGTTTTTTCCGTATCAAGTCAATTCTTCTCATACACTTTCAATATCATATTTCTCGTGTTAAATTTGATATTTCTTGCATTTTACACCTGATGTGCATAAAAATAAGTTCGTTTAAAAAGATCCAAACGACTCAAAAATAAGAAAGGAAAGAGAGGTCCGTAACATTCTAGGAGACCCACACTACTGAAAAATTACCAAGCTCAGTCCAAAAGGGGAGCCCAATATACCAGGCTCAGCCCAAGAGGGAAGCCCATTTCGGACCAAGAAGGAGGCCTGGTACACAGCCTACCAGACCTCAAACCCACCTTACAAGCTCAGTACAACAAAAGAGAATCGCCCCCAAGACGTTGGACTTCTTGACCTAAAAGGAATCTTTGCAGAAGTAGGAGTCCTCATGTAAAAGGGTCATCCTCCAACTAAAAACGTGTTGCTCAAGTCAAGAAAGAGATAAGATTCGTGTCTTATCCGCAAATTTTTACCTTTTTTTTTTTTGGAAATGCGACTCACAAACAGAGTCCCCTAATAGATGGACCTTCAAGAAGTTGGAAATTATCTTGCTATTTCGCTGCAACTCTCAAATCGTGCTTTTGCCATATTTTACTCACAAAATTCTTATTTTTATTTTAATTTCTCATTTCAGCACTCCTCAACAGGGACATCTTCTTCAGTTCTCTAACAGGGATGCCTTCTTCAGTCCTCCAATAGGGACTTCTTCTTCAGTCCTCCAATAGGGACTCCTTCTTCAGTCCACCAACAGGGACACCTTCACTCCCTCTACGAGGATTCCCTCTCGAATCTGAAAAACCACTCTCCTTTCTTGCTTTATCATTTAAATTGCACTCTTTGCACGATTTCTCTAACGAAATTGCTTGTTCTATCATGATTTCTCATTATATTTTAATTTTTACGATTATTTTCTCCTAAATTCGATACTAACTTGAACGTTGCAGTATTAACACCTTTTTTGCAGATCCCTCCATTTAGAATTTACATATGCTTCGGCCTAAGCTTTGAGCATAGTCCATATCCATTGAATTCATGCATTTTTTTAACGCATTATTAGCGTGTCTGTGAGAATTGAGTTAAAGGCGTGAGATACCATAGAGACCCCCAACAATCCAACTAATAAGCAAAAGACTGCGGAGGTACCCAACAACAATCAGTCTCTGCAAGTTGTTGCAGGGGCCTCTCTAGCACCAGTTGGAGGGTCCACCCCAGCCTTCCTAGCTTCGATGTTGTCTCCTTGAGTGACGGAGTCGTTGGCTGATCCTCCATGGTGAAGCACCTCCTCTGAAACTACATCAGACGAACTTTCCCCCAACCTTGTTGGTGGCGATCCAATAAGTGGTTGCAGCGGCCGTGCGGGAGTAGAGCCATCCCTGCCCGTTCAACCCCTGCTGGAAGCAGATACCCTTTAAGAAGGAATGGAAGGAAGTGACCCAGGAGAAGGCATCATTGTGATAGGGGCCCCGCCTACCATGGTCAAGCGCTCCTCCAAGATGTCCAGCACCATATAACAGGAGTCCTCAGTGAAGAACAGCAGAGCGTCCCCTTCACAGATGCTGTGATGGTGGACGAGCTCCCTGCAAATTGCCGCACCCCTGCCATGAGTATGATGGGTCGACTGACCCCCAAGAACACCTTTCACGTTTTGAGAACGCAATCTTGTTGTACCGATATACGAACGAGATCAAGTGTCGAGTTCCCGTCACTACCTTCGCCAAGTGCGCTCAACAATGGTTTAACCAGTTGCCACCTAGAGCGGTAGGAAGCTTCTAGGAGTTCAAATCTCTTTTCCTGCACCAATTCGTTAGCAGCTGGAAGTTTCGAAAGATGGAGCTCAGTCTCTTTGTCATACGCTAAAGGAACAATGAGCCGTTAAGAGAGTACATGCAAAGGTTCAACACTGCGGCCTTGTAGGTACCCTCCGCCACACAAGAGGTGAAGGCCAACGCCTTCTCTCAAGGGCTCTTGGACGGGGACTTCTTCAAGTCCTTGGCCAAGAACCCTGTTTCAAAGTTCGATGCTCTCTTGGCTCGCACAACCAAGTATGTTAACATGGAGGATGCCCAAGCCGCCAAGAAGGAAAGTTGCGGAGAAAAAAAAAAGGAGGTTTAGGAGTACAAGAATGTTATCCTTTGTGAAAATTCAAGGAACAAGAGGACGACGATCTAATCCGCTCGGATGCCTTCCAAGAATAATCCCTGTCCAAAAGCAAGCATCTCCCTTAAAAAAAAAAAAAAAAAAAAAGTCACCAAGAGGGCATCCCTCTGACAAAATAAACCCTACTCCCGAGCAGGTATCCTTCACGGAATAAGCCTTACCACTAAGCAGACATCCACCTCAGCGAATAAATCTTTGCATATATGTTTCCCTCAAGGAATATTTTTGTTCTAATAATTTTAGAGATTTATTTTACCCCCTTCAATGTGTCAACATATGTTTGCTTGTAAGAATTTCACGAGGAAGACATCCCTCTCATCAAAAGCGTTGTCTTCCACATAGGTACAAAAGCCTATCTTCCACACAAGCACTCCAACCCTTTTCGGGCAGACACTTATGTAAAATTAAAATATGATTGATCAAATATAATTTTAATATATGACATATTTTGAATATGAAGTCGATATAATATTAATTATATAGTTATATATATAAAAATATATAAGTACTTACAAAAAAAAAAGAAACTCGTGAATTGAGCACAAATTTTTGGGCTTGAGATCAACTTGTAAAGGAGCTCAGGCCGAGCTCTTGTCAAGTTTGCTCGTGAGGCTCACAAGCCGACTTGGCTCATTTTGTGCCCATAAATTCACACGTCTCCATCTCCCTCTCCCTCTCTCACTTTCTCCCTCAATGCATCAACATAATAATCCTCATATCCCCAGCGTTATATAATCAACATTACCAAAAAAGAACATATTACTCTTTTGAAAATATATTTGTGTTAACATTTTTTTTCTTTAACACAAATATTGCATTAAGATCATCGTTATCAAAAGTTATGTGTGAATGTCCGTGGATGCAAGTATGCGAACAAGTCAAATTTGTATTATTATAATACTTAATATATTTAATTCTTCTTTTAATACAGGCAAAAGAAAAATGTGTATAATTTTATTAACAATGTTTATATCTGTATTTTTGCAAAATATATTTAGATTTATGTATCTCCAATTGCGTATTTATCGGGATGATATATTTATATTTGATTTTCTTTTTTTCCATTTTACGTGATGCAATGTATTAAAATCAATCAAAATACATAATTTAAAACAAATTGACTAATATATATTAATATTTTGGTCATAACTATTTTTATTTGGTCAAGTATCGCATGTGCATTTACTAATAGTAAATTCAATACATATATATATATATATATATATATATACACACACACATAAATATGTTCATAGTTTCAACCATCTATGACATTATGTTCAGTAAAGTGAATGCATCATTTATATTCTTCTGAAATTTGTTTGAATTATCATACAAGTAAACTAAATAAATAACTGTCAGCTACTTTTTCAGCAAGCCAATGAATATAACGCATAGTAACAATTAATAGACACAATTCTATAGTCAGGAATAATTTACTGATTATATTGGTCTTTCGAACTGTTAATAATAGGCTCCGTGCAAGACTTCAAACTTCACAATTTCTTACAAAGTATGTAGTTGACATCTGCTTCTGGTGAGAATCTTCGTTATGAGCACCACCCTACTGCTTGGCTTCTTTGTTGCCAACCTGCAGCAGATATTAAACCCAGGATATGATACTTTAACAATTAGCCCTCGCAGTTAACAAAAGCATAAGAAAAACTGTAATTTGTGTTGAAGCAGAGACGGCGAAGGATCTAGTTTTGATCTCCTTCAACAGCAATGCAGAACATTTGTTCACTCTTCATCTCAAACTCTGAAGCTTATGCATTGCGTGAACTGGTTGTTCCATTTTGAGAATCATCTGTTATTATTTGGAAGTGATTGGCCAGCTCGGGAATAGGAGCAACAGAATCTTTCAGAGAAGATAAAGTAACAACCAACAACCACAACACCAACTGCCAACAAAAAATACAGAGTCTTACTCAGAGCCAGCAAGTGAGAGGCTTCATCTAATGGAGAAGACAAAAGGGGGATGATGCATGTATAACTGTCAAGTATTACCCTTGCTGAACTTTTTTGTGCGCATTATCGCCCTTGCAATTCCTTTCTGGGAACATATAGTTTAACAGTTTCCTTAAATAATTCAGCATTGATCTTGTTACGTTAGGTAACAAGCCTTGTAGCAAACTTTCTTTGACAATAAAATTATTCTTTCCATCTTTTGTAGATTTTCAAGGGGAACTTTTAGATAATAAGAACCTAGCGCTGCATATTTCATACTGGGTTCACAATGAGACATCTCATATGACTGAGACTTATCACTGTATCTTTTACTGCTAATGCACAGAAAATACATTTCAATTTCACCTTGCTTGAAGCCAATTAGAAGCTGAAACCACAATGCATGGTAAATTGTCCCTAGGGAACTGAGATACAATTCTCGAAATTCTCCAAAATCTTTTACCAATCCTATATAAAGCTCTTACTATAGCCACATTTGAACCATGTTGTAGTTGTTACCTTAATTTTTCGCTTTCTACTTCATCTTCTTGACCAGAAATTAAAGGCACAACATTAAGTCTTCAATTTTAGTGACGCTCGACAGAAACCAAAGCATTACTTTGTGGCTTGAGACACTACTAGATCTTCTCTTCAAGCAACGGAAGCTGAAAAGGAATCGTATTAAGACCTTATTCATTATTATGTTATCAAGTTTTCTCCAGCCTAAAACTAGAAGGTAGGCACATTCTCCAACATTCAAGGAAAGCATCCTAATATGACGTCCTCAATGAGTTTAATTGTCAAATCATTATCTTTATACTTACTAGAAAATATAATTCCATAAATGGAGCCACAGAGCTTGGCTCTTGAGTTTCTAGACCAATTCTATGCATCGCTTACCCTTTTCCTTCTTCGGGCATAACAAAATCCACATGACCCAGCACAGACATCACAGAAAAAATTCCAGAGCAGCTTCCTCTAATTAGGTTTCAGAAAAGGGGTTACCTCACAGATCGATCATGTGAAGTTGTCTGCACGTTTTCCCCTGGAAAAGCCACGTCCACAAGCCGCAGCACTGGTTAAATGCTGGCAGGAGTAAGATGGATGTTAGGTGATTCATTTTCATAGGTACCTCTTCATGACTTCTAGTCTTTCTAGCTCACTTATCCAGCAGACACTTCATTGAATCCCTACTTAGGAAAAGTTAGAACTAAGATTATTGACACACTTTAGAATTTCAAGAACTCTTGAGAAACACCTAAATATTCAGGCATTCCAAAAGTTTCATGAGTATGAAGTGATTAGCTCTAGGTGGCGTGTTGCAAGAGTAAACACACCTTTTGGCCCTCACTTGGGGCAGGATTCGATGCAGTAATGCCCTATAGAAAAGATAAACCACATTTGATTTCCTCCATGAACCTGCAGAATTAGAAACGTCTCCTCAAATTCATTGTCAAATTTACTGGGGCAGAATAAGAAACCTCATCCAAACATGTAACATGTTTCAACAATATAAAGGTACAAAATATGCATTTGTGGGAGTGCCTGTCCCTAATTAAAGAATTCCTACATGACTTGCTTCCGTGGAAGATAAGATGTACCCAGATGCATCTATGCAGATAGAAATGTTTCACAATCACACCTGATTCTATCTCCACATAATTCCAGGAGGCAGAACTGCATTACTGCAGCATCTACACCCCGCCTACAATTAACAGTAGCCTCCACACTGTTGAATTTATCAAGATTGATACAACCTTCTCATTACTAAAAATTTTGAATAGAAAATCACAGGATCCCTTGTACCTAGGCATTCTGTTACGGAGTACAATATAACTACAAGAAGCAGCAACGAGCTAATGAAATTGAACATAATAACAAAGAAAATTTGCCATTTCCAAAAGCAAATCTCATGAAGAAAACTTCTGCTTAACCATTATGCTCCAGGTCACAAATGGAACTATCAGCATTAGCCATTAGTTAATATTAAGGAGATAGCAAGTAATGCGTGCTATTTTCTTAGGATACATCTAGAATTGAAGAACATTAAAACGAAGTTCCCAGTAAAACAGACATCCACAATGGACAGCTGAGAAGATAAATCTGATACTTTTGTAAATGTGCTAAAGCTTTACAGAGAAAATTTTGATAATCTTATCACAAAATTACATATAAAACCTTCCAATTCTCCTCAAGGTAATTCCACAAACCACGAGAAGACAGACTTATGCTCCTTGCTGGGTAAACAGTTAAAAAGAGAAATAGCCAAAGAGACACTTGAGCTAGCTGAAATTAATAATCCTACATGTATTACTGTTTGAAAGAACTAAACTGATATTCCCGGGAAACTATGCAGTGGCAAAATGGTTAAAAGAAGATTAATAAAAGCACAGTGGATTATTGAGGCATATCACCTAGGTCGAAGAAATAAGATCCAAAGTGAAAAAATTGCCAATTTTCAGGCATACCTTGGAAACATTGTCAGAACAAATTTCACATGCTCCCAAACAGAGAATTTGCTGGAACCTCGAAGTCTCTCGTGAAACATATTGAAAGTTGTGCTTATATATATCACAATTCCAGCTCCTAAAGATAGCATATGGATTTCAAATCCAAAGACAGAACATAAGAATACCATGCAGCAAAATCATAAGTATATTATTTTCTCATTTATGATAACAAAATTTAAAGATAAGTGCAACGAGCTAGCTTTAATGTGAAGAGAAACTTGGCCAAACAAATTGGCAATGTTGTCTTAGTGAGCACCATTAAGGATATGAAGAAGCAAACACAGATCTAACTAGCCCCTAGGGGAGTAAAAGTTTTTATTCTATGTATTTCTTTCAATTGAATACAATACTAGTAAATACACTCGAGAAGCGAATATGATACAAAGGACAAAAATTGGTACTATGAGTAAAAAAATGTGAACAACTCACCAAGCTTTCTTGGAAGCTTTACATCTACCCATTATTTTGAAACCCTCCCGTTAAACACAGTGACTTTCCATTTCATGTTAGATAATTTTTTTGGTAACTTCAGTTAGGTGAAACCCTTTATGGAGCATCTCTTCCATCCATGTTCTAGCCTCTGCAGTCCGGCCATCTTTGGCTAAACCATGGACAATTATATCATATGTCCATCTGTTTGGCTCAAATCCTTTTTCCCGCAATCTGGACACAAATTTACAAGCATGGTCCACCCGACTCCTGCATAATCTTCTCAATAGCATATTGTTAGTGTAAATATCTAGTTGGAAGCACTGCTGAATCAGTTTTTCAAGCTCCTCGTCATCATGGTTCCCTTCAATAGAACCCGAGAAAACACCAATAACGTGACCCAACATCCAACAGGCAGGTGTTAGGTTTTGCTCATGACTTAAATAAGCCCAAGCATGGTATACTTTCCTAGTTTTTAATGCATGCAACAGAAATACATTGCCGATGAAGGAAGAAACAGGACGACCCATTTGAGTCATATCATTAACAAGATCTATAGCTTTGTAATATTGCCCCAACTCACAATACAACTTTATAAGTTCCTCGTAACATTCAATACTTGGTCTTAATTTGTTTTCCTTCATATTATCCAATATCTGTGATGCATACTCATGTTTCCTCGCTTTGCAAAGACCAACAATCATTGTGTGCCATAATTTCCTCTTACACCTTCTCATGGAAATATCACGGAACAAATGCAAAGCAAGAGAAATTTTTTTGCTTTTCAGATAACTTCGCAACAGCAGGATGTCAGACCTCAAGTCTGGTTCAATACCACTTCTTCTCATCATTTCATATACTTGCGTAGCCAGTTCAGGCTTCAGAGCATGACCAGCTCCATCAATGAAGAAGTTGTAAATTACAGAGGTAGACGACCGGTGGCGAGCAAGCTGCATCTCAAGCAATCTGAAAAATTGAGTCTCAGGATTATCTGTTTTACATAAACAGCATATAACGTCTCTAACCAAATTCCTACTTGGTCTATAACCTTTGTCTTGCATTTCAATGAGCAATCGAGCTGCAATATCCCCTCTACTTGATTTACTAAATCCACTTATCATGTTCGAGTAAGTACCCTTACGAGCTGCTTTATTGAACCTGTTGAGCAGCCCATGTACCAAGTATCCTTCTTCAACTCTACCGGCCCGGCATAAAGCCGATATGAACTTGTCATATGTCAAGGTATTGGGCATGATATTCTGGTCTAACGTAAAAAGCACCAACTCCTTCATCTTGTCGAGCTTTCCTTCTCTGCAAAGAGCATCAGCAATAATAGAGAAGGTCTTTTCACCAGGAAAATAACCCTCTTCTATTGATATCCTCAACAGACGATAAGCTTCATCAGTACTGACATCCCCCAAGAGAGTGTTTATAAGATAATTATAAAGCATGCAATTAACAGAGAGGCCAAACTCCGCTCTTGAATCGTATAAGTCCATTGCAATATCCATCCTTCCAGCCTTGCACAAAAAGCACAAGATAGCATTCATAGTAACATCGTTTGGTAGTACCTCCCTTTCTTTCATGTCCACCAATAAATCATAGACCTCCTCGATCCTACTCTCCCTTAAAAGCCTGCATATTAACATGTTATAACGGAAGACATCAGGAACATACCCCTCAATCGCCTGCTTATCCTTCAAAAATTCTAAAGCACCATCCAACTTCCCAACCTTGACAAGGTCCCTAATCCACACACCATAAGCGTGCTCCATTGAAGACAAACCCATTCTTCGAAACTCCTCAACTAACAAGGCAGCTCTCTCAAATTGATTATCCTTACACAAGGCATCCACTAACGTACCAACAGCAATTCCACTCAATCGTGCTGTGTCATCCTGCACAAGACCCCGCAAATATTCTGCACCTCTCTCTAGCTGATTCTGCTTACAGAAACTCTTCATCATAATGGAATGTGTGACCTCGTCCTGAAAGCCCCTGGCTCTAATTTCCTTTGCCACTGTCTCTACCACATCAAAATAACCCTGCTCCACAAGCGAATTCATAAGGACGTGGTATGAAAAGGCGTCCAAGTCCACACCCATGAAACGCATTCTACCGAACAGTTGGAGTGCAGTCTCGGATTTTCCAGCTACAGCATACCCAATGACTAAGATATTGTAATATCTGACCTTATGGACATACCTCTGTTTCATATAATTTTGTAAAAAATCCAACATTAAGCTCATCAGCTTCGCTTTTGATAGGATCCGAAAAATTGCATTGAATGTAGCTCTAGTATGGTGAAAACCCGGCTGCCTGCCTGCCCAATCGAAGAACCTCAAGCAAGATAGCACGTCTTTTTTCTCATAACTCAGTACATCCAGAACTAGGGTTTCGGAGAGGGGGAGATTGAGCCGGGAAATGGCTGAATCGGCAGAGGACTCGTCCTGAGTGCGGAGGATTTCGAAGATACTATCCAAGAGGGGTTTCTTCCGAGACATAAACCACTCTCGGAAGTAGTGGACAACATCGTCTTTGTGTATCTCCGATTGGGATTCATTTGAAGTTATAGGACTAGAGGAGAAGGAAGGGAAGAAGGGATAGGAGGGGAGAAAAGGGATAGACTGGACCGTGGAGGATGAGAAGAAGAGAACCGCGCCGGTGGTACTGGCGGCGATGGAAGGAGGGGAGAGGAAGGCCCGGGTTTGCCTCGCATATCTGACTGTTAGCATTATTCTCGTTTGAAATTTGTTTCAGATAATACTTCCAGAGCTTATTGCGATGGTGGACGCGTGGCCATTGTAATCTCACGGTGAATTCCAATGATCGACGGCCGGCGGAGTAGCGAAGGGTAGGGCTCCACGCCGGCGGAGGAAGAAGAATAGGGGAATGCTAGCAAAGATGAAGTGGGTGCACTGCTATTTGCTAAACCTCTATACAAACCTGTGCTGAACCAAAATTAATATTTTCTTTTTATTTTTTTTGAGTTAATTTTATTTAAATAAATATTTATCACAATTATAAATATTTATTATTATCTACAAAAATTAATGATCTTCTAACGAATAACTTCGTGTAACGAATATCTTCAACGGGTAGCAGAACTGAATAGCGGCCCTAGTTGTCTGATAATGGTGTTTGAGCCTGTTGCTATGAGCCAATTCTTTTTTTTGTCGAAATCAGCATTTTTTTTCCAAATTCTAATGGAAGAGATCAACTGTATATAGAGAATTTTTGTAGTGACACCAGGTGTAATTTAAAAATTGCTTACAGAAAGAAATATAATATCATATTTCTAAAGGAGTTTAGGTGTAATTAATCATATATATATATTGAATAAAAATGTCCAAAATTCTTTCAATCTGTAGTCATTTTTTTTAATTTCTCAGCAATAGATTGTCCAACTATTAGATCCATTTAAAGAATTTTGACTTGTAAATAACGGTATATTTTATTGTTGATCCCATATGTTAGATTCTGTTCAATTTTAGTTCTAATCATGCAAAAAAACTCACTTAAGAACATAATATTATAATTTATCTCATTCTTAATTCCACTGATAAATTATTGACAGAATTCCTTAAATGGCCGTAGAAGAGATATGTGCCTCCTATATGCTGCATCTTGGAAAAATAATTAACTACAAAAAAAGTGGAAAAAAAGAATGTAATATTAGAGCTCCTCCCACAATTTGGCCTCTCCAAGAGCCAAGAAGTGAGCTTCCAGTCTAAAAATATAGCCAATAAAAGATTCGACTTCTATAAAATCAACTCTCATGTATTGTTGTGGTAAAAAAGCATATGCGAGAATGTTATGGACGAACTCCAATCCAAGAAGAAGGTTTTATGGTTGTGATAATATTGCAAGTGGGTGTGAGAAACGTTCATTTGCCGGTTGGACAAAATAGAGAAAGAGTTATCCGAAATGAAGAAGATTGTGAATTTCTTGCACAAAATAAAAGAAAAGATGACAGAAGTGAGGAAAAAGTTAATTTCTTACACAAGTGTTTGGTTGGGGCATTAATTTTACTTATTTTGAACTGTTTATGGTGAAATTAAATGAGACGTTGGAAGGAGATGTCGTAATCCATTTGAGTTTTTTAGATACGTTCTTGATTTTCTTTTAATTTTTTTAGTATTTTTAATCAACCAATGTAGGAAAAATGTATCAATGTACTAGCACATAAAAAAGATGTTATATTGTTTTTGTAATGTAATATTGATTGAAGTAACATTATAATTAGGTTGATACGTTGTGTTGTTGCTATCTTTAATTTTGAAATTGGAATTAATTACAAAGTAATGAAAAAAAAAATATGAATATAGTTAGATGGTGTTATACTTTTGAACCCATAGTTTACGGGTTTAATATATTTAATTTTATACAATAAAAAGTTAAGCATATTTTATTTCATGAGATAAAAAAAATGTACAATTTTTAAGCTTATAAGATAAAATATGCTAATTTCATAAATTGTGAGGTTAAAATATAATTATTTTTATTGTTTGGGACTAGAAGTGCAATTTCGTCCTAAGGACAGCTGCTTACCGGACAAATGACCATTGGTCCCATTTAAGTTTGGCAGGTGTACGTTCATCCTTGTTTCTTGCAGAGTCGAAGAAAAGTTACCGTTGGAGTTTTCTCCCGCCCTCCGATCGGCGATTGCCATTCTACCTCTACCTATCACAATTTGTAGTCTTGGTACCAATTTTCTCCTTCGAGCCTTCCTCGGTTCCTCCTCGCTTACCAAAGTGCTGCACCGTTCTTGGAACTTCCGTGGCACTGGATCATAGAGGCGGTGAATCGTTCCAACGGCCGACTCTTTCTGCAAATAGTCTGTCTATAATTCACACAATAACCTAAATCATCGGCCGCGTAGTTCGAAAACCAACTCCGAGACAGGAAGAGCAGTCAGCGAGCGCATTTGTCTATGGCGGAGGATTTCCAGGCCGCGGTGGAGGATGGGCTGCGCCTCTCCAAAAGGATATATTTCGGAAAGGACAGGGCGGTTGCGCCGCCGAAGCCTCCGACGGAGATGGATAGGTCCAGCGAGCATCCGTTCCTTCCGACTTCTCCCATGGTTTACGCCGTGATCTCCAATCCCTCGATTGTGGACAACCCGGATATGCCGAGCTACCAGCCTTACGTGCACGGGAAGTGCGATCCCCCGGCCTTGATGCCGCTTCAGATGAATGGGATTTCGATGGAGGTGGAATGTTATATGGACACGGCTTTTATTACTGTAAACGGCTCGTGGCGTGTGCATTGCGTCATGGGCAGTCGTAGCTGTGATTGCCGAATCGCGGTTCCTATGGGAGAACAGGTAGAGTCAAGCCAAAGTTATACAATTTCCTTTTTATTTGGAAAAATTTGCATATTTTTGCGTTCGTCTTGTCCATCATGAATTTGTTATTTTATTTTTATTTTACGAGTGAATTTCTTTGTGGACGTTAAGGAGGTGAAAATGGAGAATTATTTCTCGATGATTTGGAAAAGAAGTAGCTTTTCTGATGACGAAAAGAACAATTGGGAGATCCGTTTTACCTATGTCACCTTTACCGAGATATTCTGTAAATAAATTATTTATTTGATTACGTTACTGGTTTCACTTAGCGAAATATGCTCTTTTTTCCAGATTGTTATTAATTGCGTTGTTTCCTGATGATTTATATTCACAAGAAGAGAATCTCTTTCCTCAAGCTGAAGTTTTCACCCCTCGTTTTTGCATTTGTACCTGAAAAGGTTGAATCGGATTTTTTCGTGATGATATCATCTCATTAAGGCTTTAAGTTCTCAAACAAAACGTTTTCTTTTTTTAATATGTTTTTTTTCTTCCCTTGATTCTTTTTTGCATCAATATTTTCAGGAAATAGTTATCATTATATGGGGTGGGGGATAAGTTGTGTTTCATTCAAGTTTATATGGACATCCGTACTTATTCCAAAATGCATGGCTCGTGACATGAAATTGATCATAGAGGGCGCTTTGAGTTTAAGAAATATCAGTCGTCTGTGCCCAAGTTGCAGGGAGTTTTTATGCCAAAGTACAGGCTGTTTACCTGTGACATTATACTTCATCAATTCTATGAAAGTATTGATGCTTACCAACCCAACAACTGTTGCTCTTTCATTTGGATGCTGTTGAAACTAATGTAAAATTTTGTGCAATTTTTGCATTGCTCTCATCATCTTGTAGCTTCCACATCTTTTCATCTTTCCTTGCATAACAAGGGTGAATTATTCTTTGTTCTCAAGAGGTATATTATTTGGCTAACAGGGTTCAATTCTAGGTGTCGAGGTTGAGATACCCCGGAAATCATATTCTACCGAACTGGCCATGGACAATGAAAGTGATACTGTTCCAGGAGCCAAACCCCGGACTGGTAAAGGAAAGGTAGCAAAGGTTGAAGAGGGACCCTTTTTAAAACCCCATATTTTCACTATTACAGTTCCAAAGGCAAGTTTCAAATTGCACTTATTTGATCCTCTTCATGTTTCAGAGCACGTTGTGATGTAATTTAACTACATCTTCAATAAGATGTTTGTATCCTTTACAGATTGATGGAGGGACAAATCTTTTGGTTAAGCTGAAATGGTCTCAAAAGTTAATGTATCACGGTGGCCAGTTTACCTTGAACGTTCCATTTAAATTTCCAGAATATGTAACACCGGCGGGGAAGAAGATTCCTAAACATGAAAAGATACAGTTAACTGTCAACTCTTGTCCTGGAACCGAGATTTTGAGTAAAACAACGAGTCATCTTTTGAAGGTGAAATTATATATCAGGTTCTGATGATTATGCTGCGGACATGTAAGAACGGTTTACTAACAATTAATATCTTTTGGAAATTTTAGGAGCGATACCGACAAGCAGGAAAATCAGTTTTCTTTTATGACTCTGATGTTCTTTCATGGTCAAGCAGTGACATTTCATTCGCATACACAGTAAGACTTCATCTACATGTTTTTTGTATAAGCTTATGAGTCTGTTACCATTCCAAGATGATAGTAAATGGTGTTGTACTCTCCGGAGATAGGAAGAATAGGAAGAAATGTTTGCTTGCGATGAATATTAAGTATCTTAAACTTTGACTTTATAGATAAGTACCATTGCGTTTGAAGCGCGTTCCTGAATTTGGCCTCAGCGAAATTTCTTTATGTTTCTGATTTGCATTTCTTCAGATGTCTTCAAATGATACATCTGGTGCTGTGCTTTTGAGTTCTCCACCGCTACTCGATGTTGATCGTAGAGAGATGTTCTCTTGCTATCTATTCCCAGGAAACAAACAGAGTAGAAAGGTAAATTCAAAACCCAGCCCTTACAAATTTATTGTAAATTCTGAATATTTTGGCTAGCTGATCCCAACATATGCGACAAAGAAAGAAAACACATTTTCAATGAAGTTGTCGTGTGTGCTAATAAGTTATCAGCATTTTAGTAGCTGAATGGATGCACAACAATAGATGATGTTGGATGAAAATGCTGAATCTGGTTTTGCACCACACAAATTCATCAAATGTTTGAAACGAGAAGAGATCCAAACGCCATCATTTTACAGATGTCTGTCCCAGTGTAGGTTCTCCAAAATCTATTTTATCTTTAGGATAAGATAAAAACATGCCATGGGCTTTTCTGAGCATCAAAATATTCAAGGAACAGGCAAGGTTTTAGACCTACTTTTGGTTCAAGTTTCGTGGAATTCTGAGATACTTCAAATTTTAGATGTTTTACACAGTTTTATTAAAGAAAGTTTGTTTCCCTTTCATACTAACTTGTAGTTATTATTACGCTTTGAAAATTTACCATACAAATACAAGGGTTCAGGCCTACTTTTGGTCCAAGTTTCATGGAATTCTGAGAAAGATCTGTACTGGGAAGAATGGGCTTTGAATTCTTCGTATTTTCATCCTTCTTGGAAATTTACTTGTGATGGTCAATTTCTAACTAACCAAGAATTCATTTCCGTTTTTGGAGTAATAAGATTGATTTTGATATTTGGGACAGTTCTTCAAGAGGGAAGTGGTTTTTGTTGTTGATATAAGTGGAAGTATGAAGGGTAAACTGCTTGAAGAGACCAAAAATGCCCTATTTGCTGCACTCACAAAGCTTGACCCTGAAGACTTGTTTAATGTAATTGCATTCAACGGTGAAACTTACCTATTTGCATCATCTCTGGAGCCAGCAACTGCAACAACTGTTGAAAACGCCACTCAGTGGATTAGTTTGAATTTTCTAGCTGGTGGTGGGACAAATATCCTGCTTCCTCTAAATCAGGTTTTTCTCATTGTCCTATTACTTTTCAAGTCCTTCTTTCTATTTATTACTTGTTTTTGTCTTTTCACCCACTAACATGCAAGCACTAGGACCTAATTCTGTTTTATTGTAATTTGAGGTTAATTCTGCCTGTTCTTGGATCCAATAATATGGATCCCCCATTTTGTAAGTATAACAACATGGTGACTCCCAACTCCCACTAAATGAAAGTGACCCACGTTCATATGTAACTGATGCATTGAATCAGTATGAAAGTTTGATGAGATGCTAGTCACTGGTTTTTATTTTCCCAAGTACTTGCACATACTTCGAAGTTACATTCTTGGACAGCATGAGTTGTAAAAGACCAGTTGTTAATTAAATAGGAAAAACATATCTTGGTACCTGTAGCTCCAGGTAGGCAAGGGAGTAATGTGAAAGGGAACATTTTTGTGCAATCATTCTCCTTATATCTGAATATGACCAGGGGTTCATATGCTTCTCATGGGGTGTGCTTGTGCAAACAAATAACTGTTTTCCTGCAGCTCTTCTAGAATGGTTTATGTCAAAGTCATATGCTACCCATGCATGCTTATTGACGGATGTTGAACATGGAAATTTGATTGATTAACCTTCAACAAACATTCATGGAAATTACTTTATGGGCATTTTAATAAAATATCGTGTTCTCTTGTTAGGCCATTGAGATGTTTTCTGATAGTCGGAACTCCATTCCAATCATTTTCCTGGTTACTGATGGAGCTGATAAAGATGAGAGACATATTTGTGATGTTATGAAAAGTCAATTTACAGACCGAAAAGATGTTTTTCCACGGATATACACACTTGGCATAGGTATGATTTTCATATTGCTGGTGTATTCTTAATGTTTCTTATGTCACTGAAGATCATTAAATGTTATGCAAGAGGTTGCTGTGTACAAGCATCAATTATACTAGTGGATAGTCTACAAATTTAATATTTGAAATAATAACTGGAATGCTGTTCAGAAAAGTTCAACTATGAATTTTATTGGCAAAATAAAAAGCAACGCCAGCTTTGTTTCTGTGGAATTTTTGACACCAGCATCCCTTTACAGAATTCTTAAATGAGAAGTAGCAAACATCAATCACCCGACTGCAATACATCTTTACCTGCTTCCTTGCGCATATCCTTCAGCTTAACAATTTTCTTCCTTATGCTGATTTTCTCCCTCGGGTCATTATCATTTAGTATAATCTCCAATTTTTACTATAAGCACCCCTCAGCTTCATTCTACCCTAAATCATCATTAATGGTTAAAAGAGCAATCTAAGTTTATCAAAAGCAGAAAGTTTGAAGATGTCAATATAGAGCATTCTACTTAGTGTTGTCCACACATGAAAACCACATTTTGCTAATTCCAAGATGGTTACAATTACTTTGTTAGCTTGGAGTGCCAAACATTCTTTATAGCGTCATATTTGATGGGCTAATTTTGATTTTTATCAGTAATTTTAGCTACTAGGTAATCTTATACCTAGAGCATTGTGCACCATTTTTAATACTTTGAATTTGCTCCCTCTTATGAGCTTGTTCCTCAATCATTCACTCTTTATCTCTTTAAAATTCTTTACTTTCCACGTAGTTAATAAGATATTTTAATTTGTTAGGTATGTTCTGTAATCATTATTTTCTCCGGAAGCTTTCAATACTAGGTCGAGGGCATTATGATGCTGCTACAGATGTGGGTAAGTTTTATTTCTTTGGCATGCTTATGTTGAAGATCCTTCTTCTTGTAATATCGCAGGGCTATATTCGGCAAAAAACATTGAATTCTTCTCCTCTTCAAATGGTTGCTAAAACTGGCTTTATAGCAGTAAAGAATTGTTTTATGATGAAAGTTGAAAACAAGTAGAACTGATCTAAGAGTTGCGATATGACATGTTAGGTAGAACTGGTCCAAGAGTTACAATAGTCAATATTGATGTACAACAACATTGAATGGCATCTACAACTGTTTGTTCTAGGGAAGGAAAAGGCGTCTACCATGATAGAGTTATTTTTCACAATTCACAAATCTAGTTTAACTTTTTGACATTTCTGTACTTAGTAATACAACAGCTAGTTCAGCTGTAGAAATAAATAATTTGGGTTAATTGGTAAAATGGCTAGTTTACCGCATATTATCATGGATGTGTTTGCGTGCCCATCACAAAGCATATCTAGTAATTCCCTCTTAACTCGAAGAAGTTTTTACAACGGTTGCTCATACTTTGTCAACTTTTGCATCCTGAGTTTTTAGATCTAATTCATAGGTCATCTACAGCTGTGGGACTAGGTGTCTGTCATCAACACCTGTAATAGAAAATCCAAACAAGAATTTTGTCTATTCACTCGTCTTTGTTGAATGTTAAATACTGCCCTCTGTAAATTGGTGTTGTTTGACTTCTTTCATTGTTCCCTTTCACTTTTAGCATTTCTGTATATAGTTTCCATCCTGAACTAGTATAGTAGCATTTTAAGGCACTCTTTCTAATTTATTTCTGTGATTTAGCAGATTCAATTGATGCTTGTTTCGGAGCGCTATTTGCCAGAGCATCATCCATCTTTCTTGCCAATATTGCTTTTGAGAATCTTGATCAAATTGATGAGCTTGAGGTACTTGCAACTTTTCTTCCTTTCCAAATTCCGATGTTATTATCATGGAAGTGATCTACCATTTCCCTGGCACTTAACATTGCTGCGAGTCCCTTACAGTTTTAGCTTAGGCGATTAACCAACTAGCCACCCTAAGAAGTACTGATGAAATTCTTACTCTCATGCCCTTAATAAAGTTCTGGAATGGATTGCAGTATAATGATGCTGAAGCTTAATGTATAGCATATCAAACTTCTGAAATCTCTGTCTGCTAATAATCCGATCTGTTTCACTACTACACATAAACACAGACACATAGACACTTCTCTAATCTTTATGTTCCGATGACTTCTTATCCTTAATAGTAATTGTGTGGGTTGCTGTCCAGTCAATATTTTGCTCTCTCACTTGACTACATATGTTAACATGGAATTGATGTTCATGTCAGGTGTTTCCCTCTGAAATTCCTGACCTCTCATCCGAAAGCCCCTTGGTTGTATCAGGCAGATACCGTGGCACTTTTCCAGAGACCCTCAAAGTTAAAGGTTTCCTTCCAGATATGAGCAATTTTTCAGTAGACCTGAGTGTGCAGGAGGCGAAGGACATACCTATTGGCAAGGTGAGAGTTCATTTCTTTATTCTGAGATGCTGCAGTTAAGGATGGGAACTGATGTTTCTATATGCTATTTTTCTTGTCCTCAAAGTGCAATTGCCATGATTATCTGTACTTGCTAGGAAATCATAGCCTGTTGGCTTATGAGGTGTTGCATTAATTATTTATGAAATGATTCCTTGTAAAGAGAAGACTAGAATCCTTGCCAACCAAAATGCTGGTAGCTGTTTGTTGCTTGCTATTCTAAGGTCTTGATTCTGCACTCTTTTTCTCACGAGTTCTGCTTTTGTTTCTCTTTTGGCATACCATTTAAACTGTTCTAACTGGAGCAAGTTTATATGATTCTTGTTTGACTGTGGACCTGCATGGTCCACAATTTCACACTGCCTGTGTCCCATCCTTAATGTTTTGGTCTTACTAAATTTGACTCAGTTTTCACTGAAGAATCTTTGCCTGTGTGATCCAATTTCTCTCCTCAGTTTTACACATATACTTCTCAATTCAATCAACTATTCTTTTCTGTTTGAGTGAAACTTATTGATTTGTATGATACTGCCCTTCTAATGATGATTTCCATGAGAAAAAAATTCATTGTAGATATGTGACTAAAATTCTAGTCTCTCATCTTATGACATCTTCTTATTTTGATAATCTGAATTATCACAGATGCTAGCTAAGCAAGAGATTGAACTACTTACAGCTGAGGCCTGGTATTCAGATAGAAAGGAGCTCAAGGAGAAGGTACTTCCTATTTCTGTACTAAAGGTGGACATTTTGAATGATCAAGGTCCATAAATTAGGCATCATGGAGATGCTTTAGATATGCAGTTTTCATCTAGCTGAGAAAAATATAAAAAACATTTCATAAATAACTGGTTAACTTCCCAGCTTAACTAATTGCTCCAGATTGCATGTTTTCTTTGACTGTTAATTTTCATGTACTAAAATATTTATTTGTATCCAGAAAGTCCTGAGAACTTTCATCAGCTTGATCTCTTTAATGACAAAGCACAACTTCTTGTTCCAGAGTGGTTAGCCTTATGAGTTTAGCCATCTTGTAGACACTAGACATTGAATACTTGTGTTTTCATTGACAGATAGCAAACATGAGCATTGAATACTCCATCATTTCTGAATACACAAATGTGGTTCTGCTCGAGACAGAAAGAATGAAAATAACTGCAGATCCAGCCGCTGGTCGAAGGGTACGTCTCTTACCTTTAAACTGAGCTCTATAACACCCGAGTCATCTTGTTTCTTGATTTACCCTGATTAGCACTTGGGCCAATAATTGGATAATGCAACCTTTTTACGGGTCATCTCGAGTCATCCCAGATCCCTTAACTGACCACAACTGCAGGCCTCCAGCAAAGTCAACGACGTCAAAACAGAGGAACCCACGCCTCGAAAGATACTAGTGCTGCGCAACAACGGACTCGGGTTTGGCAACTTAACCGCCACGGAAGAAAACATCGTCCCTGGATTCAGCGCCCCAAAACCACCTGAAGCTGGCGACGCTTACATAAAGGGAGCTTCTCGATGCTGTAGCTGGCTCTGCAACCACAGATGCTGCTGGTGCTGCATGGGCGTGTGCTCAAGGATGAACAATGAATGTGCAAACCTAATGACTCAGGTGTGTGGCGCATTGGCGTGCCTAGGGTGCTATAGCTGTTGTGATAGTTGCACTGGACAAGAAGGGTGAGAAGAGTACATAACACCATGTGTAAGATGAGATAGATTCTTGTGGATGGTCTTCAGCCCTTCGGTGGTGGGGAGCATGCAGAGTGGTATGCAGATGAGGTGAATTCTGAGATATACTCTGAGATATACCATCATGCTCTCGGACAAGTAAAGAAGAAAGTGCTTAGTTTCCATATACATACATACTTAGGGGGATAGAGAATTTGGAAAGCAGCTTGGAACTGCTTTACAATGTCATTCAATTAACATGTACCATTTTTGGAAAATCAGATGAAGACACTATTTTTTTAACTACGTGGTAGGAAAGTATTCTGTAAAAATTACATATCTACCTGTACATATAACATCTATCACTTTTAGAAAATTGCACTTTTTCTCAAAAAAGTTTTAATATTATCATTGTCCCCTAAAATTTACCATTTACGCTCGAATCTTCTGACATAAAAAAAAATATAAATTTTTAATTTTATTCATTAACATTTTCATATGATAATCTTGTACTTATAAGAAAAGAAATATAATAATGTTGACCTCCCTCCCTTTCTATATGTATTATATATTTTCTCTCTCTGCATAGCTTATAAGCTATAATGCACGGGCATTTCAAAAAATTGCTCGATGTAGTGTTGGACACGTGTCGGACACGAACACAGTATTGGAGTGTCCGAAAATTAGATAAAAAGGGGAGGGGGAGGACACAGCGTCGAACACGCTACAGACATGGTTGTTAGCGTGTCCGATACGTTTTGGACACGTTCTGAATTTTTTTTATAATTTTAAAAAATTTTGATTGTCTTTGAAAAAAAAATTTAGACTTTATAAAAATGAAAAGAATTAATTCGCTCTTCTTAAACCAAAAGTATTAGGATAAAATTATTAAAAATCGATATATATTCACAATAATTTAACTAATTTAAATTATTAAAAAAATTTATTACGTTCTTTTTAAGTACAAGGTAAGACCTACTTATTTTATATTTTATTTATATTTTTCAGATTATATATTTTGATTTCATAAAAAAATTGAGAATATATATATATAAAATATATATTATATTATACATAATCATATCGTGTCCAAATTTTTTTATATTTTTTATATTACCATATACGTATCGCCGTGCATCATAGCTTATAAGTATAAAAATACACATATTCTAACGAATAATAAAATTAAAAAATTATCAAATTTTTTGCTAATAGCAACATTTTTTGTATAGCCCTTAAAAAAAACCTGAATGCAAATAGAGAATTTTTAGAGATGTAAATACAAATTTGAAACTTTTTTACGACAAAGTGTAATTTTATTTTACATTCTCAAAGAAGATCCAAGTGTAATTACCTTTTTTTCCGTGATAGTTACTCTCATAATTAATTAGAGATAAGTGAATTTGACTGTTGATATAGGTTTACTCAACAAGAAGTTTCACATAAACATTGAGAAATAAAAACAATAAATAATAATCAAATACAAAAATTACAAGCATCAGCTTCTGTTCCCCCCCCCCCCCCCCCCCCAACACCACCCACACTCCCACCAACA
>NC_026149.1:3818331-3909789 GCF_000512975.1 Sesamum indicum | reverse complement strand
CAACCCCCCCCCTCTCCCCCCCCCCCCCCCAATGCAAAAACTCAGCCTAGTACCATCAGAAATTTACATAGTTGGAACCACAAAAGTATATGACACTACCATCCACTGTCTCAAGATTACCTCTTCAGACAGCAATGGAGAACGAGATATCATCAGCCAACATTTCAAGTAACATCTTTCATGTCTAGAGATACTCAAACCTCGGGTTTGATAGTGATATTTTGTTCGACTTCTTCAACCTTCACTTCCGGCTTGTCTTTGCTATCACTGGACACAGACATATGGTGGAAGGTTTCTTGGATCTTCGTCATGCCCTCATGTACTGGTTCGATTGCTTGGTTTATAGTCAACACGACATCCTCCATGACCTGTTTTTGAAGTTGCATCAATATTAAGATCGACCAGACTTCTGGACGGTGTCTATATGATTTTTTGTATATAGACACTGCCATCCACATGTTTTAACAGGTCAAAAAGGGAAAAAAAATCTGACCTTCTGGCCTCCTTCAACAACGATATCCTGAACACTTTCTTTAACACTAGTTCCAGGTGCCTCGATGATGGTTTCTCTCTTTTCAAGAAGTGCTGGCTTTTCTTTATCGCCTTCTTCTATCTTAACCATAGCCTTCGTCTCTTGGGTCGTAATCTTTCCATAGTGGTACGCTGGTATGAAATGATACGGTTTTGCCGAGAAGACAAAAATGTGAGCAACTGCTGCGATTGCCATCTGTTCCAGGCACAAGAAATCTAACCTCAATCTCGCTAAGAGAAGGAAAATTGCACAGAAAAAACAAAGGCTGCATTTGGATGAAAGGAATCGGATTTAAAGGGAGGATTAGTAATAAGAATTTCAAATGACTGCATATTAAATGAATTTGAAATTCATCACAATGTCACCAAATATAGTTCAAAAGTGAAAGTGCAAGGATTTCAAATCTTTCGTAGCGTGAGTCTATCCAAATAAGCTTGATAGATTTGTTATTATGGACTTGAAATCCTTAGATCCAAATCCATTAATCCAAACACAACATAATTGTTCTTCTCAGGCTCCTTATTAACTAAAATCTTATGTTTTTTATGGGCTCCGATGAAATAATTCGAGTAATTGCAAAATAGATAATCCAATCAATGTCTTGCCCTGGAATATGCACTGTTTCTCAATACTAAGAAACGTACATAATGTTGTTATTACAGGGGATCTCAAGGGACTTTGGAGAGAACCCCCAAAGAAACAAACAAAAAACCGGAAGTAAGAGAATCGGGAATACAACATGACCGTTTGTCCACCACGCTTACCTCTATGCAGATGAGGAAATCCTGCAGTCCAGTTTGAAATTTTCCTTCTTTTGGCAGAACTCTGAAAGTACACAACAAAACAATACCCACACCTTGCCACCATGTTGCAAACACAATAGCCTTAAAGCTAATAAACTTCGCAAGTGGTTTTATTGGTTCAAGTCTTCGATGAGTTACGTTGTAAAATTGAATGAGGCAATACAGAGCCCACATCTGGCTGAAATTCAAAACTATTGTTATATATGGGTACCTGCAAGAAACAGAAATGTCGGAAGGTGGGAAACAGGGAAAGAACAATGAATAACGAGCCCAAGCCTAACTATGGTGTGATACATGAAAAATAAGATCATGCAATAAGTATAATTTCATAATGATATACTACCATCATGATTCTTCTATGTGATGATTGATAAAGCATACTTTCTTGGTTAGGAGTTTAATCAAGAACATGCAATTTTACTCAATACTTGCATGATTTTTCCAATAATTGACTTTTTTTAGCAAGCGTAAATTATACATACCCGTAATACCACTTAAAACTTCCATCACCATACACTCCAAATAGCTCGAGAATGAATGCTAAGAATGCACAAAGAGTCTTCATAATCATCTGCAGAGATATGGAATGCATAAGCTTGTTCAAAGAGAAGGGGCGAGAAACAGAAATATGCAAGAGCAGCAAGAGGATTTACGTATTGTACTAGACCAAATTTAATTATTGTGAATAAGTGCTCTCCGAGCACACATGGTCTGAGGATGAAGTTGCGAAATGTTTTCTGTTCTGACTGAGGATCCTCTTTCTCTTCTAGCAATGGCTTGCTGATTTGCTTCCTTGCCTCATCTTCAAGCAAGTCTATGACTTGCCGTTCACCACCTACCAAATGCTATTTTCTTGTGACTAAACTTATTGCAAAATCCAGATAAAACTGAATTCCAAGAGAATTGATATACACCGTGCATTTTTCGTTTATCGAAATGTGTAAGATTTTTATCATTAATTTTTTTGTATGACCATAAAGGCAAAATAACAAGGACTGACTTTGAACTAAGGAGAATGAACATCTAAAAAGCAGGAGGAGGTTGAACTTTGGCTATCAGTCCTTTTAGAAGCCAGACCATCTGGGTTTTGGAATCCTTACCAAGGCATGCAATCAGGTAGCTTCCGAATGCATACAGCGCAAATGCTTCGTAGCAATTTCTCAATATGTCGCAAACAAGCGACAACTTTGCGTTCCACAAGGATAAGATCTGGAACAGAGAGGCCATGGATCAAATTAAACATAAATGAACTGTGGAATCCGGAAAGAATTAAGCCGAGGAATTGAAGAAAACTTCCAAATGTATGTGCCTAGAAACTGTTCACCCTCTTTGAACGGAACTGCAGCTCGACTCACATTACTTCTAAAAATACCGAAACCAACTCTCATTCCAACATCATTTACTAAATATACATGTGAAAAAGAGCCAGTTAGATCACGAACGGGTACTTACTGACTCGGTTGCATAGACTGGAACCATAAAAAGAACAGCAACAATCCATTTCTGCTCCTGGTGAAAAGTAAGCTCAGATAATGATGTCAGCATCCAAGTACAATCCTTCAACTAGATATGTTTCATAGCTCACATTTTAAATAGAACCTCATGTAATGAAAATAGAAAAAAATTGCCAATTCCAGCAGCCATATTGAAATTTGCTATCCGGAATGTGAAATCCATACTTGAAAACAAACAAGATTTATTAAATTAGTGCAGATATCATTCTTACAAAGATGGGTATCAGATAGTACCTGCTCCGGCATATTCAACAGAAATTGAATGATTATATTAAGGATTGTGGAAAAGAAACTAACCGAAGGATTGGTGTATGATCTGAGATGCTGGAAAGTTAGGAAAAGAGAAAGGAATATTGCTGCAAAACTAAAGCACCCTGCAATAATGAAAGCTGGCAGGTGAAGATCTTTATATGTGTTTTGATAGAGAAACAAGTAGGGTGAGTCCATCCCACATGCATCTTCTATGGCAATTTCCTTATATTCTCTGATAAAATGAGAGAATATACCTGCCAAAAGATAAACCAATGCAGAAATATTACAAATAATGAGACATATACACTCAACCCACAAACTAATAAAGTAGCTTGCATTATAATTAAGAATTAGAGGCACAAGTATGAAATTTAACAAATGAAAATGTGAGGAAACTGTGTTTTTCCAGGTTTTGGGACCAAAAAGGATTGTTTCTTTCCTTCAAAATCAAGCCCTTTTGCATTCTTTCACTAACATAATTAGTAGTCTAAATCTTTTTTTTTTCTCCAATTGCAATTCTGGGATTGGTAACTGCAACCAGTACAAATTTCTACTTGAAAATCTTGCTCAGTCTCTTCCAGAACAACCCTCTCATTGCTATTTTCTTTCAGACAAATTACTGAATACGTCATACACAACAACTGAACAACACAAACAAGAATTCTTCACAAGCAAATGAAACAACCTTCTAACCCTAGAAAATCATCAAATTTTCAAGAGCATAATTCTTCAACTTGAACCCAAATCTCCCATTGCGGAACTGACAAACACAAATTAATCAAGATCGGGGAAAAGGGTTTCATGAACTGGGCATGCATACATACTCGCCACTGGGGGCGCCAAGAAAATTTGCTCCAGAAAGTATCACTCCCAGTCTCGAATTTAAGAATCTGCCGGAAAATAAACGGCGAAAATCTACTCTGGTACAGAATTCGTGAGGATTTACGATGATCTTGGCGTTACAGCAAAATGCCAATGGATTTTTGTTGGGTGGTAGACTAGAGTGGCATGCAGAACTTGCGTTAGAAGCAGACACGTTTCATCAAAAAATGACACGTCTACGTCAGTATATATCTATGTTTTTGGTTCCTAGCCGTTAACACCATTCTTCTTTCTTCATAGTTTTCCACATCTCCATCCTACGTTAGATGTGTCGGCACCAAATGTTTATTTGGGGTTAATAGATATTAAAAAGGATTTTAAATATAATAAATTATTATAAAATAAAGAAATAATTGAAAAATTGGTTACTTATTTAATTTAAGAGGTTCCGACCACTTTCTCTATGATTTGACATTTTCATTGTTTGAAAATTTATAAATATCTCATCATTTTAACGTCCGTCTAACAATTAATTTATTTCGTTAATCTCCAATAAATCTTAAATCAATTTCTGTCGTGAATTGAAATTGTCCTTTTTATTATGGATTGTTTTTCATTTTTAACTGTGTTTTTGTAGGTTTTAAGTGTTGTAAAATTTAAATTTGCATATATATACAATTATAAATATATATAAAAGAGACATAATTTGACAACAAATAATTAATTTTATCTCCAAATATATTCCATTCATATATATATATATACAATAATATACATATAATTCAAGACACGTACCAATTAAAAATATATGTCTCTCAAGATACAAAAACCAAACATATACAAACACCTATTTTACACTATCTTGAGTCATCTCCAAAAATTAAATACAAACATAGACACTATTTCTAATACATATTTATTTATCTATATTTTTCTCTCTATATCTCCATAAAACACTAAAAAACAATCTAAAAGTCAAACCAAACATAATGCATGTGTTTTCTTAGTCATTGCCCACTTGTCCTTCTCCTTTAAATGTAACCAACAGCACTACTTTTTTTTTTTTTATAAAGTGACTGTTTTGTCCTTACTTATTATATATTATTTCTTATTCTAATGATCGTTTAATTTTTTTTCAGTGTATTAAAAGTCATATGATCTAATCAATTAATTTCAATTGTTAGATCTTAAATTTATAAAAAATCAAGGAATTTCTGTTGTTGCTAGTTACATTATTTGTTGTAGTGTTTTTACCTAATCGTCTGGGGGCCATACAATTATTTTTTATTTGAGGGGAATACTTATAATTTTTAAAAAACGATAATAAAAGTATTTGTAATTATGTCAAATCCACATAATTAACTGTAATTCACCCTTAATTTAAACACATTTCTTATTTATGCCATTTGAAATAATTTAAATTTAAATTATATAATTAATCACTACACAAAAAAAAAAAAAAGAGAGAAACTTAGCGACTGAAAGTATCAAGTGGTAATTTTAATATTGTCACTAAGCTAACTATATGTATTAGTAATAAAAATTTTAATTTGTATGCAATCTTTGTCACTATTAATAATTATATTGTGAGAAGATTAAAATAATTATTACTTAATTTTATATTTTTAAAATTATCATTTGATATTTTATCGTTAATTACATACATAATTACGTCAACATCTCAATAAAATGGACGCTATATCAATATGACTAAAAATAATAAATAAATTTTAATAATTTACATAAAGTAAGACAAATATTCATAAATATAAAGTAAGACAAATACTCACATACGTGATAGAATTTGAACCGATGACCTTAAACTTATTAACGGGACCTCAACCTTACATCTCATATTTCACCATCACTTTTATTCAATTTTCAAAGCATATATAAATTTACTATCTCTAAAATTTAAATTTTGTTCTACATTATTAATTGATCATGTCCGAGATGCATACTATTTTCTATTGGGCAAAATGGTCAAAGTAGAGTTACAATTCACAAATTCCTACTTTATATATATACATAGTCCCTAATTTTTCACTTTATTCCTCAAATTATTTATATTATACTATATTCTTTGACAAGTTATATCTATTTTAATGAAGAAAACATTTAAACTTTAAATATATTTTTCTGAATAAAAATTATGGATAAATATTAGTATTGAACATGCCCTCTATACATTTAATATAGATTTAGAGGATGTCTAGTTAAATTTATTTAAAAAGTCTTATAAGTTCATACATCTAATAAGATATTCTTAATATATACTTATAAGATATTAAATTTTAATTTAAAAATAAGTTCATAAACTGTTTCGATAAATCATATTATGGAGCTTATAAGATGTCAGTAATATAAAATTTATAATCCAATTGAAGGAATTTGTTACAATATGAGAAATAAGTTAGCAATTCCTTATTTTATTTTTTCAAAGAGCTCGTGAGTTCCAAATCATTTGTAAATTGCAGAGAAATTAGGTTTGGTGTCCCTTTCAATTTAAATATTTTCGTAAAGGTATTTCAGCCTCCATTACATGACAAGATGTTTAATACATTCACATTACTATTAAAATTCGCATTGACTTTTCTATTTTAAATTATATTACATATTTTATTTTATTTAGAGATAATTATATTTTTCTTCGGTATAATTTCATGAAAATTTATTATGGTTTAAAAAGTTATATACTTTTAAGATTTATTTTCGGCTCATAAATAAGTCTTACTATCAGTAAAATTCACCGAATTTGCTGCTATTAACAAAACAATCCAGATAAAACTCTGTATATACTCTCAATTGATTTATTACTGATTTATTGTGGGTCAAATAAATTATTTTATAATCAAATTACCTTTATAATCTTCACATGTTAATGCATATGAGGAGATATATCTTTGTCCTTATAAGGGTAATTTAGTTAGAAGAAAAATATTCGATCTGCAATAAGTTATTATAAGTCAATCGTGGCTACATATCAATTTTTTCAGTATTTTTCTCAATATTAATAAATTTAGTGAATTTTAACTAACGAAGGGACTTATTTGTTAGACGGAAACAAATATGTAATTTTCAAACCACATGAGGTCTATGTGTTATTACACCAAATCTCAGCAGATGAGAGTGTTTATCCCTTTTGTTTAATATATATAAAAATATATAAATATGCCACGCTATAATATTTTTTTCTAAATAAAATACATATTAAATGATATAAAAGATATACCATGATTTGAAATGAAAAGTAATATTGCTAAATTTAGGATAGTGATGATGAAAACAAACGTCTTACATTGATTGCAAACGAAAAGTTTGAGCGGCTTATAAGCTCCAACGCCTTATCTCCTTAATAAGGAAGCACCTTATCAAAACATAACCATAAGACTCATATAAAATTAGAACGAATAATAACTTACAGAACGAGACACCAATTAAGTTTCATGTCAAATCAGATAATTAAGCCCTTTTTGAAATTGCTCTAGCTGTAGTTGTTGACCCTTTTGGGTTTGGGATTTAGCGCAAGTGATATTCGTAGGATTATTATATGCTAGATTCTGATGTAGTACATCCATGGCCCACCAAATATTTTTTCATAATTATTATTATTATTTCTTTTTTTTTTGTTTCTGTATTATTTAATAATAATTGATTTCTTAGAGCAATTAATTGTGATATATTTTATATATTGACGTCCTATTAATCAAAGGATGTTCGCTTTCAAACTTTAAAAGTGCATTTTCAATTAGTCCTCACTCTTCCGGTAATAAATTTGGGCCTATTGGTATCAAATGAATCCATTTTAAAAATTAAAAGAATATAATTATATTAAAATATAGTTTAATAATGTGGATTTGCATCATACATATGTTGGTGTGACACAATTGTAAAGACCAGAGTAAAATTGAAGATCCTAACATCAATACAAAAATGATTCTTGATTTTCTTTTTTAAAAAAATACAATATAGTATCCATTTTTTTAATAATTATATTTCTTTCTTTCTTTTTTAAGTACATCAAGGACAGGGACAGGGACGGGGGAGCCTGATTTAAATTTAGGACCTCTTTTTCAGTGATGACAGGTGATGTCAACTCAACCAAATATTGATGATTTATAGAGACCAGGAGAATAAAAATTATATGTTTGGAGAAAAAAGATGAAGAGATGAACAATTCATTGTAATTTTTGCTTTTAGATGGATTTAATTTTAACAAAATTATTAATTGTATATCGAAAAGTAGATTTAATTTTAAAAAAATGATTAATTGTATATCGAAAAGTAGTCATTATAACCCATTCCTCTTAATTAAATGCGCATTTAGATAAAATGCATCATAATGACAAAAACTAATAAAAATGAATCAATTTTAAATATGTATAAATAAAAAAATATTAATAAAATTTTATTAAACTTTATGATATAATATATATAATCACTTGATGAAAAAAGAAAAAAAGTATGAAGTAGGTAGTCTTATTTGTTCTTTCTTTTGTAGCATGTGGTCTATAAAATTGACACCTTGCTAAAAAGTATCTAATAATTAGAGGTCATGATTCATGGATACCTTCAACCAATCAACTTTGTTTTTACTCATTTGGGCTTCTTCCAACTGCTACTCATTTACAATTTTTTTTATTAAAATTTAAATTACGTGAACTTTCGGCATTATGATGCTATGTCTAATTATATAAATATTTTATTTTGTAAAAAAAATTTAAAATATATTTTTAAAAAATATTATTATATAAGAGCAATATTGTCTAAAATTTTAATTATGGGTGGTAAATATTATATTGGTTAGTTTAAGGGGGTAATTGTTATACGGTTAATAGTTCAGGGGAGCAAAGCATATTTTATCCTATTTTTTATTAAGTTTATATTCTTATTTTTTCATAAAATTAAAATATACAATATGAATATCAAGATAAAATATAATATAAGTGTGTCCTATATATAAATTCTTAACCAAAATGTAGCTAAAAAATATAAATAATTAATTTATTTTAAAAAGTACGCAATGAAAATTTTTTATTTATCAAAATTAGTTAATTTTTTTTAGTAATTTCATCTCAAGATTTTTAATTTCAATGGAGTGAATTAGTTTTGCTTTTTGTTTTTTAATTAAGTTCAAAATTTGTTTTTTTTTAAAAAAAAACCCAATTTTTTAAAAAATATAAAAAAAATTCTAAACGTCTCCAAAACATATAAGACACACAAATAGGTGTGTGTATAATGCGTCATATATCTTTTTTTTTTAATTTAAACATACGAATGCTGCATTCAATACGTGTTCCTGATACATTTAAATTGTGTGCATATTCAATACTGTATTAAATAATTTTTTAAAGTATTCATACATTATAGATTAATACGAATAATTATTTTTAATACTGTATTAAATAATTTTTTAAAATATTCGAGTATTGTACACTGATACAGATAATTAGGATAGTAGAGTTTGGGTTTCCAATATGGAAGGAGCAAGTGGAGAAACCGCACGTGGTCCACTGAATGTCTTCACAAAGCACTGACTTCTGCAAGAAGATAACCACCTCTGTCGGTTTACGTGCCAACTTTCCAAAGCGCTCCCGCGGTTACGCGCTCTTCTTTGCTTCTCCAACATTGTTTTTTTTCCCTTTTTTCTTTTTTTGGTTTGTTCAAATCATATAATAACCTTAATTATCAATCTTAGTTCTGGGACATTGTGAAATTTCTTTCGACTTTCTACAACCATCACACTCTCTGGTACACTCTGGGCACCCCTCTTTCCTCTTCTCTCTCCGATCCTTTTTCACTGTTGATGATTTGATGATGTCTTTTATCATGATCTTGCTCTGAAAAATTCTGGGCATGAAATGAAATGCTAAATGCTGAGTGTGTTTTGTTTGGGGATTTTGATCGGGAGCCCTAGATCTTTTATTCACCCTCGATACTAATTACTGGGATTCTTGAATTTTTTGGTCATCTGGTTCTGTCGGCGATCCCTATCCTGTGTGGGTTGTTATCAGGCGGATTGTAGGGGTTGAGTATGGAAAATCTGCGTCGTATTTTCTGTCGTACGCGCCCGAAATTTCGTGGAAGTTTCAATGGAGTCTGCGTCTTGGTTTTGATTTTCTTGTTTTTCAACAAAGAGGAGATTCTTCAGACCCCATACTCGAAGAAGCCCTTTTCAAATCTTCCCCAGGAGAGCAGCTTCACATATGATTCTCTTGAAAACCCGATTTCTCGGCGGAAACTTTATCAGAATAGTGTCGTTATCAAATCGTCGAACGACAATTTGATCACTGACGGGGGGTTAGAGAGCGATGATTTCCAGTCGAATAGAGAGCCAGCAATTTGCACTGAAATCTATCAACATAGGGGTTATAATTCCAAATGCGACTACTTGAGAGCCAACCCGGATTGTAATTCAGATGGAATTTTCAATTACATTCTGTTCTTTTACTGTGACTGCGAAAATATTCAGCCCTTGGGGTATTTTGTTCTGGCCATTTGGTTGCTTGCTTTGTTCTATTTGCTGGGGAATACTGCAGCTGATTACTTTTGTTGTTCTCTAGAGAAGCTTTCCAATTTGCTGAAATTGCCCCCTACAGTTGCAGGAGTGACTCTGCTTCCTTTGGGGAACGGGGCGCCCGATGTGTTTGCTAGTATTGCTGCTTTTGCGGGCAGGAACTCCGGTGATGTGGGCCTCAACAGTGTGTTGGGCGGAGCTTTTTTCGTTATTTGTATTGTCGCCGGGACTGTTTCCCTGTGCGTAGCTGAGAGAAATATACAGATTGATAAGAAGTGTTTTATAAGGGACGTGACATTTTTCCTCATTGCGCTTGTGTCGCTCTTAGTAATCTTGGTAGTTGGCGAGGTGAGTGTCGGAGGTGCTATTGCATTTGTTTCCATTTATGTGGTTTATGCCTTGTGTGTTGCTGTGGGCGAGTTGCTGAGGAAGCATGGCAGGAGGTTGAAGTTGGAGACCTTCTTGCCTTTATTACCCGTTACCGGAAGTGCGTTGTCTGGTGGAAATGCTGTTGGTGAATTTGACTCTACTCCTCTGCTTTACTCTGATACGGGGGACGGTGTACCACATCTCCAAGCAAAGCTGCCCCATTGGATGTGGGCATCAAATGTGATGATTTATTCCAACGAAGCGGTCAAGACGAGTGATGATGAAAGTCCCAAATACTTGTGGGGTTGGAGTGATGAGGAGATGGCTAGTGAACCGTCATCTTTCTCCTGTTCTAGTCTGTGTGCATTGCTTGAAATACCACTGGCGATTCCTCGCAGGCTGACCATTCCTATTGTCGAGGAGGGGAGGTGGTCAAAGACATACGCTGTAGGTAGTGCTTCCCTTTCACCCCTTCTTTTAGCCTTTCTCTGGAGCACTGCAGATAGCGACAGCCCTACATCTGAAGGGATTCTATATCTCACCGGTGCTATAATTGGTGGTATTCTTGGTCTCCTTGCATTTATATACACCAGCACTGATCATCCACCTCGGAAATTCTTATTCCCCTGGGTCCTGGGGGGTTTCGCAATGAGTATCATCTGGTTTTACATGATTGCAAACGAGCTCGTCTCATTGCTCGTCGCATTCGGTGTCATACTTAGAATCAAGCCGTCTTTGCTGGCATTGACTATCTTGGCGTGGGGAAACTCAATGGGTGATCTGATGTCAAACGTTGCCATTGCTCTGAACGGGGGGCACGGTGTGCAGATTGCTATGTCGGGATGCTACGCGGGGCCAATGTTCAACACTCTGGTTGGTTTGGGTATCTCTCTGCTCCTTGGAGCTTGGTCCCATAAACCAGCATCTTACATCGTCCCGAGAGACATCAGCTTGTATTCCACTCTCGGTTTCTTGATTTTAGGTCTCGTTTGGTCGCTCGTTGTGTTGCCACGAAATGGAATGCGGCCAAGCAAATTGTTGGGGGTGGGCCTAATGGCCATCTACTTGGGCTTTCTGACTCTCAGAGCCACCATTGCCATGGGTGATGGATCACTTAATGTTTCCCGTTGATTACAGTATGAGTTACATAGTGTAATATTTGACTAGTAAAGTTAGATATGAAATAGATTTAGGTGAAACTGAAAAGCTGTTAGTTTGCTTTGGTCTCATGTTGTAAGAAAGCTTGTAAAGTGCAGTATCTATGACTGTTAGGCACCATAACAACCTTGTCCCACAATGCAAGCTCATAAGATATGAAGCTCTGTATTTACTCTTTTACATTGAGAAAAACTCTTATTACTTTGATGATGGCACACACATTCTTCATTCAGATATATCTTTTGTTCAATCTAATTTTCATAACCTCAAAAAAACTTGGATGCCAAGAGTAAATAGTTGTCGGGCGACATGTTTGAACTCATTTTTCCAGACTGCGGCACTGCAGCTTTCTTCTCCTTCGGGTGGATTTGGCCCACCTTTTAAATAATTTAAAAATAACATGAAATAAAAATAAAAAAATATTCTAGTTCATTTGGGAATATCGCAATTTCAAAATTTCTCCGTTAAAAAATGATTCGGGTTGAGGTCATATGTCCACATTTTGAAGTACCTTGGTCTCAAAAGTTGATTAGATAAAGAGACGTTAAGCTTGTAAGGGTGGTCCAACTAGAATAAATTTGGTGGAATTGAAGAACTTGTATTATAATTTATACAATAGATTTTATTGCGCTTTTTTAAAGTTACGTGTGTCAGAACATATACGGTAGGGGTATGATGGTCATTGGCCTTAAGTTGAGGCTGATGATTCTCTATCAACTTCTGGAACGTTCCCTATAAAATAATTAAGAATGATTTTTTTAAAAAAAATAATATTATTAAGGTACTTATCGCTACCGTAGCCGCCCTCGGCCCGCTCCAGCCGTCGTCATCCTTCTCCTTGTAGCATCTCATGAACAACTCTATCTGCTTGAGCGACCGACCGAGCTCTGCCTCCTGTAGAAAAATAAAACAGTTAACATAATATGTATAAAATAATAATAAACCTATAAAGTACTATAATGTATTTACCAACTTTCTCTTGTGCATGCCGATAAAGAAAGATCCCTCGTGGTACACAGTCGAGGACGGCGTGGGGTTCGTCTTATTCTTCGACGACTCCTGTTGGAAATCCTCGCTGGCCCAGTACGCTTGGAGCTGGAGCAATATGTCCTTGGCCAACCAAACTGGCTTGACCAGGCTCGTTCGGCGACAGAGAATGTATAGTTCCTTTGTGCACATTCACAAACGGGTCAAGCATTGCTTTTAGCATTTGTAGCATATCATATGAACTTTTTGTTATAGTACTACTCAAGTTTATCCACTTTTTCCTGTCAACATTGTCTTTTCTATTTTTAACAACTTTTATTGGAAATATTAGCCTAATATTGTGATTATTGACATAATTATGTAAATAATATTATTATTGGGAATATTAGTCTAATTTTTTGATTGTTGACATTATTATGTAAATAATATTACTATTGAAAATATTAGCCTAAATTTTGTAATTATTGATATTATTATGTAAATAATTTTATTATTGAAAATATTAGTCTAATTTTATAATCATTGACATTATTATATAAATAATATTATTATTAAAAATATTGGTCTAATTTTGTGTATTGGCATTATTTTGTAAATAATATTATTATTGAGAATATTAGCCTAAATTTTATGATTATTGACAATATTATGTATGTAAATAATATTATTATTGAGAATATTAGCTTAATTTTGTGATTATCAACGCAAGAGTGTCCTTAATTCTAATAATGTATTTTAAATAGAGTTCCAACCATTTAGCATTGCTATGTTGGAACGATCCTGGGAGCGGACATTATACCTGTTATTTTGGAATACATGTTGACACAGTTTGACCGTTGTAAAAAGATAACCCATAAAAAATGGGAATCATAACGTCTATCAAGTTTAGTTACTATTGTGTTCCAATAGGAAATGGGCTTGGAAATAGTCGGTTGATTCATGCCAAATTCCATATTTTTTTGTAGTGTAATGAGTAGAGATTCAATCCAAATGCAATATATATTTGTTTAACGGGCCTGAAATTGAGTCTAGACCCAATAACATGCATTGGATTTGAATCTGAGCCTAGGCCTTTTCTTTTCTCAATGGGCTTGAGTAAGGCTCCATCTTACCTATTGATAGTCCTAATTCGAACCTAATTTGAATTAAAATTTTTCCTTAACTGAAATTTATAATTTGAATTATTATTGCAAAGGCATCATTTTCACACTCTAGAGGCATAAATGAAACTTGTTGATTCCTCCTCCATGATATATATTCCACTCATACAACAAATTAAAAAGAAGCAAAAGCAAGAAAAAGAGATCAGTTTTAATCACTTTTTGTTCTTACTTTCTTAAAGGAATTTAGGAATCAGAATATATACATACATATATATTCTTATTTTTCACGAAATGCTAATAATTCATGGACATGGCTGCATGAGTTGCTGCACCCTTTTTCTATGGTTGTAAATTCAGCCCATAAAGCTGAATATTCATGATAATATACAAAACAAAGCAAATAGAAAGCTAGCTACTACAATCATTTTGCTTGTTCCAATTTAATTATATATTTTCACTCCCAATATTCTATTATAAAATAATATGATTACATCTTATATTTTATTTAATTTACTATTACATGATGTAAATTTTATCATAATGTATATAAGTTGGAACTGCTGGAGTTAAAAATAAGCACGTGGGCCTATTTTTAATTCTTCAAGAAGGAAGAGAACAAAGAAACGACACAGAACCAACCTAGTTCCGTGGCGAATAGAGTCAAGTTACTTATGGCAGTTTGTGTACATCCAAACACATCATTAGCAATTAATGAAATTTCACTTTTATACAAACAATCTTGATCAAACACATTATTAAAAGGGTTATTACATCAATTAATATTCCAAAAGAAACAAAGAATTAAAGAATAATGGCTTCTGCACTACTAGTAATTGATGGCCTGCATTAATTCTTGCAACAAGTGGAATAAATGAATTTATTTACATATCCATATATATAGTGATATTGCCCTAATTGTGCAGAGATTTTATTACATCATCAACATCTTGTGGATCCATCATATATGTAGTCAAGAACAGCAATTACTCCCAACACAAAGGCTTGATCTGCTCCCTCCATTATCTTTACATGGTAAAAATCCCTGCCTGTCATCACTTGCTCCACCTCCTCCTTCACACCAACCTGCATATATAATACCATGCACAACAATTTCAAGAGAGAGAGAGAGAGAGAGAGAGAGAGAGGGAGAGATGTATCAGTACCTGTGCTATTAAGTGTCCGGTGGAGTCGACAATGCTGCAAGACCGATTCGGGAAGTCACCGTTGATCTTAAAGTTGCCGTAGCTGCTGGAGTTAAGGGAGATTCTGATGGGAGTGTTGCTTGAAAAACATGAATTCGGCTCTTTTAAGGTGAAAACATGGTGATGAGATCCTAAGTAGTCATAACTGTAGCCTTTCCATTGCCTTGTTAGGCTTAATGCCTCAACTATTTCTCCCTGCAACAAATTAAGACACAAACAATTAATGACTCAATCTTGATCATGTGATTGTCTAGACAAACGTTGTTGACGGGCTGGCCCCAAACCATGTTAGAAATCGTATACCTTTCGCCTGATGAGGAGCAAAGCGTTTCCCACACCGTCCCTGAGAATGAGCTCTTCTTTCTTGCCAAGAATTCCACAGCCATCAACCCAAAAAACCACCCTTTGGCTGCAATCAGCCACCACGAAACCACCACCGGTCACCACGTTCGGCCGCCTCCTAACCGTGAGAACCACCTCGGACGGTGAACAATAGACCTTGCTCACTATTGGCTTCATCATGTTGTTCATACTTAGACAGGTTTCCTTGTTTTTAGTATAATATCTTGCTTCATGGGAAGAATCAAATTTATAGACAACGTATGTATGTGTTGTTGTTTTGAGTAGTTGTATGCAATATCTTCAATATATATGTATATATGTATATATATAAAGTGAGTGTACAGTTGGGATGAATGAGTATACTGTTATGTAGTTCAAAATGGTTGAAAACATTAAAACATTCCCTAATTTGTGCATTTCTTGCAGAGATTTTCAGCCTTTGATCTTATCATAATACTCCCCAACAAGAGAGTACAATCAAATCACGAAACTGCCTAATCGAAGGGTCAAATCTGGACCGCATATCCTACTTACCTGTCAATTCATTGATTGCTCTTCCTTCTTTATATGATGGAGGAAGCAATACAAATTCAAAGTATGAAGGAAGAGTTCGTCACACAAGTATTTTATTGTCGAATGAATTCTCATAATAGAGTTTGTAAGTTTTCTTTTTTCTTTTTTTTTTTTAAAAAAAAGGAGTTTTAATCTAGACAAACATTCCTTAAATGGACCAAACTTTGGACTTATATATCAGGAACTTATAAAATCCGACCTAAAAATATCTAACATTATAATAATATCTAAGTATGAGGTATATCTAACATTATAATAATATCTAAATATGAGGTTCAAACGGCAACTATAAAAGAATTTTAAAATTTAACTAGCTTCAATAAAAAATTAAAATAATTTAAAATAATGCCTCGACAATGGTTGAGATGATGGAATTTCACGATGAATGTTGGTCCCTCATAATAACAGAAGTGAGCGATTGGGTTCTCGGTCAAAACGATAGGTAAATCACCCCGTAACTCATTTCAAATAAAAAGTTATGACTATTTGAAATTCCATCGTCAAACCACGTAATTAAAAGATTATATTTTCGACTGATACGCTCCCAAAAGGCTTCTGCCTCTTTTGAATGTTCTAAATTTGAAAATTTGAGTCTCTGTAATTTGTTTAATTTCTTCTTTTATGCAAATTCTAATTATAAAAAAAGAATACCATCATATGATTAAAGTATTTCAGACTGACGATTTTTTTTTTAATAATTAAAATGGCGATCAATAAAAATAGTTTTTTGAACATGATTATAAGAGTTTTTCATCATTGAAAAATATTTGATTTTGAGCAATAATTATTTCTCAAAAAGTAAGCAGATATTAGCAGTGTAGAAAGTAGACTAAAATCACTCTTCATAACTCAAAATGTGAGCAGATGAAATGCAAAATGACTTCTCATAATCAAGTTAGGAATCTATACCACCAAAAGAGTCATATTTAACAGATCTATCATCACCAGCGAATTCACATTTAACTCTGATTCAATCATATGATCTACATTATGAGAAATTATAATTTTTTCTCCATGAAGTACCACTTATATAAATGGTCTGAAGTTTGAACTTTTGAATTCATATTGTATTTGTTGTAAATTCATATGGTCCAAAGTACCACATATTTGTTGTCAAAATTCATATTTACCCCAAATTAACTTATTGTTGATGTATAGCAGATTAAACAAATATTTTTATGACAAATTATCCTTATACATCTTCACACGTTAATGTATATGTGAAAAAGGTACATATATTCGAAGCATCATCATAAGGGTAGTTTAGTCAAAATTTTGTTTTTTGTTAATATTAATAAATTCAATGAATTTATTTGTTAGATAATTGCAAAACTCAGAGTATTAGATGTATTACACTAAATTTCAGAGAAAGAAATTGTAATTATCTCTGAAATTTAGGTATAGGAAACAAAATGAGTAATAATTATAGTTGAATAAGTGAGAAGAAAGCTATATTTCCTCATTTATGGATTTCTTGCCAAGGCATTCACCCTCTATCTTATCATAATACTCCCCATGTAAGGGTAATTAATGGTGTACGACCAGATTACCAAACAACATCATCAATGCCTAAACAAAATTATCTACCACATAGAATGCTTACCTTAGTCTTCGCGAACACCTACGTATGAAACAAAAACCCCCCCCCCCCCCCCCCCCAAAAAAATAATAATAATAATAATAATAATAAACAACTCTAATTGGGGTAGGCCATTTAGGGCTCTGTATTTATATTTTTGATATATAGTCTCTTTATATAAATTATTTATATTTTTTGAATAATTATACATACACTTATCGAAAATACTAATATCATTACACAAACTACAAATATTTTTTTGAAAAATTACATATACACTCTTCAGTAACATCGATATTATTGGGCAAACTATTTCTATTTTTTTAGTTGTAAGGAGTGATTTGTGTAATTATATAAAAAATAAATGTGATTAATATAAATAAATCATATATCAGAAGATATAAATATAATTATTCGTGAGATATATTTGGTTGCCCATCAACAATGACACCACAACCCAGTCCAATCACCATGGCCCAAGACCTGAGGCCCAATCAGGTAAGTACATTCATTTCTTCTTTTCCCTTTTTCTTGGGGGAGGGCGGATATGAATATATCCCCAAAAAAAAAAAAAAAACATATTATGATTTGAACTTATTTTGAACTGTTAATAAGGTCTAGCTTAATGAAATTGAAGCTCCATAATTATAAAATCGTGGATTCAAATTCAATCAATGTGCATATAGATAATTATTTGTTTTAGATAATAGTAATGATTTACGATTAATAAATATTTCATTGTGATTGATTGCTTTAAAATAACAGAAAAATGCAAGCAATCCTCTTGCAATGTCGTAAAATGAGAAAATTACCCTCTCATAAAAAAAATAGCAATTTAAAAAGTATATTTTTTTTACAATGCAATATTTTACCTTCTTATGTTTTTTGAAACTGAAGCAATTTATAGAAAGGTAAATTGCTTCATTTTAAAAAACACGGGGATGTAATTTGCTATTCTTTTTTTAAAGGAGGAAAATTTGTTGATCTGCAATATCACGTGGGGGTAGATTGCATTAAATCCTCAAAATAACAGTGTTGTTCATTTAAAATAATTTATTATGTAATCGGTTCAAATTCGATTAAATGAGTCTGAATTAAAATTTATTTAATAAAATGTACAACTTAGTAATTTCTTCATTAATTTTCTTTTCACAGAAACAAGAACTAAATGTAGGAGTGAGGGAGTGTCTCCAATAATTTCTATTTGAAAAAAATTATGAAATTAGGGATTTGGAAAAAGTTTAATAGAAAATTTTAAATTTAAATTATAAATTCAAAGGATTCTAAATCCTTAAATTCTCAATTTAAACTACATTTTGATAAATATTTATGAATTTTAAATTTCTGTAAAATGAGTTTATTTAAAACCCTTTCTCTGAATTCTCTAGAGAAATACTTTTATGTTTATCTACACTATATCTATACAATATATAAAAAACATATTATTTTCACTCACAAATAGCAGTTACTTACACCGTGATATTAATTTTTTAAATTATAAAAAATATCCTTTCGTATTTTTGACATCCATACTCAACTTCTTCTTCTCATCTATATGAGAGATACTATTTATCTATACTAATATGAAATTTTACTTACACCAAATTATTTTTGTATTGATGATATCCCTAAATTAATTTTATTATATTTGTTCATATTTTTTTTTAAATATGATGTGTTGTTCATATATCTTATTTATAATGCATTTTAAAGCATATATATTTGTTTATATATGCACACCGAAATGAGCGTGTCATAACGGCTAGTTAATATAAAAAGAAAAGTCACTACTCACTCATAACTAGAAGTTTGTAACACCACAACACCAAACTTCAAAACACCAAAACCTTTAAATATTTGAATTAATATAATTACTTATTTATCTCGAATGGTGTACGATACCATTTGATCACCTATTTATCCTTTATTTTCACTCATATTAACCGCATGATCCGCTTTCGATCATATATTGATTTTTGTTTTTAAACTTATATTTTATCTATTTGATTATATAAACACAAATACTACTTACCATGACAATAAATAAATTAAAATAAATTTAAACTGGGCCTATCGAGTCCGATATGGGGATACTAAGTTTGAATTCAATCGGGGGATCCTAAGTTTGAATTCAATCGTGTCGAGTCCTAAATCCAAACATTTTTTGATGGGTTGTATTTGTATTTTCACAAATTCATTTTAAATCCCGACTTGTTTATATCCCTATTATTTATTTCAAGAGTTGGAAGTATACTCATAAAACATTTATTAGTTTCATTTTCTTTTATTTTTATTTTTATTTTATATAATATAATATTTAATAATTGAATTATTGGTGAAAGTGGGACATAATAATAACAGGACTTATTGCCAATTTTTGCGATGATGTACCATACCCCTACATACACGTCATCGCCCATGGCTTAAAATTCAGCACTCCCATCAATTTCAATAGGTGTGGGGTACTGTCGGCTGAGTTCATCAAAATTCAGAGTTTCAACTCATTAACTTGGAATTATTAAACCAATCTTGTCTAAGCGGTTTGGTATAGTAATTCAGAATAAATTTGAAATTATAAACTTGAATATTAATAAATTTATGCATATTTCTTTTACTTTATATAAATTATTTATAATTATATTGATGTAACGATGTTAGTTGAATCGAGAGTTACTGTAATTTATTATTTATTGGTTTTAGTATATTGATATATTGATTGAATTAACGCAATGTTTAAAAAAAAAAGTTGGAGCTATTAAATTCCCTAAAACAATTAATCAATAATTGCAAATTTGTTAGAAATATATATATTTAAAAATTACACTTTATGATTTTTTTTAAAAGAGAAAAATAATGTTATTATCAAAACAACTAAATGTTTAAATGTTTATAAGCATATTTTTAAAGCTTAAATGCATTTCGATCCCGTCATTTAGGTTATTAGCATTTTCGTTCTTTAACTTTCTAGGATAGTATTTTTGTCCTGCATTATTATATTTTTCATATTTTTAGTCAATTTTTTTTCCACTAGAGTTCGCCCTTCTCACCAAAAAATACACATACATCTCATGTGACTTTTTAAAATTGAGGTTATTATTCCTATTAGCTCATTTTTTTCAAATTTTTTGTTTTTTAACTTTTTAAAATATCATATTAGTCATGCATCTTTTTAATTTATCTATTTCAATCCTTTTTTTGTATTTGTCGAAGTTCACCCTTCTTGCACGTCGAGATGACTTCAAGCAAGCTCCAGTTGACAGATCGATTCAATAGAAAAAAATAAAATAGAATTGCATTACAATTGCCTTCATCAAACCGCTTATTTCCTTTTTCTTATAGCTATTATTATTTTCACTCTGTAAATTAAATAAAGCATTAAAAGTATTACAAAACTTGATGAAAGTCGAAAGAAATAATCATCATTTTTTTAAAAAATAAAATTATTAATTCATAGTTTATGAGGGCATTTTGATCAGTTTACCATAAAAAATAGATGAAAATCTAATGGGGACTAACAGTTTGAGCAAATTGTTATAAGATCTTTAAAATTGAGCAAAAATTATTAATGACAATTTTTTACCCAAGATTTAAAATGCAACAATAATCGGATACATTGTTTTTGTTGTTTATAGATATGACAATGAAATGTCATAACTAAAGTGACCATGGGATGCTTCTTCCACATCTTACATACAAACAATGAACCATTTGAAGAAGTCATCATTAATACATTTGTCAAAGTTCATCTTAACTATTACATATTAGTCCTTGTATCTTTTATAGGAATAATTGCACTTAGATACTTAATTTATGATTTATTTATACATTTTTTTTGCATGAAAGATATGGGGAGTTTGTATAATGATGTTGACGTTTTTTGGGGAGTATACATGTAATTTTCTAAAAGACACTGGGGTTTTTTATAAATGATGGTAACGTTTCTGATGAGTGTATGTATAATTTTTTAAAATGCAGGGATAATTTGTGTAAGTAAACCATAGGTGAGGGATGTAAATGTAACTATCCCTTCTTTTTTTATTTCATTCTTTCATAAATGTTCCGTTTATTCTGAGTATTTGGCTAAATGAGTGATAGGATTTGATTAAATGTAAGTTTTAAAAAAAAAGCCCGTAATTAATTATAAATCATTTACTTTCTAGGATTGATTAATAGAATAAAATTACAATTTGCTACAATATTAATGGCTATGACTAAAAGTTGTAGTAAATAACTATTATTTATTACGGTTAAATAAAATCAATACAAAAACATTAGATTTTTCCATCAAGAAAAATTATTTACTATAAATAAGAGCCATGGTTTTTAATCATGCCAAATATTTTAGCTACCTTAATAAAAATCACAGGTATTAACTATTGATTATTCATAATTAATAATTATTTATTATTAACCATGATGATTAAATATTATATTTGTGGTAATGAATTGTGCAAGTGAGCTAATAACTCAAACCTCCCTCCCTCCCAGTAAATTGGTAAGAATGCTGACTCCATAATGTGATGTAAACGAACTATTAGAAGGCATTAAAAATTTGATCCAAACTTGTAAACTCAAAGTAAACGCGACAATTTGAATTGCAAAAACATATAGTGGTAAGTGGTAAGACTAACAGCAACAGCAACAGAGATTCTGATTTGATCCTCCCCAAGAAGGAGCTTTGTTTTTCAGGGGGGGGGGGGATTGGGAATGGGAAGAAGAAGATGTACGGTGACGAAAGCAAATCTATCAACTCCTTTTTATCTTTTTAATTTTTTACCCAATACTGTAAAAACGAGGAGATGAAAGTACAGTTAACGGCACAATCAAATTCAACTTTGGCTCTTCTTCTCTTTCAAAACTATCTCTCTCTCTCTCTCATTCTTGCCTTCTTGCATCCTACAAAGCAGTCACGTGTGCTCTGCGGTACGGCGTCGTGCTTTAGGCACCCACCCCACACTGCCACCCTCTGTAAATCTCTGCAACACCATTGAAACACAACAACAATCTACACACACAAACACACTCAACTGCGTGGAAAGGGAAGTGACAGAGCTCTTACTTTAACGCCCCTACCCCCCACTCCACCCCACCCCCCTCAACTTTGTAGTAGTAGTAGTAGTAGTATAGTAATAGTAGTAGTAGCAGCATTTGTTTCTACCCACTCACTCACATATGTCCTCTCTTGGCAGCCTTTTTCACTATTAGCATCGCCATCATTGCTCAAAAGCCCGTCTTTTTCCTCCCATTATAGCCCACTTTTTACTCTCTCCCAATTCCACCAGTAAAAACAAGATCAAGAATTAAAATATAATTGTGGGCTGTGATTAATTTCTTTCTTTTATTGATTTGTTTTTTGTGTTCCTCATGAAATGAATGCATCTGCAGACAAGTGTGGGATGAAGTAAATGAATCATTTATTCAGCTACGCAGGCATTTATTTGCTTTGTTCTATACATGGTATGCTGCTCGTGCATGTATGTGTATCTGTATTTACAATTAGCAAATAGTAACGCTTGCTTGCTTGCTTGCTTTGTTCTGTTAATGGCTCTCTCTCTCTCTCTCTGGCTGTAGTTGTTGTTTGACAGAACTTTTGGGGCCTGGACCCCTGTAATTATCCCAAGAGTCAGAGAACTCAGTAATTATTTCCTCTGTCTTCTTTTCTTTCTTGTAACTTTTCGTTTTCCCATTCCCATACCTAACAGCAATTTCTCTCTCTCTCTCTTAGTCTGCAGGGTTTATGTGTGTTTGTTTCACTATACTGAAAATCAGCATTGCCCAATTTGGTTATCCTTACTTCTGTTAGTTTTCCAGTGCTTATTGTATGATTACATAAGCGGAGGGTAGGGGGTGAAAAGGAATCTTGGAGAAATGGCTGGCTTAAGGGGCAATGGGTCCGTGCCGTCACTGCCGCCACCGCGGCCGAAGTCGCCACCCCAGTATCCGGATTTGTACGGGAAGCGGAGGGAGTTGGCCAAAGTTCAGATGCTGGAGAGGGAAATTGGTTTTCTAGAGGTGAGTTTAAAGGATGTCAAGTTTCACTGTACAAATTGCTCTGTTTCAGTTGTTTTTTTTTTTTTTTGGCTGAGTTTAAAGTACACTTTCTCTGGTTTCCTTCCGCCTCACATTGAACTTATTTTAGCTCAAGATTGAATCCTGCAGCGGGTCTGTTTGTTTGGAGGACATTGGAGTTAGATTTCACAAAATCTTTGTTAAATTAGTGTTCATTGCCAACTTGTAGCAAATTCAACAGTTCTTGAGAAATAGTCCCAGCAATCAAATCCAAACGGGCTGTTTTTTATGTTTCTTGAATATTCTTGCTTTTTTGTGTTATGGCTGCTGATTGATGATGAGTTAGCTTATTTCAATCCTTGGGAAGGTAGGTGGGGAAGAGAGGCTTGAACTACGAGACCATTTTTATAGCATGTGATGTCTCCCTGTGTTTTTTATTTGTGGAAATACAAATTCCCTGATCCTTTTGTAAGGTGTGTCGTGCCGAACTGGCGGCACCTCGAGCTCTATGTAGATTTTTTGTTGTAATTAAGCAACCTGAGTTTGAATGTTTACTTTGGACCACATGAGCAATTTCCTCTTTAAAGACCACAAAATCTTGTATTAACTTGCTAACTAGAAGTTCGATGACTCCCGACTCGGGACTTGCCTGGATTCAGATTCTTGTTAGAGTTGTGAGAAAAAATCGCTCGAGCACTTGGTCTTCTTACAGATGCATCTCATCAGTTTCACCCCTTGACCTTTGTTTGCTGGAGTAGTTTGTGAAGGGCAAAGCTGTCTGATGAACTTCAGATATTCTGGTACTTGGCAGTTTTCTGGAGAACCTTTGGATCTTGTTGAAACTTTGTGGTGATTTACTGTCCTGTTGGCTTCTAAGGTGTTGTATTCAGATTGTTGCAGATACATTAGGAAATGGAGTTTTAAACTTCAATGTTTCTGTATCATGTGAAGCATTCATATGTTAACAACCGAGTTCATTCCTCTGTTCATGACCATGACTTTACTGCCGGAAAAGTTTAATTTTCAATAATAGATTTCATTGGAAATTCGTTGTGGACAGGAAGAACTGAAATCTATTGAGGGCCTTCAACCAGCTTCAAGATCCTGCAAAGAGTACGTTACTTACTGGCATTGCATTTGCTTTGAATTTTAAGTAACCATTTTCAAGAACATATCCAACCGCCTCACACGTGGTTTTGCATTCCTCAAATTATGTCGATCATGCTACCATCTTATCACCAGTTAGCAGTAATGAGTATTCGGAATTGGCAGGGTTGCAGATTTCGTAATAGGAAATGCAGATCCTCTCATACCTACGTAAGAACCAAAAACTTGATTTGATTCTTCTTGCATGTCGATGTGTAATAATACTATGTTATCATTCTTCTTATCTTGCCTTTTAAATCTTGAAAGCAGAACCAAGAAGATCCGCAGATCACGTCGCTTCTGGAAATGGCTCTGGTACCAAGCTCTCAACTCCATATTTAAAGTTCACATAAGAAGATCTAAGATGAGATGCAGTACTTTTAGAGCTGAATTCTACTCCTTAAAGGGGAAAAAGATACATAGTTTCTCCTCCAAAACTGATTAAAACTTAATCTAGTCCCTCTGTTCGAACAAGGATGAGAAATTCACTGCAGTTTAGCTGAAGAACGTAGAAGAACCTGGGGAAGGACCTTTTTCCCATAAATAGAAAAGTGACATGGATTTTATACATGTAACGCAGTGAAGTGAAACACAAGACGAAAACCGAAACTAACTTAAAACCTTCTTTAGGTTATGTGTTAAACTTACTCGGCTCTATTCCAGAGCAGATACTTCTGTTTATAACACGAATTACCTTTTTGGGCAGTGGAGTATCCTGTTTCAACGTATCGTGGATCTGCTGTTGTAGTTGCTTGCCTCATTTCCAGATTCCAAGCTGCTGCTGCGACTGCATGGAATGCAACTGTTGCTGCAACCCCTGTGTGAAGTGCCGAATGCCCAAGTGCCATTGTTTCTCCTGCTGGAATAGCCAATGCTTTAACAAGTGCAAATGTAGCCTGGACTGCTGCTGCTGCTGCAGCATACCAAAATGTCCATCCTGCCCTACCTGCTCTTGCATGAAGTGTACATGTAATCCTAAATGTCCCAAGTTAAATATATGTTCATGTTGTCACAAAAGCTGTTGCTACCCTTGCTACTTCTGTTATTAGCACAACCTCAATTAATATAACTATGTGTGCTGTTCTACTGCTTTTCCCTTTATGGATCTCCTTTTTGAGGTGTTGCGCTTGCCAGTCTTGATAAGTTAATTATGATATAACAACGCGCGCATAAAATCATGTATGGTCTATCAGTTTATAAACTGCATGAATAAGGCTTTGTATTCGGCCGGTTTAAAATCCCATTAAAAACAAGAAGGTGCGTCAAGCCCAGTTCAATTACATTACAGTTCACTAACGCGCGAAAACCGACTTTTGAGGAACATAGTATCCTCTACTTTCCCATAATTAGTTGTTCCAAACCCCCTTGTCCGAGATTTCCTGTAGTGACTGGAGCCCATAATGTCAACATCTCACAGCTGCGTCCATGAGAAGGCAACCGGGCTCTTCACTTGATCTTGTGCATTCTTCCAAGTAATTGAACCAAATGCATGAGACACTGGATTAACACTCTTCTTGGACGTGAACGTAACTGTATACCGTTGCTTATCTCCTACGTTCTTGAACACGAGTTTTGAGGGCTTCACGCTCACAGCCACAGTTGGGGGTGCCTCAACGGAGACAAGGTAAACAGACCCTGCAGCTCCCACGTTGGTTAATTCTCGGGAGTACTTTACGATTCTAGACTTGCCGAACAGCACGGAGAAGGAAGGATAGTTGAGCTGGCCAGGGTCACGGAACTTTCGAGCACAAGTGATATTTGGGCGTTTAGCAATAGCCTGTATCATCTCAACAGTATATCGCAACGAGCAAAGGAAAGCAACATAATCTTCTGGTGTGGCGTCATACACAAGCCCCGGAGATAGGGCCTTGTGGGGATTGACATGGCCGGCTCCATGAGCCCACGGAGTAGAGAGTGAGTAATCGGCAGCATCACGGAGCGGGGAGTTGGCGTTGTCTAGTGTGTATGCCGTGGTCATCAATGCTGATTTAATGGCGCTTGGGCTCCAATTCGGATGGGCTGCTTTCAGCAGAGCTGCTAAACCGCTTATGTGAGGGCAAGACATCGATGTACCTGCAAATTTCATCATACAGTTAACCTACATGATTCGACATCCAAGGCCATTAACCAATTGCAAACCAAACTGATGAGAGAAAGAAACAAGGATTTCAAATTGGATATTCTATACCAAATCCTATTGTATCTTCGATGAGTTTACATGATATATTTTATTTAGAAAGATTTTATTCAAACTATGATGTTTAATATATTAAATAAAATAAAAAATGCAATGCACAAGAGAACTAGTGCCACCGCACAAGAAAACGGACACCATAGAAGTCAATAAACAAAGGACTCACAATCTTTTTCAAGCACGCCCAACTCCATAAAGTAGTTCAAAAAGGCTCCTCATGTTAGAAAAATAATTGCACACACATATGCAATGGTATCTGAGATCCAACTTTTATCTTTTTAATAAAGTAAACAGATCATCCTTATCACCATTTTTGACAATTTTCAGTTCTTGATATTGCAGTTCATCCTTTGGCAACCCGAATGACACGGAGCTCCTATGATTAGGATGATTTCGATGAATTAACATAATTTTGATTCAGCAAACACTAAATGATTATCGAACAACGACAGAAATGAAAATAATAACTGAGATTATAGCCGTTATGTATTCACTCTCACCAGACATGATGTTGAACTGAGTCTTCCTGGTGTCCTTATCAAGACCACTGGGCCCCAGAGCCCGTGACCATGCGGCCAAGATATTCACGCCCGGCCCGATTACGTCCGGCTTCAGAATCTGCGGCGTCACCATATTGGGCCCCCTTGAGCTGAACGCCGCCACGACCGGCGACGGCTTTACATTCACCACCGTCCCAGCAAAGCCCATCATAACCGTCGGGTTCTTAGCCGTCTTCACGTACTGCCTTATCATATCACCCGCTTTCCTCCCCACCGCCACAGCCGGCAAGAGGTGGCTGTCAGCTACCAGCTCCTCCCCGCTGGCCGCCGTATTGGCCAGAATCATCCCAACACCGCCCGCCTCCCTCACCACCGCACCTTTCTCAACCCTCGGACTAATCCCTCTATCACATACCACCACCTTTCCACGCACGGTGGCGGGATCCAGAGACCCGGCTAAGCACATATTGCTAGAACTATTGCTACCTTTGTTGTACACTAATTCCACCATCCTCCTCCCAATGCCTTTTCCACTATACAGTGAAACTCCAGTGTATTTCTTGCCGTTGCCTAAAATGGCGAAAGCAGGGAAATCCCTGTCTATTGTGCCAGCACCAACAGTCATAATCCATGGCGCAACATTTGCGAGTGATTCTTTAGTAGGCCCACTATTTCCTGCCGAACATGAAACTAAAATACCTTTCTCCATTGCTGCAAAAGCTCCAATCGCGATGGTATCACGGAAATAAGGAGCAGATCCACCGCCTAAAGACATTGACAGAACGTCAACTCCATCCAGAATCGCACGCTCCATTGCAGCAAGTATGTCGGACCCAAGACAACCAGTTTTCCAGCAAACTCTGTAAGTTGCCAATCGGGCGTGAGTTGCCATTCCACGGGCAGTTCCTCTGGCGTAGCCTAAGAGGCTGGCGTTCACCACTTGGGAGCCGGCGGCGGTGCTCGCCGTATGGGTTCCATGGCCATCTGTGTCGCGGGGGGAATGTGCCTCCTTCTCCCCAGATGCCACGCTATACCCTCTGGAGAAGAATCGGGCACCTATTAACTTCTTGTTGCAGTGGATTTTGGGATTAAAATCATGGGCGGCTTCACACTCGCCCCGCCACCGCGCCGGCACATCAGGCATGTCAGCATCGATGAAGGACTTAGATTCGGGCCAGACCCCGGTGTCCAAAACGCCAATTATCACGTCTTGAGAGGCCTGATTGAGTTCCTGCAGGCTGTGCCCCGCCCACGGACCGAGCCCACTGTCAAGTCCCAAAAACTCCGGAGTGCGGGTGGTATGGAGACTGTAGATTGTGTCCTCATACACTCCAACCACCGACTCCGATTGACGAAGGGACTCGACTTCCTCCGGGATGAGGGCGGCGGCGTAGCCATGGTAGGCCACGTCGTAGGTGTAAAGAAGGGAGTCCCCGGCGCCGGAAGTGAGCGACTGTAAGTGGTCAGTGTACCAATCGCTGTGGGTAGCATAGGATGCGGGCTTCTGGTGATGCTTCATGTGCACGATGTAAGTTTTCTTGGCACAGGTCAGATGCAAACATGAGGGAATAACAAAGGAAACGGCGAGGAACCAGATGACAGCCCTGAACGCCATTGTTACAGATATGAAGATGAGAATGGAGATTAATGTGTGTGTGTGTGTGGGTGTATTGGAGAGTGGAGACAGTCGGGTGAGACTGTCAAAAGAGAGTAGAAGGTAAAGGGAGGCGGTTGTCGGGGTTATAAACGTGGAGGGGATAATTACAAGGCTTAAGGTTTCGTTTTTTCACGAGAATGCCACTCCCAACTCAGAGTCGGTTTGTTTGGATTAGATTTTAGGGGGCAAGTTACAAGACTTGATATTTTTATGTTATATATATTATTTTAGGACAAATTATTTTAATAATATCAAAAATCGAGTAATGTTTTGAAACTTTTAAAGATATAAAATCGCGGTGTCATTATTTTTATTTAAAAAAATTAGGCACCCTAATTTTGAATTACGGTGTCTTTTCATATTTAAAGAAAAAGAAAAATTCAGGGACACCGCCATATCAATTTATGGTGCTTTTTCTATAAAAAAAAAATTAATGTTTTTGTCTCTAAGCATTTTGCCTATTTCTCTTCAAATTAATAATACACAAGATTTATTAATTTAGAAACTAATTTAGATGGTTAATAATATGGATAAACTATATTAATATTTTTTTAAGTTAGATCAAATTACACAAATACCGTCTGTGTTTTATATTAAATTAAAATTATTTTTTCCTATAAAATATATTATAATAATAATAATAATTTTTTGTTGCGATATCGTCACTTCAATTAAGTCACGTGATATAATTGCTGTCAGTTTTAAGTTTATTTCTTCGAAAATATAAGTTACAAATAAATTGGCTCGTAAATATTTTAATTAGTCATTTCCCTTCTTATTATATAAATATGGTTTTTTTTCTTTTTTTATAGAAAATGGCACCGCGAATTGATTTGATAGTGGCACTAAATTTGTCTTTTTTTTAAAAAAAAAAAGCACCGTGGTTTGAAATTGCGGTGCTGTTAATTTTTTTTTAAAATAAAAATGGCAGTAATCGCGGTGCTGCCTATATCTTGAAAAGTTTTAGAACAACACTATTTGTGTAATTTTATTTTTTTATATTATTAAAATAATTGCTCTTTTATAATTATATTTTTTAATAATATTAAAATAATTTAAATAATACCTATCTCTTAAACTAATAAACGTGACACTTATTCTCTACAATTAATTTTTTTAGACAATATAATCCTTATATTATATATATTTAGTTCAAAGAATTTCATTTTTTAGCAACTTTGTATTATAAGTTTAATTAAAAAAATTAATTAAAAAAATCTTTTATTTATAATAAAGTAAAATATGATTAGTGAGTTAAATTTATGATTTTCCTTTTTCTTGCAAAATTCAAAGTCAAGTAATGAATAAGTATAACAAATATACAAAAATATTTCTTGAAAAGATTTTATTAATTTGATAATAAAATTAAGTTATTAATTTGGTAACAAAAACTTAATAAAATTAAATTATTAACTATTTATTCTTTTAGATAAAAATGAGTAATTACATATCAATTTTTAAACATATTTTTTTTAAGAAATATGATAAAATATATTTTTTCATTTGGTTAAGCATATATATTTGTCAATTTTATTTTAAAAATATGCATGATACCCCACTTTTAATTTAAATTCTTAATTTACTAAAAAAATTAATTAAAAAATAATTTGGTGATGATTTCAATTACAAAATACCAAAGTATATTCGAAATAATATAATGGTTCAAGGCATTAGGGGCATTTTTGTCCAATCAAGGGGGTAAGTGTTATATTTGTTAATTCAATGAAATAAATATTACATCAAGTATAATTCAGAGGGATAGAGTGTGTTTTATCCTAGATTTTACGTCACAAAGTCTATTTTATATTAGGGTAAATTACATTTGTCATCCCAATTACGTCCGTTTTATATTTTATTATTGATTTTTTTTTTGTCAACTTTTGATCATAATTAACAAAATTTGCACTTAGGCATATGTAACTATTCTTTTTTGTTGATTTTTCTATCAAAAAAACATCACATGTTGTGCACATGTGAAAAATATTACATCATATAGCCCTTAAATATCACATGTGCACTGCATGTGATTTTTTTTTTTAAAAAAGATTAAAAAATAGTTATAAATGAAAAAATGCAAAATTTTATAAAATTGAAATGCTTGTTAACACAAAAAAAAAAATAGATGCCAAAATGTAAAAACCCGATTATAATTTGACATAATTACGAATATCCTCTAATTTTTTAAAAAATTATAAATATTCCCCTCATACGAAAAATAATTATGTAGTCCCTAAACGGTGAAATAGACATTATCGTTTCACCCTTATTGAACTTTTTTCTGGAAAATAAAAAGAGTATTAAAAAAAGTATAAAAACCTTTTAGGGTGTCTGAAATAAATCATCTAGAAGAAATATTAGTTCGTAAAATATTTTAAATAATTATAATATATATATCATTATAATTTATAATTCAAAAGGACATTTTAATCAGTTCACCATAAAAATTAGGGATTATAATTTTTTAAATAATAAAAAAATATCTGTGATTTTATGATTAATAAATTTAAATTTCGCCAACTAAACTCGACTCGATCAAATCATAAAGAATGCCATTTATATGCAGTCATGGAATGTAGATGCAAAATTAATTAATGAAAAACAGGAAAATGAGAGTGGGAGACACCTATCTACCACTCTTTACAACAAAGGTTGTCAGTAGGTACATTTTGACTCATGTTCTGTAATTGCTTTAAACATATATATATGTATAATAATATACTTAAAACTACTTCAAATCTCTATTGCACTCAACAGCTTTCTTCATTTCAACCAACTCAGAAATCTCCCCACTATAATTAAAACGCTAAATTGAAAAGAAAGCCCATCTAACATACAATTACGCTTTTCCCTTTAAAAAATTTGATATAATTATACGTAAATTTTTTTATAATTTAAAAAATTAAATTTTAACATTTATAAATTTTGCTATCGTCTAATAAATAAATATCTCTATTAGTTAAAATTTATTGAATTTGATTATATTAACAATATATATATATATACTTCCGATTGACATATTACTAACTTATTGCAGGTTAAATAAATCTTTTTATGACCAAATTACCCTCATACGTCTTCACGCATTAACATGTGAAGAGACATATTTTCACCGTTATAAGAATAGTTTAGTTCGAAAAAAATTAATTGACCTATAATTAATCAACAATAAGTTAATCGAGGCTAATATCAATCTTCATTCATTTTTTTGTTAATATCAGTAAATTTAGAATAACGAGTGGACTTATTTGTTAGACGGAAGCAAACCTCAAGGGTGTTAGATGTAATTTTCTACTAAATTATAAAAAATTTACGTATAATTACACCAAATTTGAAAAGAGATGTGTGCAGTTATCCCTAATTATAAGTATCTTTTTGTCAGTTAAAAAAAAATAAAAATGCTCACTTTTATTCTTGACATCTGTTTCAAAAAGAAGATTATTCTGTTGGTTTTTATTTAATTTATATTAATTTTAGAATTTTAAAATATTTTATAATTAAAATAAAGTGAAATTAAATTTACACATATAATGTGTGTAAAAATGTTAGAATCATCATCAATTTGTTTTACATGGGTTGCTTAATGTTGTGGATAATATTTGATGTTTTTATTTAAGATAAGGTAATTTAAAAAAAAAAAACTAAATAAATTTTAAATTAAAACAAAAATGATAAAGTATATTAGATACACATTCAATACAAATTTTCTTAGACCAAAATCATCAAAGTAAAATCAAATAGAATAATTATTTATATTTGGATCTCAAAATAAAATAATAATTAAAAAAATTAAACTTAGCAATAATTTATTATGTTGTTTATATACATTAGATTTATCAATGTATATTTAATTTTTATTTTTATTCATAATTTATCAATAAGATCATAATCAGTGAGACTCCATTCACAAATAATGCTTTCACGAATCTTTAAAGTATGCATCATTTAAAAAATAATGTATATAAAAATAGTAAATCTAAATATTAATAGCAATCGAGTTTATTATTATAACACATTAATTTTCAATTTTATCACTTCAACCAAATGTTATTGTCTATTAAGATGTCAAAAAGTATACATAGCATAATTAATATGTTCAAATAACTAATTACTCAATTATTTATTAATCAAAAGTATATATGATTAAAGAATTACACAATAAATAATTTTTTAATTTTTTAAATTTGATCACTTAAATTTAAATAGATTGATAAATAATAATTTAATTGAATTAAAGAAAAAGGTCTAAATTAGGTACATAAACCCATAATTTTATGGGCGAAAACCCAACCAAAATCTAATTTATACATTTTTTTAAGGCATTACCTTACCCATTTATGCCCCTACATTCTAGGGATTGATACTTGTGTCAAACCTATCCTATTATGTAATTAACACATCACCCTTTTTTGAAAAAGAAGAAAAAAGAAACCCCACCAGTTGTACAATAAAAAAGAGAAAAAATATTCAGGGTAGATTACAAATATCTTTATGAGATTTAACATAATTATGAATACCCTCGTTATTTGAAAAATTTACAAATATTCTCTTTAAATAAAAAAATAATTATATAGCCCCTAAAAGCTGAAGTGAAAATTGCAATTTATCCTTGTAGAATTTTTCTAAAAAATAAAAAAAATATATTCAAAAAATGTAAAAAGAAAAATAATTGTGGATAAATATATAATCTACAAAAAAGTATTAGATCATAAAAATACTTTAAAAAATCATAAGATATATATAAAATTATAATTTATAATTCAAAAGAGCATTTTAATCAGCTCACCACAAAAATCAGATAAAAAACCTAACAAAATAAGCTCATTGTCAAACGAAAATTAAAATAAAAATATATTGTAATTTTTCAAACAACAAAAAAATATTTATAATTATATCAAATTTCAGAAAAAGTAATTATCGTCCGCACTAATAACTATCACATGTGGTGGCAGTAAATGATATTTTTAAGGAGAAAACAGTTATTTTATTCTATTATAATAAAGGACAATTTTTGAACTAGATTCTTTGTCCAGCCTCTGTATTATTTCATATCAAGCCATCTTGGGGTCGTCGGCCCAATTGGTAAAGATACAACATTATGTCCAAACAAATATCAACATGGCTGTTGAGATATATATATAGCAAGATCGTTTAAGCTGAAACTAGTAAAGATTACTAAGTAGATGAAGTGGAGACGTAGTCCCAATATAAACACCCAATGTTATGAAAGCAAACATTCTGAGAGGTGGGCAAGAATCACGGGAGCAGCAAGTTTAACCCAGGTCTTGATAGGATAATCACACCGTTTTCGCTTTAGCTGGAGTAACCGAAACATCATTAACGACAAGCATAGATATCACAATCATGCACAACGATCTCAAATCTTAAAATATACATATAACACCCTCCAACAAATCTAGGTTTCCTAAATTTGCTACAACGAAAACTAAATGATTGCAGCGAAGCATTGAAGCAGTTCCGATCTGTTCAACTGCGACTAGTGATCATACTTCTGAAAATCCCAGGTTGATTCCAATCTTCTGATGCAGAATAAGAATATACCTCAGGACAATACCAGCAGGGCCCTAGTGACCATACTTCTGAAACTCCCACTCGCTGTTATCTGTAGAATTTGGTTAATGATTAGATATTAACACTTCCATGTAATGATGTAATTCACAGTGACATAGTCAAATTTGCAGAGCACTTACCCAGAGGGCAGACTTGACGGGTCTTGAGCCATCTGCTAATGCAGTGGAAGTGGAAGGCATGGTTGCAAACACCTATAGCAATTTTAAAAAAGAATAAGAGAATAAAAAAATCATCACGATCAGCAGGAGAAATTAAAAGCAACTAACACATTGGCATCAAGCAGGTTTATAACTGTGATTCACAGACTAAGTGATGAAATAAATGGCATATAATGAAGGCACTGCTTAAAACTCTAGTTTAAAGACCAGAACTTTCTAATGCTTCATCTCAACGTAAATACAAAATTCCAATATTGTATAGAACACTGCCTGTTTGCTATCTCTTACACTAAACTCCTACTACTTTTCTTGTGAAATTAGTCCAAGTTATAATACAACTGAGGAAGTTCTCTAAAGTAGTTTTTAGGCATGGCACGGAGGTGCTGCTTGAAATTTAACCAAAAATCTTCACACAGAAGACACAATGTGACACCAATAAGAAAACATGTCTGTAATATTAGGTGTAGCAACTGCTTTTTCTATTGTTTTATTAACCGGTTCATTGTCCTGGGAGAGGTGGGATCGATGCAAGACTACTACTTTAAAAACAAGAGTTCATTTTCAAATGATACTTCATGCCACTTCCATTCATGAATAACATCATTAAGAAACCTGGTACTCAAACACAGTACTACAACAGAAAGGCTCAGACCAGATGAAACTTCAATCAGACCTAAATGTAGAATGTAGCTAGTTTCTTGAACAAAGGGAGACAGGATAACAACTGTCAATAAAATATTCATAAGGATAGTGCAATATAAGATATGGCCATCAGCAGATTTTCAGTTTTGGGTTCTGGGCATATTCTTCACTATATTATCTAACCAACACTATTACATATTTCAGCTGCCAATGATTGCTCACCAGAATTCTTACGTACGGAAAGACTACATGTTAGCTAGTATGCTTGGCATAACCATTTTGAGAGGGTAACATTCAAGAAAATAAACAGAACTGGTAAGGGCTATGGCGGTCAATGAACAAAACTCAGAATATTTGCTACAAGTGTTACTTTTAGGAGGGCCTTATTACAACCTTAGTTCGTTCCCGGAAATTTTCATTTTTAATTACATCAAGTTTATTATGTCCCACTATCAGTAATATTACTCGGAAATTACGAGAGATATTCCCTGCACATCATGACAACTGATATATGTGACTAACTGAGCTAAATGACCCGCCTATTCCAACCAAGGGAAGGAATAAAATAGCAGGTCTACTGAGCTTAGGCCTACAGCAGGCGGCAGAGGACATGTGCAGGTGCTATCAGCCAACTCTTTAACTTTTCAGACAAGTGTGAAGTTAGTTGACTTTGATGCTGCAAAATCTCATATGCTACTAATTTTCATCTTGATAAAATCCTTCGAGTGAATATAATAAAACTTACAACAGCAATCTCAGAATGGCTGCTGAACGGTAGCAATGCAGCTCACATTTTGGAATGCAAGTAGTGAAAAAAAGAGTTTAATTGAGTTCACATCTTGAGTTAATAGAAACCCTTCGCACCTGCTGCCTCAGATGTGACATTAAAATTCAATTTAATGATGAAACAATTGAGAAAACCACAAGATTGTTTTGCTTAGCTTTTAAGATAACATGCCTGAACAAAGAGGCTATGCGGTACAAATAGTTCTATTAATGGAAAATTTTAAAATTTATCAAGGTAGAAGATCTCTTGAAGCCTCGGCAAAATTTTGGCAAGAAAATGTTCAGTTGATTGGAAGGACATCCTTTCTGCAGAATAATATTCCCCCACCAATATTTCACCCCAAAGACAAATTATCCAACAAAAGGAACAAGACCTAAATTGATATAGATAGAAATGGCAAGGAGGTTACTTGGGCATCTATCTATTTGACATGCAGAATAGCATTCAAGCAAAAATGTTGCATCACTTTTAGACAAGTATGAATACTACTGAAGGGAATCACCAAGAAAACACATAGAAAGCGATCAAACCCAATAAACATCTGTTTACTTGTAAAAAGAGGAACACAATAAGCAACCATTAGATAATTAAACAAACAAAATTGACAACCAGTGTTCTGCATAATGCAAACTTAGCATTATCTTTGTCCTATCGCTTATTTAACACTAGACGATGCAATCAAATCCAGCACGCAAATTTATAGACTAAATTGCTTCGACTGCACAAAAATACTAATCAAGAATATGTCTTATGACACAAGTCCAGCTGAAAGGCATCCTTAAAATCTTTTTGCTTGCTGATTAGAGATAAATCCAAAATATGACATGTGGAGAATCAAATAAACATCAGGGATAGAAAGGGAACACCCCAAATGGGCAACAATACTAATCCAAATTGAAGTCAAACTATATGTGTTATCTCTAAGAGTAATTATCCTATTTTGTCACCAAAAAATTCGATCACATCAATACCCAAACAACATTGTCGCAAAAGCACCACGGAGCATAATAAAAGACAATTGGGGCATAGCCGTGCAACATACCCCACGCAACCGTGCATTCTTCGCTCGTGGCACTGGCTTGATTAGCCTGACACTCAATACCTAATTACAACATCCCAAAATATTAGACCAATAAAATAAACCAACTCAACTGAAAAAAACAAAGAAGAATTTAGGACTCACAGAGATCCATAATATGATTCCTGCAAATAGCACAATTGTCCACCACAATATCTGCATCAAGAATTAGGGTTAGCTCCCGCGCAATCTCAGCATCAGAACTCAAGAACCTAAGTAAAATGAAAGAAAACCAAGTAGACCAAGGACTAGAACTAATCGCATACCCCAAGCCCAGAGAGCGACGGCGTTCCACTTCTTGATCTCAAATCGCTTCGCTTTCTTGGCGGACGTCGTCGGATTGGAAGGTCCGGCCCCGGAAGAGCCCTCCCCGGCGGGAACCATATTCACGTCGGTGTCGAGCGACGCCATCTTCGCTTGACTAGGGCACCGGCTTCGCTTGTTCTTTGCTTTCGGTTTGGAGTGACGTCTGCGTCTACAGAGCTGCAAAGAATCTCTACTTCTCAGAGAAAATAAGAGACTACGCACGTAAACGCATTTATGCTATTGGGCTTTCATAGAATGGGCCTAATCCAAACGGGCCACGGCCCGATTCATTTACAGTACCATGTGTCAAGGCCTAGTAAAATTATATATATTTATTTTTAAAATAAAAAATATATAATATGTAAATTTTACATAGAAATTAATAAATGATAAAATTATCTAAATTTTAAATCAAACTAATTAAATAATAAAATAAATCTAAATTATTTTAATAACTAAATTTACCTAGAAAACTAAGTGAATTTTTTGGATAAAAATAATGATTGGTACCCTTATCTAAATTAAATTATAAAATAGAAAATAATCTTCTAAGTGACAAAATAAAAACTATTTGATTTGAAAATAAAATTTAAATTAGATTACTAATTAATTTATCTAAAAAAATATTGAAGAATATTTTAAATAAAGAATCATACACTTATCTAAACTTAAATAATGATAAAAGAATATTTCCATGACATCAGAAGAAGTCTCTTACGATGAACAGACACTACAAAAATCAAATCCCATAAACCATATAAAATTTAGGATATAGTATTGCTAATACGTTTTTTATAAACAAAAAAATTCATGAGTGCTTTGGAGGGTTTTCTCCTTAATACTAAGTACACATTTGTAATTATTTCTATTTTTATTTTTATGGTGGGGATGTATTATAAAATAAATAAATAAATAAATTGTGGGTTAATTGATAATGCTCCTAAGTCAAAACCACCAAAGAAAAGTACAATCACTTCTAGAGGAACTAGGTACAATTTATACTTAGAAAATGCTTATTGAAATGTAGCCTATGGAAAAAGAAGTATCTTGGTGAGTAAATAATACTTAAATTAGTTGGATATGTTACAGTAAAGTGTTGGTACGTTTAAATTTATTTTCGTATAAGATCTATAAGATAGAAATAATAAGAACCACATCAAGAAAGACCCCCGATTATAGTCATTCAACGCCATAGGAAAATCTTGCAAAATAAATACTTAACGTCATAGGAAAGGTTTAGGTAGTAAGAGTTGTATCGGGTTATTCCATGAGCCCATACATACTTGAGTTTGGGTCGAGTTAAAGCCACGTCAGAATGAAACGAATAAACATTCCTATGGGAATGGGAATGAAAAACAAGAGATACTTTTTCTCGAAATATGGACAAATGGGAGTTTAACTCCGAAAGAAGCACTTCATGAAGCCTCCCGAAATTTGATTGATTTATTTATTAAAAGAAAACGAATTTATACATGTTTTGTAATTAAAAATAGAGTTGGAGATATACATTAAGAATCGTCAAAGGAATTATGATACTACAAACTGACTCGAGGAGTAGTTGATTGCTTACTTAGTTTGACCAAAATCAGTGATCTCATTCCAATTACAGTTTAGGAAATAAAGAAATAGCAAGTGTTCATGAATCAAAAAACCAAAAAAAAAAAAAGAAAAAGTACATGCACTCACTAATTAGCGTATTTGTTCTTTCACTAATATTCTGTCCGAATACTTATATATATACACTTTTTTATACTTGCACTTGTGTAACTCATTAACCTTGGTGCATTGGATGCAAACTTTTCCCAGGTTTTAATCTAGACCAGTTTCATTGAAAACAAGTGAAGATCTAGAGCACTTGGGCCTGTTCCTATGGCCTTTCAGTTCCTTGTGGGAGTCACCGTCTGGGGAAACTGCAAGCACAAACGTGCCTGTTTGAATGTCATCAAGATCCTTCAAGGGCTCCAAGACTTTGATCACTTGGCTCATCGTCGGTCTGAGTTTGGGACGATGGCTTAAGCATCGATGGGCTATTGCTGCCGCCTTCTGAGCCCCTATTTCGGAGTACTGCCCTTCCAGTCTTGGATCCATTACTCGGCTTAGCTTCCGGGGGTTCTTCAGCATTGGCCTCGCCCACTCTGCCAGGTTCTGTTCTCTGTGAGGCCGGCTTTTGTCTACCGATTTTCGGCCTGCTAGAAGCTCCAAGAGTACTACTCCAAAGCTGTACACATCGCTCGCTGCTGTCAAATGACCTGTGCATAATGTGTTTAGTCGAGTTCGAACAACATCATATTCAAAACAGATCAAGAAAGTTCATTACCTGTCATGATGTATTCGGGTGCAGCGTAACCGTGTGTGCCCATGATGCGGGTGGAAACATGCGTGTTGTCTCCTTCTGGTCCGTTCTTGGCAAGCCCAAAATCGGAGAGCTTGGCAGTGTAATCCTGACAAAAGAAAGACAAAAAGAGTAGCAAACATAAGTGGTGCCCGCAACCTTCTTGTAATATTGTAAATGAATAAATAATCCCTTATAAAAAAATAAATAGCGATTTACGTCCTCTCTGTATTTTTTAAAATACAATAATTTATCCCCTTATGATTTTTAAAATGAAACAATTTATCTACCTGTATAAGAAGATAAATTCTTTATTTCAAAAAGTATAAGGGGTAAATTGCTATGTTTTTTTCATAGGGGCTAATGCGATCATTTTCAATATCATAGAGGGATAAATTGTTATTCACCCTATATATAAACACGAAGAAATATGATTTTTCATGACAGTTAATTACTATGGTTAAAAAAAAAATTATGCCATATGCAACTAAACTACGGATCCACAATAACTATTAGCTACCAAAATATTAGAGGTGACTAAAATTATGACAAATGTTTTGATCATAACTAAAAATCATGTTAAAAAATTAAATTTTCTAATCGATTTTGCTTGACAGTGGTTAATAATATTAATTTATCGTAATTTTTAAAACGTGTTTGTTTATGTTGTAGCGAAAAAGTTAGTTTTTCTTTTTTTAACATACGACACAAATTAATAATATTAGGTATAGAAATGAACTCACGGAGTCCAGCAAAATGTTGGAAGTTTTAAAATCTCGGTATATGACAGGTTTTTCAGCTTCGTGCAGAAAGGCAAGCCCTTTTGCAGCTCCCAAAGCAATCTTCATTCGCGTTGACCATGGAAGTGAAACAGAAAACCCTATTTATCAAAAAAAAAAAATTATTTAAAATAATTGCATGAAATTTCTAAATTAATTCTCTCGTATAAAGTAATAAAACAATATTATAGAAAAAAGTCAAATATTAAACCAAATAAGCCATATTTTTCATTTCATGTGAAATTATTTGGACGTTGAGGTCCTATAACTTAATTCGAGGTCATCGATTTGAATATGTTTATCTCATTTTTATGTGAGTCTATTCTAACGTAATATTTCATAGTTCTTAGTTTTTTTTTTATTCTTTTTTGGAAAGTTGATTGCAATTATCAACATCAAATATTAATATCTTAACAATTACATCATCAATATATATTATCAATATCTAATAATTATTAATAACAATCATATACTAATTCTCAGTATCAAATAATTATACATAATCAACATCTACTATTAAAATAGAGACATCTCATACGTTGGTAGGTTCGAACCCATCACCTCAAACTGAGTCATGGGGCCTCAATTTTGTTAATTAAGCTATGTCTCTACGATCATGATTCTAGTTAAATTAATATATTGATCTAAAAATTAATGTATTGCTCAATTTCTTAAAATAGCGATAAAATTATATATAATTACGGCGTATATCTCAAAAAAAAAATCGAAAAAAAGAATTATTTCAATTGAGCTATTGGGAGATGTGGAATAAAAAGTAAGTATTATTACACAACAAACTGCGAAAGTCATGGCAGTTGGCATCTGCCAAGAAAGTAAGAAAAACTTGTTCAAAGTGACAGTTATATATATATATATATATATATATATATTGAGTGTGAATTTGTTTAACAAATTCATTGACAATAACACACAACCAAACTGCCCTTTTTCTATAATTATTTTTCATATTAAAATATTAATCTCTAATTCTTAACAAGTTAATCCAGTTGACATGCATATATATATATATATATATATAACTCTAGTAAATTGCAGCTATATATGTATAATGTAACTGTAATCGATTCACTTAAAAAGAAGTAATGGATAGGTATTGAACTTACTTCTAAAGAGTTGATTTTCCAGGCTGCCTCTGGGCATGTATTCATATACCAGAAGCCTGTGTTCTTCTTCACAGCAGTATCCAATCAACTTCACCAAATTTCTATGTCTCAGTTGACCAAGAAATATCACTTCAGTCTGTTGATCAAATCCACAAAAATTAATAAATGTAAAAAAAAAAAAAAGTTTTGCATAATAAAATCATAATAATGCAACAGAAATTTGCTTTTTTTTTAAATAATAATTAATTAAAGGCAAATTATATTCTTATAATTTACTCTATTTACATATTAATTTAATCCAGAATATATCATATTTTTTTTCCTGTAATTGTAGGTCATTCTCACCAAAATTATCAACACGTGACTAAATTTGTCAAAAAAAGACCAAATGTCAGGTGTTCAGAATTTAACTTGTCAATAAAAGAATTAAATGCGTAAATTGAGTAAGTTATAGAACCAAAAATGCCATCAACCTATAGGTACTGGACCAAAAATGTAATTTTGAAGAAATTAAATTAAAGACTGTAAAATTCCATGCATACCAGCCATTCTCTATGGCCTTGCGCGCCATCCAAATCCAAGAGCTTGACGGCCACGGGCTGGGCCTTCAAGCCGGGCCTCATCTTATCATCAATGAAGCCCTTGTGAACAGGCCCGAACCCGCCTTGACCGAGAAAATTGGTGGACGAGAAGTTCTGCGTTATGAGCTTCAGCTCCTGAAGCGTGAAGACGTGGAGATTGGAGCCGGCCAGGGAAATAGACAGATCCTCCGAAAGCGTGGAACTGCTGAAATCCGACAACGAAATCCCCTGAAACGAAGGTTGCTTCAAGACGGGCTTCTTCTGGTCGGGGTTCGGGGCGTCGGGCTTGAAACAGCTCCGAAAACGGTGCTGCCATTTCATCTTCCTCTTCTTGTTGACAGCCATTGATTATGTAAGATGTCCTTATGATGAACGGTGGATGAGCTGAAAACAAGAAAAGATTGATGGGTTGTTGATTGGAATGAGGACTAAGTGTTGTGTTGGAGCGGACATGGAGACATGTAAGGTTTGCAAGTCCTTTTATAAGACTTAACTGAGGATGTATGGTTTTCTGCATTTATATAGTATGTAATAATAAATCAGATGTGGTGTGTATGCTCCTCCACTATATATATTATTTTGTATTTTTACCTATTTCTATTCATATTATATACGAAATTATATATGTTGACTAAAGTTGAAAACATAATATTTTAATAATATATATACACAATATAAACTAAGCTTTTTTTTTTTAAAAAAAAAAAGAAAGTGGGATACTTTGGGCCGAGCCTTGAATTTTATACGGACAGGGAATGTGGTTTTCAACGGGATCAAATATGTCTTAATTTCTTATTGAATGAAAGGATTTACAAAATAGAAAATCGTCAAAACTGCATTAAAAATGTCCTTATTATAGTCTTATGATGTGTTTATTAGGTCGTAAATGATAAATGTTTGAGATCAAGAAATATTATAGTTATAAAAGTTGTACTTGGAACATAGAGTTGGCGAATATTTATAGATTTTTTTAATTCCATTATTTTATGTGAACCAAAAATATTAGAATTGTAGGTTGCTCAATATGAATTCATGCATTTAATTTAAGATTCTGGTCCATACGAGACCGGGTCGGAACAATCCTAGTAAAATCCAAACCTTTCCACTGTTTGAAAATTCAGAGAATTAAGTTTTAATATATAACCTTCAGAAAATTACTTCCACATTACACATTTCAAAGATATAAATTTCTAAAATACGAGTACTTACAAAGGACAATTTACCAATACTGCCCTTAAATCAGTAGTAGAATTCAAATATATAACTTTTTATTTTTATTTTTTAAACATATATATGCAAATTCAAATATAAAATCTCTTGTAAAAATTTTGAGTTCAAACTATTGAGTTATTGTCCGGATCGCATTTTATACAAGTTGTAGGGGGAGGTAGAAACAAATTGAAATAAAATAATAGGCAAAAAATGTCTGGTAGTCATATAAATTTGGTTGGATAGAAAATGACTTGGCTGCCCTTCTTGACTTTCTTTCTGAGTGTGTGTTGTGCGTGAAGAAACACTAGCCCGCGCTTCCTCCTCCTCATCACCACCTTCTAATTAAAAGCTGGTTCACAAAGTATTTGGGCCCTTTTTAGTAAATAAAAAAAGGAAAACCATATACACAATATATATTGATTATGATACGTGTAAATTATAACTCTCTCTCTCTCTCTCTAAAATTCAGTATAATTATTAATATTTTTTTATTGTACTAAAAATATATAAAAAGTTCTTAAATGAAAAATAATTATGTAATTCTCAAATGGTGGGTTGGACATTATTACTTTGCATTTGTTGAATTTTATATAAAAAAATTTGCAGGTGGATAAAATAAATAATGCATAGAAAATATTAGTCCATAATTAAACATATTTTAGAGAATTTTAAAAAATACATAAGTTATAAAGTAAAAGAGCATATTCGTCAGTTGACCATAAAAATTGGATGAAAACCTAACAGAGACTAACGGAATGGACTTGTTAGACAGACGTTAAAATTAGAGATGGTATTTATAATTTCTCAAATAATAAGAATGTATTTATAAGTATACTGAACCTGAATGAAAGTGGCTATGATTTACCCTAATATTATTATACATATATCTTAGATTTAGCACAATTTGAGCTGCTTGTTTTCCTAGGCGGGATGTTTGATCCTTCAACACAAATTATACAGCTACCATATACATACATACAACATACAGTATAATATAGAGAAAAAAAGAATGCCCAAAAACACTTGTAATCTCACACACACCCACACGTGTTTGTGTGTGTATTATATTTATATATATATGCATACGCACACACTGACGTTGGATTTTACATAGTGATCGATCACAAAAAAAATTAAATTTTAATATAATTTGATATGACACTCACACAATCGAAAAAATAAATCACCACGAATGTTTTGTTTATATTTTTCAAAAAGGAAAAAAGGTCTTCTGGAAATTAATAATAACTATAATTTTGTCTTAATCTACACGCTAATGATTTGGTCAGAGGGTTAGCAAGTCAAATTATGAACCAACGTTGTCAGGACTTTGTAAGAATATATGGTAGTTTTTCTTTTAATTGATAAGAGGATGGTAGGTTTGCTTTCATAGTCTTCATCAATGTTCTAGAAATTTATTGATATATATATATACATTGAATATCCATATGTATGTGTGTATGTATAAATAACTATTAAAAAATTACATTTTTTGTTGACCTATGTACTTTTTTAAGTCTCATGCTTTCAATATTTTTGAAAATAATTTCGTAACTCTAAAACATTCTCACTTTCAGTCCTTCTACCAATTTTTGGTGAGAAATTAATGGGAAAAAATTATGTAAAAGTCACGCGGCCGTTTTCCTACGTTTTGAAAAGATAACGGCCACGTGACCTGCATGTAGTTTTTTTTCGTCATTTTCCAATTGAAGTTGGCTGGAAGATTGAAAAATAAATTTTTATTTTGCAAATTTTGAGAGCATGTTCAAAATATTTGTAAGCAATAGGACTGAAAATGCATTAGGCGGAACTGTAGGACGAAAAATTCAACTTTCCCAATGCTCATACGACAAGTTACAACGTTTGTCATGTGATTAATTAAATTCTAAATTACTTAATAAATATTCAAACTTATTTTGTTCCTCCTACTATAATAAATATTCAAACTTAACATCATCATGAGTAGCAGGTAGGATTATTTATATTGTATATATATAGATATATATATATATTTGATATTAATTTGTAGCCGCCAATAGAATTAAGTCAATTGGCTTTTAATTACATGCTCATTTTATTCCACCATTCACCTCATTTATCCAATCTAGTTATGGTCATAATCTATTTGCACACAATTCTTCCTTAAATTAAATTTAGTCGAATTAAACCAATTAGAATAAATTCATACATTAGTTATGTGATCGATCATTTTTTCTTAAATATATACCAATCATACGGTGATTAAATATATTGCACCTGCCATACAATTGATTTAGATTCGATCAAACTTGGCTTTGGTTAGAATACTCAAATTTACTATTCGGACCCACAATTCTTGCTCCAACCAGATCTGATCAAACTAGCAATTAGTATATGGAAAAAGTATTATTCTTGTCATGTGATTAGTGTACATAATATTTAAGGTAAATGATATTAACACCTGTTGAGTTCAGGCCTGATCACACCAACACCCTGTATTCTTTATACACTTACAAGTGAGGGGGTGTTGGTGCAATGTACCTAGGGGATATTTGTGTAAAGTTTTGCTATTTAGAATACGACAATTTTGATTCTGCACAAATTGATTTTCATAATCAGGGTAAAATAATAAAATAAAATTTATTTACAAAAAAGTCAAAGCTAGAAGCACCCCTAACTTTTGGCTTAAAAGTGCTTCTTTAAGGAGTTTAAAAGCAAAAACTGACATTTCCAACACCTCAAAATTATAATTTTGAAATTAGAAGTTGAAAAACGTCTTTTCAAAACTCCCACAGACACTCCAATAAGCATTTCCAGAAGCAACTTCGTCTTAATGTACTTTTATTTGTACTCGTGTTAAAATTAAGTCTATGCCATGTTTGATTGGTAAGATTGATGCCTCACAACTTTGAGTCCCACAGACACAGGTGTATATTTTTACTTCTATAATAATATATTATTTTCTTGTCTCGTTTGAACGTATTCATTTAATCTGAATATATTAAATAATATAACGAATGGCGTACTATTAAAAATTAAAAAAAAAGGGGTTAAAATTAAGATGAATTTTGTGTGGTCACACACAGCACAGACACTTGTAGCTAATGAAAGCATAAATGTCAAAATTTAAAGGTGAAGTGATGAATGCAAGTACAACTACCCTTACCTTCTAAGTCTAGTGGAGTTTAACCAAACCCCTCATAAATTTCAAAATTGTTAGAAAATAAATTTAAGTATGGAAGAAATATGTGTATCTTATGTTGACCACTTTCTTGGATTGGTGGTGAAAACCTTATGATTCATACCCCATCTCTTAACAACTCAAAATATCTTAGGGTAAGTTATATTAATCTATTTTGATATTAAGTCGAATTATATAAATACGTCTTATTTTTTTAAAATTATAAATACGTTCTAAATTTGTGATTTTAATTTACGTCGACACCTGCTCAAGAATAAAAATATACACGAAAATCTATATTCGCACCCCGTCGGGGGTGTATTTGTAATTTTATTGACGGGGTGCGAATCTGTAATTTTAGAAATAAAATAGAGTGTTTTGTATATTATACACATATTCAACATAAATTTTTATTAGATTAAAATCACCAAAGTGAGACAAAATAGATTAACAATTTATTTTTGAATTTCAAAATAAATTATTATTAAAATAGAAAGTTGCGTTTTGAATTAGCAATAATTTACTATATATATACATTATATTTATCAATATATATATATATATATTTGTAATTTTTCCTTTTCTTTTTTCTTTTACCCATAATTTATCAATAAATTCAAGATTATTGAGACCCAACTACAAATAACTCTTTATTCATAGATTTTTTAAAAAGAATATATTATTTCTTACATCATTTAGAAAATAATCTAATAAAAGTATTAAATCTACATATTTAACAGTAATCAAATTTAACATTATAGACCTTTAAGTTTTAATCTATCACGTCAACAAGATGTTACTGCGTATATTTTTTTTATGACCTGCATCTAATAATATTTATTGAGCCTGTGTATCGATTTTTAAATTAATCCATGGGTCTGGGTAGAGCCTTACCCTACCCATTGACACTCCTATATATATATGGTTGTTATAAGAAATAACGTTCGATACAAGTTAGTTATATTACATTACAAGCCATCATTATCGTTTTTAATAGTCCATATATTATCCTTTATTCTTTTTATAGTGTAAAGTTTCAAACCCGACTAGACCCATTTAGAACCAACCAATTTTGAACTCGTTCATTTAAACCTATTTCAGTCCCAATTTATTTTGGACCCGATCCAAATATCACCCAACCCGTCCCTTTGTCACTCCTAAAAAGTACCATTTTAAATAGAAAATCATGGGCGATATTAAAAAATACAGCATTATCAACCTAAAATTGAAATAAAAATGAAGAAATGAAAGATGATTTTGTGGTTAATGTACTTGGAACCTGAACTACTACTCCAAAGGACTTTGGAATTTAATATCAACACTTTTTTGAATTTAATGGTCGTCCAACAATTAGTCAAATTCATTAACAATTTTCATTAAATTTTTATCTATATAATTTTTCAAACAACGAGCGAATTTACCCCATTCCAAAATGCAAAAGTCATTCCCTATCTATCTATATATATGCATTTTCTGACTTGTTTACACAAAATGTTTCTTTCAATCTCCAACAAACAAATTGTAGTGCAAACCTTTTTGTAGGATGCAACAAAAATAAGTGACCACTCAATCAGAAATATCTTCAATATTTGCACATCCAAAAGAAGGAAAAAAGAGCCAAAGTGGGGCTCAGCCATAGACAATTGATACATCCCCTTTAATTTTTAATTATTTGTTGTGCTTTGTCAATTCTCACTACCTTATCACAAAAATATAATAATAATGCCCCACTACTCTTTTGTTGCCTTCTCTCTCAATAATACTTCACTCTTCAAAACTATGCTCATCAATGCAATTTTTGTTGGTTTTCACTATATTTTATTATTGGGTAGATTATGTCCACATTCTACTATATCTCATATAATTATATAAATATTTATTTTTTGCAAAATTAATACTTTTAAAGTTTTTTGCTTTTGTATATAATAAATACGTCTGTTCGTTAGTTAAAATCTACTGATATTAACCAAAAAATCTGAATGAAAATCGATATTTATCATCGATTGACTTATCACTTACTTATTACAGGTCAAACAAACCTTTTGTGACTAGATTGCCCCTTATAATGGTAGAAATATACCTCTTCACATGCATTTGACGTGTGAAAATGTATAAGGGTAATTTGGTCCTAAAAAAATTATTCGAAATGCAACAAATCAATAATAAATCAATCGGGGGTAAATATGTATTTTTATCCATTTTTTGTTAATATTATTAAATTCGATGAATTTTAATTACATGAGAACTTATTTGTTAGACGAAAGTAAATTTTAGGGGTATTAAATATTAATTTTTTAAATTATGAAAAATTTATGTATAATTATATTAAACTCTAGAGGATAACGGTGTAATTGTTCCAAAAGAAATAAAGAAAATATCTATAGTCAAATAATTGCAAGTGGATATGTCAAAATCATTTCTAGAGAAATAGATTGTGTCACGTCTCCTCCATTTCCTCAAGCAAATATTTATCTTTAGTCATTTTCCAAAAAATGATTTCATAGTCAAATATTTTGATTTGGAATATTTCTAGAAAAAATATCAAAAATATTTTTTTATTATTTAGAAAAAATTGCGAGTAATAAATTAGTAATTTGTAGTATATTCTATATGTGTGCATAATTTTTTAATATTATTTAAAATAAAATATTTATTATTTACTAAAGTATATACAACATAACAAATTATGTTAGATTTATAAAAAAAAAGACGCATGCAAATATTAAATAAAAGATATTACCAAGAAAAATAAATAAAGTTTAAAAAAACAGATGCTCTTCCTTAATATATATGTTATAAATATGTAAATATGTCTGGAGACGATCGACGATACTTGAGGTTCGTTTGCGTTCTTGGCGGAGATGGAAGGTGAAACGATTTTTTTAAAAATGTAATAAAAATGATTTTTTTTAAAAAAATTAAATTACATTAACATTTCTAGATTAAATACTCAAACAATTTTCTACCTTTGTACTTGTAATAATAAGTACATTTATTGAGATGGTAGTTAATATGTACACTGTTTATTTAGTGGCAAAAATTTATACAAATATTTTTTGATTTTTTTTATACTAACACCGTCTGAAGGGTATACTTGTAATTTTGTGAAGGATGCTGGGCATTTGTGTATTTGAATTTAAGTTTAAGGGTGTAAATGTAATTTATCTAAAAAAATATAAATAAAATTAAGAGGAGTAACTTGCTTTTGCAAATAAAATTATAAAATAAATCTTCACACTTCTTTAAAAAAATTATGATAACTTACACTAGGCTCTTATGAGTTGACCATAATTATAAATACACCAGAATTATGGATCGTCAAATAAATATTTTTTTTATGAAAATTTATTATAGGAGTATTTGTTAAATGAAAGTTAATAATTTTTTAAGGTATTATATAATTATAATAAATTTTAAAAGAGCTCGTTGTGATTTAGGAAAAAATTTAAAGAGAAAAGAAAGCAAAAAGTACTCAAAATTTAATTTGGGAAAAATGGTGGGAGGAAAACAAAAATAAATAGAAAGTAAGGGGCAGAAAATAAGCCCCCCCAATCTCAGCCGTCACATTTCCTTGCCACGTCATCCTCTACATCATCTTAACCGTTGTTACTCTCCATACGCTCACCTCGAGATTCCCCATATTCCGTTATACAACACGACGGCCTCGAACCACCAATCACGGGCCTCCACCACACCTTGTCCACTGGCCCACCAAAATATCTCATTGCAGGAAATCCCCGCCTTTGGGCCCCCGCCGTTATAGGGAATAAATAAGGAGTCCGTGGAGCATTTGTTCCAGTTCAGTGATCACTCTCCAGTCTCATCCTCATCAGAGAAAACCATGGCTCGTACTTTGCTCCTCGTCTTCGGAGTTTTGATCGCCTTCTTCGCCGGCACACAAGCCGGATCAGAGTTCCTCGCAGAGGAAAATCCGATCAGACAAGTCGTTGATGGTCTGCACGAGCTAGAGACGTCTATCCTCCGAATCGTCGGCGAGTCTCGGCGCGCTCTCTCCTTCGCTCGCTTTGCTCATAGGTGACTTGTTGTTCCTTTTTTTTTTTAATTATATTTTTTTCTCTTTGCTCATAGGAGGTTTTGATGTTTCGTGCTGTGGTTTATTGACGAGATTTCTTTGTAAAAGGTACGGGAAGAGGTACGAGAACGCTGAGGAGATACAACGAAGGTTCCAGGTTTTCTCGGAGAATTTGAAGATGATCAGATCTCATAACAAGAAGGGGCTCTCTTACACTATGGGAGTTAATGGTAGTTTTATCCTTTTATTTTTATCTGCACTAGTACATGGTTCTTCATTTTATGAGATTATAATGATATTTTTCTTTATTTCTAATCTTATGTCTTTTTCATTGTTTTTACTTGTTCACTTCTGTTGTATAGTTTTGCTAAGTGCGATTGAATTATTGAAGAACTATCACCTGTAACTTCTCAGTTTTGACCTGTTGGTAGTTTAGCTGAATCGGTGTTCTATCTTTGATCTCTGGACTTGATTTGTCAATCTACAATTGTCTAATTGTTCTTCCAGCAGTCTTCTTGGTCCTTTTTTATTTTTTTATTAGGATAATCTTTAATTGATTATTGAATTATATATCTGTATAATGTAAATACAGCAGGTATGACGGTATGAGAACTTTATGATGTCAATATTGCCAAAAGTTTCAATATGATAGGCTAGTCAAAAGGTTAATTAGTTTTGTATTGTGACAAAAGTGATGTTCAGTTGTGGAAGAAGGGAGTATCAATTTAAGGAAAGGAGAGATTGGAATTTGTTATGATAACCGCCTACCTTCATGCTTTGATTTGCTTCAATCACATGTAATTTTCAAAATCATCAATGTAACAAAGAAGTTAATGGTAGTACATGACCAAGAGGTGCTCAGAAGAATTTGTTAGCATTTTTGCGTATGACTCATCATAAGCATGTACACGGGATGTTTGGCTTATTGCTCCTACCAATATATCTGTATATGCATATCCTGAACAACAAAAGAATGCACAAATTATAGTAGTTTGTTATATTACTCTGTGTTCCCAAATTATAGTTTCTTGATGAATTAGAGAGAAAGGTCACTCTGTAAGCTGTCTTAAAGTGTTACTTCCGCTTACTTTGTTGACCTTGGCCATGCAAATGAACAGAGTTTTCTGATATGACTTGGGAAGAGTTTCGTAAGCACAGGTTGGGAGCAGCTCAAAACTGCTCTGCTACCACAAAAGGCAACCACAAGCTCACTGATGTCGCCCTTCCTGAATTGGTACTTGCTTTCATCTTTATTCTTGCTTTGGTTCTTGGTGCTTATTATATTAGAGTTTTCTTTCAATAGCTTTTGTTTAATGCGGCAGATGGTTCATATCTTTTTGTCAATTCCATTAATACCTAATGACCATATATTGCAGTCCTGTTACCCAAATGACCTCTATGCTCTACTGAGTATGTTTGAAGATCCTGATGTTAAATCATGTGGTAGCAATTGTTGGATTCAAATGTGCTCTATAGCTTTTAGAAAAATTCCTTCCCCATGCTATCACTATTCTCTTTCCAATCAGGAATATGATACTGAAATGGACCGAGCTTGATGATGATGGAACTGCAAAAACAGTTCAACTCTTTTTTCCACTTTTGGTGGCAGAATCAAATGTGCTTAAACTGGTTGTTTAAGGAACTTAACTACATAACATCTTTGAAAATTTATGAAGCTCTACTGAGGCATATGATCAATGGAACTATTAACTTATATTACTAGTAAACTGTAAACTTGACTTGGTTGTGATGGATTGCAGAAAGACTGGAGGGAAACTGGCATAGTTAGCCCAGTCAAAAATCAAGGTCACTGTGGATCTTGCTGGACATTCAGGTAAGCTTAATTTCATAGATAAGTAGATATTAGAAGTTTTCTTAAATAATATTTCATTGGATAAATCAGAAGCACTAATGTTGCATCATGATATATGTAATGTTTTACAGCACAACTGGAGCACTTGAGGCAGCTTATGCACAAGCATTTGGTAAGGGTATTTCTCTATCTGAGCAGCAGCTTGTGGATTGTGCTGGAGCATTCAACAACTTTGGCTGCAATGGTGGACTGCCTTCTCAAGCCTTTGAATACATCAAATATAATGGTGGGCTTGAAACTGAGGATGCATATCCATATACTGGAAAGGATGGCAATTGCAAATATTCATCCGAGAATGCTGCAGTCCAAGTGCTTGACTCGGTCAATATCACACTGGTAAGATGCTTGACATACTTTTCTTTTTGAATCTCAACCAGCAAACCCTAGATTTGGAAATATTCATTGGGTGCTTGAATTGCATGTTACCATCTACATATGGGAGAATGTCATCTGTCCTTTTTTTTGTTGACACCAGCTTTGTTAACGTGCTTATTAAGATCTAACATATAGGATATAGTTTAAACATTTATATTTCTTCTCTGTTCCATCTTCTTTGCCTAAATAATTGGCGACTTGTGCTTAAATTTAATGGGGAAGAAGTTCCCATAAGAATGGCGCTGTGTGAGATTTGAACAATATAGTTTCAGACATTCAAAATGCATGGAATTATAGCAATAAGCATCTGCACACACAAAGATACTTCGGTTGCTTTCTTACTCGCTCATGAAATGACAGGGTGCTGAGGATGAACTTAAGCATGCAGTAGCATTTGTTCGGCCAGTGAGTGTGGCCTTTGAGGTGGTTAATGGTTTTCGAGCATACAAAGGGGGGGTCTACACCAGCACAAAATGTGGCAGCTCCCCAATGGTGAGATGTTTTCATTCCTATCATAGGTGCCTGTAAAAAATGAGTTGTGGGAAGATAAAGTTTTATAGATCTGTTGTGATAAAATAAGGCAATAATAGATAACTAAGGGGACTTTATTTGTCAAATTTCATGCACTTATGAGCTAAAAAGATCATTTAGATTTTTTCAAGATTGTACACCTTCCTATTCTGAGTTTTGAAAGGCCAAAGTAGTAAACTGCAAACTAAGTGTATGAAAAACCTTTACACAACAAGTCATCTGAAGAAGCCGTCCTTCATGACACTATAAACTGTAGTGATTTACAAAGGTTAAAGTCACGTGCTGCAGATCTTATATAGAATTAAGGTATTGACGTGAATCTAAGGTGTGATATGGAGAGATTTTTGGTTGGATATGCAGTAGCGAAGTTCCTCTTCTCTATGATAATTCTCATATTTCCGACATATTTTCAGGATGTGAACCACGCTGTTCTTGCTGTTGGATATGGCGTTGAAAACGGCATCCCATATTGGCTCATTAAAAACTCCTGGGGAGGTGACTGGGGTGACAATGGGTACTTTAAAATGGAGATGGGCAAGAACATGTGTGGTAAGTTTTCCAGGTTTTATATTATTATCACCCCTTGGTGGTTACATAACGTTACACAAATACAACACTTATTTAGATGAGTTGATTCACTTCTGAGGTATTCTATATCCATAAACTCATGGGAGTAACCTTTTTGCAGGCGTTGCCACTTGTGCATCATACCCGGTAGTTGCTTAAGTATTCATGAAGAACAACGATTGGAGTAGCTATCCAGGATAACCTTCAAGAGTCTGGTTGTGCAAAAATAGTTGGAGTCTGTTGTACAAAATAAGATCCAGGTGAAACTGGCAGTTATATAAATAGGATTTTCATGTATTAATCTTAAAAGCTATATGTAAATTATGACTAATGCTGGAGACATTATTGTTCCACAATAGAAATACATATTGCAACCTCAACCTCCCCTATTTGGAGAGCCAGGATGCCACTTGGTATTTTGATGAAATAGATTCATCTGTTTTGTCGTAGTTAACAGCAGATAGATTCTTAATGGGATAAGTATAGTTGGTTGAACCATAGAATATGCTTGTTTTATACTCTGACCATATACCACAAATAATAATTAATAATAACAATAATGCCGGGTCTTACATTTCAATGATGAAAGCAACAAACACTGTATAGGACAAGTAGTTCAACTTCTAGTGTATTTTATATATTCCCCATTAACATGGCCCAGACCAGACCCCTCTTGTGTTGCGGAATTCGTGTTCCAATTTGTTTGAAATTTTCTGTACAATTTACAAATCAGACATAGTCAAGTGATAATAGTGTAAGAAGAGAAGTAAGTGTTGGGCAATGAGTTAGCCAGAATATGAGAGAGCATGGAGTGGAAGTTGGGATATAAGCATAGACTTTTCTTATCCTTGATTCATGCCTGCCCACTGCATCACTTTCCCAAGACAAAAGAATATTCTTGGCTCAGACCCACAACTTCTTTCATATCATACCTTCTAAAATGTGTGGAAATTACGTGCGGAATTCGTATCTGAAACATACTGCTACTATTCAACTCTCTAGTTTAATTGCTAGCAATCCAACCACTTCTTTCTTTTTTGCCTATAGCTTTACCAGATCCGTATGCATTTAGCTGTTATAAGGCTGTTTTAATATATATATATATATATATAAAACAACCCTCCCCTTCATTCAATTAGTTGTATCAATTCATTTTTATCAACGGATGTTTACAATTTAATCTATTTTATCTGTTTTGATCAATTGTCAATTTATCTTTTCCTATCTTATTTAATTAAATAAATATAATAAAAATTAAGGTTAGCCTGTTTATACCACCTTGGTTTTGGCTTAATGTGTATAAACTAAACAAAATACCCTCAATATATTTAATTATTTTATAAACTAAGCCATTACTTTATTTATTCCCAATTGGTTCTATCAATAACGTTTCGGTTATACATATTTAAAGTTAATAGATTTTATCACTTATTTCTTTTTTGGTATAATTAAATAAAAATTTGAATTATATGTGCTCTTGGGAAAGCTGTTCAAACTTCACAACGACTTAGAAGTTAAAACAAAGAATATTGACCGGAGAAATTTTTCTCTCCCACACTAAAATTTACAAGAACCGTTGATCAGACCAGTAGGGAGCTTTACGGCTGAGATCACGTTGGGAACCAGCTACTGCCGATCAACTCTGCACCTTGCTAACACCCAAACACACTCTCTCTCGCTGTCTGATTCAAGATTAAAATATGGAGGAAGGATAATATTGTTTAGTTATCCAAATTGCAAATACTATTATTGTTTTTTTTTCTTGTCCGGATAAAGATAAGGCGATCGCTATCTTCTCCAGATTCATCTCTCTCTCTCTCTCTCTCTCTCTCTTCTGTCTTTCTCTCTATACGTACAAACAGTGGTATATGTATCTGTTGAGGAGTTTTTGGTGAAGGTATCACGGCGATGTCGATAGCCTTGGGGAGGAGTGGCTCCGGCGGGGATCATAGGATCGAACGCCCTGGATTTGCTCGGAGCAGTATAGCTTGTGCTTCGGCGATCTACAGCCCGGCGGAGGAGGCCTCGGAAGATCGAAGGTTCGGAGCGGCGCAGCAGCTGGTGTCGGAGGATCGAAGTCGGTCTTTGTCTTCGTCGTCCACTTCTTCAATAGGGAAAAACAGCGATGAGTCTGCGGGCGGCGGGGACGAGGAGGAGGTGCAGAGTGAGTATAAGGGAGGGCCGTTGGACTGTCTGGATGCTTTGGAGGAAGGTTTGCCGATAAAGTAAGTTATGTTCCTTGGCTTCTTTTTTGGGTTAAATATGCCAATATTGTTTTATCTTAGGGTTCGGGGTTTGTCGAGATTTATATTACTTCTACTGATGGTACTTTAGTCGTTTGAGCAAGTTTTTGAGGATTTAGGGCTTTTGGTCTTTGTTTGTTTTTAATTATGAGTTTGGGGGTGGGGTTTCTGTGTTTTGTTTGGTAGTAACTTGTGAAGATAAGATCGGTAATTAGTAACGAAATGAATGAATGAAGTTTATTAGCGATGTTGGTGGAGAATTAATCAAAGTGTTTGTCTGCAAGTTAATGGGATTAAATAGGACGAGCCTTGATATATGAGGAGATTGCATTCTGGGATATATAGTGCTAGGTTGCATATTAGATGAGTTTATGTCATCTCATGGTTTATGGTTTGGTTGGTCGTGCCAATACACTGTTTTAGGTTTTGGGTTCAAGGATTGTTTCGGGAAAAATATGGTTGTGGTTGGTGAAAATTTTTTTTATTTCTTGTTTAGGAGGTTTGAGTGTGTAGTCATGGAAATTGCTTTAGGTTGTAAATAACTTTTGTTACAAGAACATACAACATAATTTGAATAGTTAGACTGCATTGAATAGTCTTAAGAGCTGACGTGAGTCATATATGAAAAGCCTGGTGAGAGTTGCCATCTCCCTCCTCTTCTCTGTCTCTTGTTTCTTTTCTTTTTCATTTTTTTTTTTGGAGTGTGTGCGGTGGTGGTGGTCTGGATGTAATAAACGCATCTCATAAGCTGCCTGAAGGTGTTTCTATTGGGCATTCTTCCTGAAAGTAAATTGAATAATTAAATAGTTGCCAATTAAGCATCTTCAATGTTACTAGCAACTTCTACATGAATTTTCGAGTGGATAAGATTGGTAAAGTGGTCTTATGAATTGTATGTTCTTATGGAGTGGACAGAATTCCAGAATAGATGAGCAATAGAAGGGAGAATGCTGCAATAAAAGCACTGACTTGTTCCCTTATTATGTATTTGCTGTATCTTCACATTTGATTAGAATATTAAAAGTCAAAATAGCATCTTGAAACTAATCACATCACTTGAAGCTCAATTTCAGGAAATTTTCTGTGAAAAGTTTGTGCCGATCCAAACTACCTGTCTATATTTCTATTTTTATATATTTGACCAAATAAATTTTACAGCAAGTATTTCCAGACGAGTTTTGTGGATGTGCATGTTCCGAAACTTGTGTTTTGTGCTTGGTGATTTTGGTATTCCGCACCATGTTCTTTTTCTTCCCTCGAACTAAGCTATGAAGTTAAGTGACTTGCATCCATTGTTTGAAGTCATCTTCTCTGTGAATTTTACGCTGGACCGAGTTTAATGCCTCACAAGAAATTTTTTGTAGAATTGCTGTAGCTGGCATCCTTGTGGTTATCAGCTTTTAATCTTTGTGCCATGGTTGGTATGATTTTCTGATGGTGTGAAACTTATTACAGGAAAAGCATATCGAAGTTTTACTGTGGTAAATCAAAATCATTTACCAGTCTATCTGATGCGGCAACATGCTCTTCTGTTAAGGACATAGCTAAACCAGAAAATGCATACACAAGGAAACGCAAGACCCTGCTGGCTTTTAATAACTTTTTGGAAAAGAAACGTGATAATATTCCCATTGGTGGCATATCAAAGAGACCAACAAATTCTAGAAGCATGCTGGCTCTTGCTGCAACTATGAACTGCTCCGAGACCAATAGTGGTGAGACTTCTAACTCGAATTCATCGTCACCGGGTTGCAGCCTTCCTCCTTTGCCACCACGTGCAAGAAGAGCTATGCACTGCGAGCATTCCTCGTCTCCACCTTCTGAGAAGTTTTCTTCATGGCGGTCATTCTCCTTGTCTGATTTGCAAGGTGCTGCTGCTGTTGAAGCTTCAAGTCCCAGCACCGTTGGATCATGGATCAATAACAGCAACAAATAAAACTATTATTAGATCTTGCCTTCAATTCTGATGTCACCCTATGAATCTAATTTGTGATAGATGTTCATGGAGGTGGAGATGTTTGTAGTATCTTTCATGGTTTGTAATCATGTGGTTCTGCCCGATTTAGTTATTGTTTAGGCATGACTAGTTCTCGGGCATTTCCGGAATGTAATCACTGTAATACACTTCAGCTCTTCCTTCTGTCTCCACTCTGTTATACACCTGAATGAAATTACTGGAAAGTCCAAGAGGGATTGTGTTTCATCTCACTGCTTTCTTTATGCCTCTGAATGTTTATTAAGTAGGTAAATATGCTTGCCTGGGAGAAAGTCGGAATTGCCTTGAAGCTATCATTGGATTTATCTTGTCTTTCGCATGAGCTGACCAAAGCAATCTCCTCTGCATTGGTTGAAATGGTTAGCAGCAATTAGCATACTGAAGCGCCGGTAACCTAATATTTTTTTTATTTTGTCATTTCCTGTTGCTTTATATGGAATATCTTTGATTGTTTGTCACTTGATGTCAATTTTCCAACTTCAGATAAAAACCAGAATTGGCCTACTTTTGGGAAGCCAATGGCCATAAGGACTAGGCTTTTAACTTTCTTCACTAAAAAGTACGGATGGTTGCAGAATGAGGTTACACCACGGGCATGTAATAGTCAGTTGATGTCTCTTTAAGGTATGATTTACTACCTATCTTTTGGAGGAGGATTTAAGCACGTTTGATTAGTCAATCTGATCATTGTACTATTCATAACATTTGGTTTCATGCTCATGTTGCTGTCTCAGTACAAATTCATGGTACAATCTTTTCTCCTGACTAAGTTTTCAGATTTTGTTTTCTTGAAGTATACGAACTAAATTAGCTAAACTTTTCTGATTTTGTTTCTCGAAGAACACAAACTAAATTTGCTGACACATTTTCGCCAGACGCCATGTTAGCGTGTTGCAAATTTCTACGTTCGTCATGTATTGATACTGATGTGAAGAGTTAAAGGAACTACTTCGTCGTTTATATGACACATTGAACCTTAAAAGTCCTACTTTCCACAAATGAAATTATACCAAATAATGATATTTAACATGTGTAGATACCGGTTAAAAGTATAGAACTATTAGTCTATATATTACTCCTACTCCCGGACATGAGTTATACAGAATAAAGAATAACTGGCTTATACTGTCATATATGTGGTGAGTTAAACCTTTTTGGTCATTTATTGAGCATAAATAGCCAACAATATACGGCATATGTTCATGACGTATGTAAAGACTTTTAAGGCAGACAAGTGAGAACAGGCTTATTTTTGTAAAACAATGTAAACAGTTTGTCGTTTAACGTCACAGAACCTTTTGAGTCATTCCTTTCGTGACGCATGCACCGTACGGAATAACCGTAAGATATCTGGTCATATATGCTCTGAGTTACACTTTTTAAGTCATTTATTGAGCATAAACAGCAGAATTATCATGGCCAACTGAATCATGCTCATGACGTGCACGGAATGATAGATTGTAATGGAAAGATACTCAGCTGACTGAGAATAGGCTAGTTTTTATGATTAACAGAATTACCATTCTCCTTTTAACCTTATCGAAAAGATCCTTCAAAAGTAGAATCGTATCTAGGCAGATGACGGCGCTCTTTTAATGGAGCTATGATACTGACAAACAGAAGTGACCACTTGATGCCACATTTGATCATAATCCTCAGATTTCCATGTTTTGGGGTCCTATGAGTACGCAATTAAGTAACAATTCAAACTCTTTTGGTAAACTGCGCTACAAGCTCAGTCTTGTGAGCTGCAGACTTTATCTTACCATCAAATAATATATTTTGGGACAGTATTCCTTGGTTGATGGTATGTCTCTTTGGTATGCATAAAAGGCTAGCTTTATTAGCTGATAATGTCTTCGGCATTAATCAGTGATGGAAGATGCTATAGATGACAGCTTATTTCAAGTATTTCATTAGTTGCGGCATTCATATAAAGCTTATTGGGCGTACCTGAATGAAGAAAAGAAAGGAAGCCTGGTAACAATTAAGGTTATTTTACATTTCTTCTCTTCTTGTATATTTGGTTGAGAACTAATTATTGGAAATATAAAAGTTTTTAGTCACAATATGGACATTCAGGAAATCTGATTGTTAATCCCTCATGGTTTGCTATTATGTGCAGGTGGAGCATTGATTATGAATCACACAATATTATCTGGATTCCCAGAACTTCATAGTACACTAAATATGAAAAATCTATTCCCTCAAGCTTTCATAATGGAGGAGGAAGACTTGACTGAAGGTAGGTTGGCGAGCGTTACCACTTCTTTTTTCTCGTTTTCATGACCTGGTCCTGTAATCCCTAGGAAAATTTGGCCTTTTAGGTAACTATTGAGTTCTTTGATTTCATCGCCTTGCCTCATCTAGGACATGTGTAAAGTTTTCTCTGGGAATGGTTGACTGAAACGGAAATTGCATGCAAGTTTCCAGGGCTTATTACAGTAATCCCAGGATACATTAATTACTACCCACTAAAGATTATTTCTCTGAGATGATTCCAACTCACCATAATTATTTTTTTGTTTTTTTGTAAAACAATTGATAAGCACAAATTCATGACTTTGTCTCACCTTTACGCTGCACAGCGCTGCCCAGCGGTTATATAAGCAGGTTTTGGGGGTGTAGACTTCACTTCTAACAACAGATTCTCTACGAGAAGAGTTCTCTCTGGTGAGTCTCCTTCAGGTTTATTTTCTTACGCTCCATGTATTGTAGAGTGCTCTATATCTTTCTTCAGAGTTCACTTGATCTGTGATCTTATATTAACTTTGTGGTTTTGAGATTTTTTCAGTGAACAAGACATGGGCCATGAGTTCCATGTACTGTTTCTGACTGATTACTTACAGGCACCATTCTGGTGTTAAAACATGTGTGCCAATTGCAGGCATTCTTGCTCATGACTGAACTGTTTGGCTATTGCAATTTTGAGTTTGGGCTACTCATGTTTCTTTAACCCTTGTCTTTTTGCCTGATTTTCTATTTTGGCTGGTGATTCTGCCACAATGATGATGCACTTTTAGAGGTTAAAGCAGTCTCTTTCTTCCAGTAACCACTTGAAAACTCTACCAGATGCACTTTTTTTGTGGCGGCTACATATACTCAATTGACTTCAGCATCATATACATAATTTCTTTATTTCATTTTTTCAGGATTCTGCTGCTTTTTGTAGTTTTTTCATATATTCTGTTGAATTTTACTTTGTTAATCACAAATGTCTGCATTCAGTTTTATCAGGCTTTGGCAGATCTTGCTGTTCGTGTTATCATGGATGGTGCAATAGATCAAGTGACACTGGATGAATTCAAGCTTTTCTATGGGCTTGATCGGGAATTGTATATTATTCTGGTGAGGGATCTTTGCCGAAACCCCTCAGAGTGCCTGCAAATTATGGGCCTGTGGCTGTGGTTGGAACGTGGAGGCATTTGCAATGTCATAAGCAAGATCTTGTCCCTCACTCCATACATGATCAATGGACTTGCTGATGAGGCTTTGACATGCCTCAGCTTAATCAACAATCAGTTCCCAGTATCATCCGAAGCTGCTGATATTCCATTGACTCACAGTCTTGTGAAAACTGGCATCTCTCTGCAGTACTTCCTGGAAAACCGGCGCACTGTTTTCCATGAAGTCCAAAGTTTGGTGAGTGATGTCTACATCCCTGCACTATCTGACATAATGGAGATAGCTCGTCATGGTGGTTTTGGAGAAAGCTCGACTCAGAACGAGGTAAATACACCCATTGCTGCTTCAGTTCCATCAGCAAGCCAAACGAGGGTGCTGCCTTCCACAGCAAACCAAACGACAGCAACACCTTCCTCAGCAAACCAAACGGTGGCGACACCTTCCTCGGCAAACCAAACATCAGCGATACCTTCCTCAGCAAACCAAACACCAGTGATACCTTCCTCAGCAAACCAAACAAGGTCCCTATCTTCTTTGGTCGACTCTTTGGTGCGGAGTCTCTCTAATTTGAGCATTGAAGGAGAGACCAGGTCTCGTGGAAACGAGAACCCAAAGTATGCTCGCACCATGTTTGCTACATTCTCCAAGGGCTATCCCGTGAGCGAAACCGAAGTCCGGCAGTTCTTCACTCGGATGTTCGGCAATTGCATTGAGTCATTCCACATGCAAGAGGTAGGTCCTGATGAGCAAGCCCTTTATGCCAGAATCGTCTTCCATCGACCATCCTTCATCCAAGTCATTCTCAATGGAGACACCAAGGCCAAGTTTACCATCAATGGGAAGCATGTGTGGATGAGACAGTTCATTCCGAGGAACGGGCGGGGGCTGCCGTGCGGGTGCGCTAGCGTGGGACCCTCGACCTGCGCCCATCACCACTAATGACTAAGTGTGCCTCGATGTAATAATCACCCTTAATTTCTGTCTGTATTAACTAGTACAGTGATGTCATTTCGTCGTTTTCATTCCTCCCCTTTTGTCTTTCTTCCTCCCTTTAATGTCCCGGGTCCTGAGTGATGAATTAGTTGTAACCGAAGTCGTCTAATGTATAAAAGCTGTTTGGTGTTTGGTGTTATTGTTGTTGTAATGACGTCTTGTGTTTCTCACTCTAACTCGAATCCGGATGTGTGTCTGGTTGTAAGAACTGAGAAGAGTGATGCATTTGGTGTACAGAATGAGAAATCAGCAACCATTTCCACAAAATCAAGAAAGAAGGTGTTGCTGATGCATATAGTAGTAAAAGCATTTAATTCTTGGGATGAGATTTTATTACTGTGACTACCAAACATTAATTTTCTCGACTGTCACTATATCATTATACTCTCCTTTGCTGGGGCTGGGAGTGTGGTGTGTTTGGTGAAACACTCACCAGCTATTCTGTGAATCTGAATTTAAAGCTTATTCCAATCAGATTTCGGCTGCACTCAATCACCTCCTAAAGACTAATCCTACCTGTATTTATGGTCATTAATTATAAATTTTTCAAAAGAAAAAAGATTGCTTTCATAATATGATTTTATTGTTGTAATATTTAATAAAAAAATTGTATTAATAATTGGTAATAACCCATACTTTTTTATGTAATAATGATGTAAGAATAATGTAATCGATTCACTCAAAACAAAATGATGGAAAGTGGTCAAAAGCATCAGCAGTCTTTGTAAGACTAAGGAGGGATTGTTTGCGAGCTACATGTAATCCCATCTCATCTGGTGGAATGGATATTATTTTGTTAAGACACGTATTTATGGAAAATTTTTATCCAAACATATTTTGCAATTACGAAAATGTATTATATCAATTATAATTCCAATTGCTTCTTTCTAACATAATATTTTCTACACATTATCGATTATCATAATTACACTTTTACCTCAAATTCAAACACATCCAAAAACTGTTCATTGTTTCTCATTTGAGATAAAACTAAATGGAATGAGATAGACAAGCAATCACAACGGGGCCATTTTCGTACACAATCCATTCTACCAAAATGTGATCAAATTCAGCCCACATCTTGTGATGATCAATTCATTATGTTTACTTTTCATTATTAAGTTGTATAAATAATTTAATATATATAAGTAATGTGTTTACTCCTAATGATGGAGGGCCATTTTTAATTTAAGAGCACAATACTAATTATTGTTCGAGTTGAATAACTCAATCTATCTAAAAATAATCAAAGTAAATATAATATAACTAAGGTCTAAATACATTTTGCATATTAAACTATGCATGAAGACATTTAACCCCCCGTCCCCACCCCCACCCCCCAAACCTATAAAACGTAATAAAACGCCTCCCCTTCATTATATAGATCATTTTTTTTTCTTTTTCACGAAGAAAATGCGATTCTTATTTACACCCCTTAAAATATGTTCATTACAATCATTCGCCTGAAACATAATTTGAATTATTGTAAAAATTTAAAGTAAATATTACCCAAAAATTATGATTTTTATACTGAATGTAGAGTTTATATAAAATCTATAAATTTATAATGCTTATATTTTTTTACATAACTGATAAAAAATATACATAATTTTTGCTTGTGATGTTATATATATTGCACTCTTTTTTAAAAAAATAAACTATCAATACAGTTTTAAAATTTACATTATGTATGTATACATATATATATGCATTAAACTATCAATACAGTTTTAAAATTTACATTATGTATGTATACATATTTACATGCATTTTCTAACATAAACTATTTACTTTGTAAAACATAGTGCATATATTGGGCTTATAAAATATTTTTTAATAATTATATAATTTATAAAAAATTATAAATTTTTTAAATAAATTTTGAACCAGTAAAAGTAGCTTCTGGGAATTTTTTTTAATAAAACATAACATATTTTATAAAATAAAAAATATAAGAGATAAGTGGGGAAGGGAATTTCATCCTATCAATATCAAATTGTTTTGTCATGATTATTTTTATTACGTTTCATATTTTAGAATCTTTTAATGTATGAATTTCTAAGAATTTGTTAGAAAAGGATAAAATTTTGGTTGAGTATTTTAATGAAAAGTTGATAAAATAAATTATAATATAATAAAAAATATTAAATAAATTATAATAAACTTACATAAAATAAAATAAATAATATATGGGATGAAATTCAGACCCATGATCTTAAATTTATTAATGGTCATACGTTGTACATGTTTAGCAGAGCTTTATTTTGAGGAATTTGAAAGTATTTTTTCCTGCATTTTATTAATACTTATCTGAAAATTCATGAAAATAGCCCTTGAATTTGATGAAAAGAGAGCCAAGTGAAAAGTACCATAGACGAAGATACGAACATTCCAGCAGGTGTCTGTATCTCTTCGGTTCTCAGTTCTTGCTTCTCAACCCTTCCGTGAATCCGTATTAAGAGCTACAATTTCTTGTGAATAACACAAAGAAAAAGGTCTTAACTTTTCATGTTATTTGCTTGATTTCTCTTATGTTGTAATTTTGAAATGGGCTCGCGATTGAATTCTTTTCTTGCATTTTTAGTTCAAGAAAAAATGGAGGGGACTTCGAATGGAGAAGAACCCGCTTCGTGGGAAGAGCTTTACAACATCAATTTGATGCCTTCCGAGATTTTCTTGAAGTTTCGGAAAGAAATTCAGGGGTTTCGTGTTGGCGTTAACTTGGAGGTGTTTATTCAATTGACTTCTACTTGTTGCTGTCGTTGTGTCGCTGTAAATTCTTGATAGCCCATTATCATTTTTAGAATTGGGGTAACAAGTTTATCAGATTGAAGTTCAATCAGTTGGTTGTGGTTATTGATTAAACTGAAGTTAGTATGTAATTGTGTAGATTTTGGTGAATTTTTGCTTTTTTGTACTTTCTGCTACTGAAACTTTGATCAGTAAGAAATGATTTTGCATGTTTGGATTTCATCAATTCATTCCCTTTGAAGAATTTGCCTCTCCGCCTGATGAGTATGCTCCTGTTTTGCTTTTTAGTGTTTCTCCAACATATAACACGCAGAATGTTTGGCGTATTAGTCCTCACTTGATGTTAAGTTGCATGGAAGTTCATTTTGTTTTCGCCCCCATCTGTGGAATATACAAGTGGAGTGAAATTGAGTGAACCATGCCAGGACACAACGAAATTTGTTGAAATATTGCTTGGGTTTATACTTTTTCTGACTCAATGAAGTGGTATCGAATATATATTCCAGAACAGTATATGAGTTTATTTTCGTATAGTATAGGCGGGAACTGTAGATGAAACTGCTGCTGTGTGTTTGATGCACAGTTAGTTGTAATCTCAATTTGGGCCTGAGGGATATACAGTGATCAATCAGCATGCAATAGAACGAAATCATGCTGTTATAGGTGCATGGATCTTTTATTCCTTATGCTGAGTATGGTTGTTTTTGTTTTTATGGGGATATACGCGGTGCTTGCCGTCTCAATTCTGGATTTTCTGCTACAATGTAGTTGTATAATGCTCCTCTGAACGACTACCATGCAAAACTGGTTTTGAAACCTTTAGCCAATGAGCGGAAGTGGAAGCTAATATATGAGCCTTTATACCAGGATGTGCAGCTTGTTTCCAAGAAAATCCCAGTCACAAAGTTCCTTAACCTTCAGGTGTGATGTTCTAGTCTTATCACTTAGCCTGTTTCTTTAGCTATCAGGAGCCAGTTTCACTGAATAAAGTTTAACTAGTGCAGGTAGGAGTAGGTCATAGCTTTCAGTTGCATGCAACAGGTTGGAAATGGAAGCTGACAACATGTCTGGGTGGAGATGGTATATCTAGGATTCGGAATAAAACATCCCTTGGTTTGTGTCCTGGAGTGGATTTTCGTTTTGGGTGGAGGGCTGATTATGTTCTCCCTGAAATTACTGGGTAAGTTAGAGTCTGATTCTTTTGCATTTCATAATATTGCTGTGATAAAAAATTCCAAATATGAAGTTCTTGTATTGACAAAAGTTGATATATGATAAATGTTGAGTTGTGCTGTTGCGTTTGCTTTATGGTGATTTACTTCAGAGTTAATAAGTTTTTCCTTAGTGTGCTTCAAAAAGCTATTGCTGAAGATTGTCTTCTACAGGGGTGTGGGCAGTGATGAACCGTTGTTTAACATGAAATCTGGACGCTTACAGGCATCTCTTGACAGAATTGAGGCTATCTTTACCCATGCTGATGAAGAATGACGGAGATTGGTACTTTACCTCCAACTTTTGTTTAGTTAAAAAGTTCAACGTGCCAAAGAAGTCTATGTTCAAATCCCCATGGGAAGACACTAGTTAATGGTGACACATAACTATTGTGTGCATAGTAAACAGAAAAAAAAAAAAAAAAGGAAAAGAAAACAAGAAGTAAAAATCCTTGTGGTGCTTCATATGTTGCAAGGAAAGATATAGCTGTTTTCATTAGGGCAACTGCTGTGTGGAGATTGTGCTGCTTTTGCTTTAGGTACTGAAAACAAGTTCAACATTCCGAGCTTGTTATTACTCCGGCAGTTATCCATGTATTACACAATTTTCAATACCTTAATATGACAACAATGTGCTCAAGCTAGCGGCCATAGACAGCACTCTAGTTGCCTTGTCCTCTCCCGTCCATTTTCTTAGCTAAACCATCTGATTGCCTCCTCTAGTTTCTTACAGCTGTCAGATGCTTGCGTTGAGCTGGAGAAGGGTGAACCTTGTCCTTTCTTCTCCAGTTTGTTTCCACATGAATTTGTTTAGCACGAAGACAAAACACTATCCTAAGAAATGCTGCTACCAACTCAAGCACAAGACGGAAATAAGATAATGGCTAGAATTTCATCTTTATGCCTCTTCTTCTCATCTTCTTTTGTTGTTTCTGATGCAACCAAATCCATTCTGGTTGCCATCTTACAGATCATTATGATAGCAGGTACACAAATTGTAGTCAAGGAAAAGGCAAGGAGCAATAACATTGCATATCGGTTATTCGTGCTACTTCATGAAGTATACTGCTGTCTCTGTGTAAAGCTTATTCTTCTTGTTGCAGTATCGTCTAGATGTGGTGTTAGTTGTTTTATTGCAGTTCTCTTTACCCCATTATCAATTCCCACTTGGATCGAAGAGGGATCCAATTTCAGGTCTGGGATATGAAGACATGCACACTGATTTTTTGGTTTCCACATGCTCTGTAATTACTCCTGTTATTTAAAGTTTGTTTCATTTCACCTTTTTCTACTTCCATAGTACTGCTAAAATGCTGGCCTCGTCTTTTTGCAATAGCCCGTGAACAGGGGGTTGGCTGCTGAACAGTTTTTTGGGGTCACAGTTACGCCATAGTCGTGTTCTTGATATCTGTACTATCATTCATGCACCTGTCCTTAAACAAGGAATCACGGGTTTCACAATTTGTTCAAATGCGATTTTATGTTACTTCCACCAAACCTGCCAGATTACAGTTGTTAAATCATCTTGGAATCTTGAATGGAGTACAAGGTGGAATAGAATTTGCAACAGAAAATTCGATCAGATCCTACTAATCACAATTTCCTTGATTACATAAATCCCTTTGGAAAGCATTTGTTGTGATTACAAGATAAAAATAAAATCATATCCTCCAAATTAATCCAATCCTCAAAACAAAGGACCCCAGAAACAACATATTTCTCTATTTTCTCAACATCTCTTGGAGGACCACTTATAGTTCATGTTATCAATTTTTGTGGTTGCCCAATGATCACTTATTTCTAACTTTCTTTGAGTTCCACAACATGAGAGCTGCCCACACCTACAAATGAATGGTGTGGATGAAACCTGCGGAAGTATCTGTGGTCTGCAAAACGTCATCTGGAGCAGTATCTGTGGTCTGCAAAACTTCATCTGGAGCCACACTTAACTAATTATACAGTAAGTATTACTATATGGATTAATTATTATTTTTTTGGAAACTATACGTCAATCAGGTGACAAATGCGTTAGTATATCAAACATAATGTCCTGTTGCAAGAAAGCAGGAAACTTGGGATAGGAAAGCTTAATGTCGATGATCGCTCTACAGAGGCCTCATTTCTCAAGAATGTCGAGCCATGGAATACGGGTTCAACGTGGCTTGCCAAGAATTTCATCCTCTTGGACAATGTGAGTGCATTCAATTTCATTTGCTTCATGCATTTTCTTGTTGAAAAAGAGCAATTATGTCTGTAGAATGTGCTAGAATTGCTTTAAAGTTTAAACTGGCAGGTTGAGGTCCCAATCCACCCCGACGAGGAAGGAAAAACTATCCACTCCTGAACTTGATAAGTTTAGTCCTTCAAACATCAAATTCGACAGACTGCAGCAAACCAATGAAGCAGCCATTCAAGGACATACTCTTGAGTTCAGGCAGCTTGTTGCACGTGAGGCTCAAACCGATGAAGAATATTGGGTCAGTGACATACTTTCTTTCTTTCTTTTTTTTTTTTTTCCAGTTGTATAGCAAAATCAAGTCAGCCGTAGCGTTTTCAAATTTAATCAGGGCTAATTTGCGGTGGTGGCTGTGTAATGTTTTTTCTTTTTTGCTAGACGGCAGCATGGCTAAGAGCAGAGAGTCATTGGGAGGACTGGGAAGATGACGGGTGTGCACTAAGTTTTATTCAACCTGCCATTTGATCACATTCTTGTAGAAGAAAAATGAAACTGATCTATGACTACTGCTGATTCTTGATCTTTTACCTTATGTTATAGATATGCTGAGAACTGCAAACGAATATTCATGGAACAGGTAGGAGAATCGGCATTTTTCTTTCATCACAGGATGCAAGTATTGGGCTGTTAAGCATAAACATTGTATTCTTAACTGTCTATTGTTCAGGAGTTCAGTTCCATGAAAAGGAGATACATTACACATCTGGGAGAGAAATGCAAATGCATTGTGATGGTAAAATGATGCTTCTCTTTAGGTGGCTTGCTACTACATTTTTTACTACTTCATTTCCAGCTCAATCTATGTAATTTCTCGACAATTCCATTTCCTAAGACGAGCCAACATTAGCTAGTCCCATAACAAATATGCGGAGCCTGAACTCTTCAAGAAAATCTTGATTGGACAAAATTATCAGGTAAAGGAGGATGACGGAAACATGCAACATAGCATGTTGAAATGTGTAGTTGGAACATTGGACTTAAGCGTTCGATATTTCTCACACGTGGAGACCTTTCCAGGGGTAAGAAGCCAATTTAGTTCGCAAAAACACTTGTCCATTTATGAACATTGTTTTCTGCCCCATACCAAAAATTATCTGCCTTTCAACAGGAACAGGTTAAATCTCCTCTTTTCTGCTTCATCAATAGCAAAGCCTCCAGCAGATACGGTTACATTGCAAACTTATGCGTTGCTAGATCAGAACGTCGACAGGGGATCGCAAGCAGTATGCTGCAATTCGCAGTTTGCTCAGCCAAGAAAGAGGGTAAATCTATCACAACTATTCACTCAGATAATGTAAATCAAGATAGCATCCATTGTGAGGTTCATTTGTAGTTGTTCCAGGTGCAGGGAAGGTGTTTGTGCATGTTTACAGAAATAACAAGGCTGCTCAGAGCCTGTACCAGAAGATGGGATTTGAGGTATCATCACATTGAAGGGAAAATTGCAATTTACGTGCCACAACTGACCTTCTTCACGATTTTGTCTCTTGTTTTAGCGTTTACCATATTTAGTCCCATAAGTCACAAAAACTTGCAATGTTTTCCAGGTTGTTGATGCAGCAAGCTCTCAGCTCTCGGCGGATCAGATGTATTTGCTATGCCTTGAAGCTTCAAACTACCAAGGGAATTCATTTTTCATTTGACTAGTAAAATGCAAGTGCAAATATAAATCTTTTTTGTATTTTTATAAAATATATAATACATTTATAAAGAACCTCATAAGACAAAAAATAAATTGTTTAATATTTTATCTTTAAGATAGAAGATTACAAAATAACAACTAAATTTTAAAATGTTTTAATTGTAATATTAAATAATATACTTCTTTTTAAATTTCCAACATTATATTTTTTTGTTCATGTTCATTCTTTGATCATGTTATGTATATCACTTCTTTTCATAGTTACAAATATACTTTGTACATAAATATATAATTGCTTGACATTTACACTTATTTTATTAATTGTTTCTAATTGTCAATTTTCTAGTAGTTATCTTTATGTATTTGCATAGAGTATTTATGTTCTTGTGGTCCTAAAGGAATTGTTGGTTTTAAATCTTCATTTGCAATTTCAAGAAAAGAGACCATTTTTTTATTTGTTTAAAGAAATAAAGAATTATATGCATATAAAAATATTTTAAAAGATAGATGACTCAAATCGTTACATCAAAAGTTAGAGGAATAAAATTGGCAATCCCCTAAAGATAGATGACCAAAATTGCAATTATAAATTATAACTTGGACTGTCACGTCATCAAAAGCCCTGATTTAAGTGCTGATATGACTGATGATGTATAATTTTTCACCAAATTAACTAGAAAGGACTAAAATTACTATAACTTTTAAAATTATAATATTAAATTATGAATTTTAATTCGAATATAAATAAAATAACCACTCCCTAACTTATAGGACTAAAATTATATTTTTCCCTTAATTGAAAAATTTTGTTCTTTGCATTTATAATGATTTTTTCTCTTATCACTCCAAAGAAAGCCACTTCCTCTTCTTCATTTGTATATTCAATTATAAAATGTAAATTCAAATGCCATAATTATTTTTTTAAAAATTATTTATCCCATAATAATTATCTTATAATAAATTAAGAAATAGTAAAATCAATAAAAAAAAAAAGAATTATCATCACTCCTCTTCCTTCATTATATATTAGTTGTATGTGGCATATTTGGTGCATGTGTACAAAATATTATAATAATTAAATATTATTTAACAAAAAAATAATAATATGAAAATAGTTATAATAAAAAACAAATAATTTTGAAAAAGATATTTTAAGTAAGAAAAGACAAAGAAACATTTAATAAAAATTAAAAACTATTGAAAAAAAATAGTTTTTGGCACTTGTAGATAGTGGGGATACAAGAAAAAAAAAAGAGAGAGACCAAAAATCGAGTTGTCATTCTCTTCATTATGAAAAAATATGGATCACATGATTCATACGTAAATTTTTTTTATTAATTTTCTGACAATAATTGACAAATGATTCATTTACAAATTATGAGATTATTTTCACAAATCATATAAATAATGTGACTGGACTGATGAGTTATTGAACGAAAAATACAAATTTCAAATTTTCACTGTAGACGCACTTTGAAGACATAATTTGAGTACTTTGTTACCTTAAACAGTAATATCAAATATATTTTCAACCATTCTAAACACTTTTTGCATAATTTCCACTGACGGGCACAAAATTTCCAGCTCTGCAATTTACGCAATCATCACTGGCCTCCTCGAGCGTGCAGCAGTATCAGCCATGGGAGTTAATGCGGCAAATTTCGTACCCACAAACCTCTGGTTTCCTAGAAAGAGCAAATGCTTTGCATTATCCAGAGCTAAGCATTGCATGGTTTCATGGACGGCGGTAACCCTAAAACCGTCGGGGACGCCGCTGATGATGTGGTTCCCAAGGGATGGATTTTGTGTTCACTCAACGAAATCATTTACCAAGAGATGGGCTTGAAAACTTCCAGAGACATTTGGTTGGAGATGGGAAACAAGCCCATGGCCATGGAGATGGGGGTACTACTTCCCCTCTCCAACTTTCCCTATTTCGTATGTATACATTAGAAATTGCATTTGTTTCAGAAAATTTTAACCCATATTGCTTTGTATAATAAGTATAATATATTTATGGTCTCACATTTGTTTTATAATTAATTGTAATATCATTTCGTTTTTTATTTTAAATTAAACCTAATTTAGAGTAAAAATGTTGACCTTTTCTCTTTCTAAAGTTTAAAATCCTATAATATTTTATTGTTAAAATATAGGGTAAAATTCAGTTTAGGCGGTGGAAAAGACAAATAAAAGTAGTTTAGGGGAGTTGAGTATAATTAACCAAAATGTGATGCTTCTGAGAAGCGATGATACATTGACTTTGGTGAGAGAAGGAGGCAAGTCAACTCAAAATGCTAATAATGTGTATGCATGAATATTCTTATCAGAGTACTCTGTCCTTAGTCTTTCAGCACTAATTATCAGGAGTTCATAAGAAGATGGCATTGCCTTCCACACGATTGGCCAGTAGCAACATCAGTAATTTCGATTATATCATCAATGGTAATCAGTCTTATAAAAAACTCTGCTTCTTGTTGAATATTAGCAAGCAATTTTTTCTGCAAGATTCGATGATTGAACTTCATGAAAATCTCTTCTTTTTGGCTCTTGAACATGAAATCAGTTGAGGATAGTTATCGGAGCTGGTCCGTACTCCTTTACAAGGCCCTAAACCAGGGCAACTGGGAAACCGTGGAGACAATTGTAATGCAACAACCGGCTGCGATCACAGCAAGGCTGACACCGTTTGCTGAGACACCGCTCCTGGTGGCTGTCAAGGCCGGGCAAGGGCTGCCCTTTATAAGGAAGCTACTGCATTTTATGCAGCCAGAGGCGCTGGCCCTGACTGATTACTTTGGCAACACTGCCCTCCATGCAGTGGCGGTGCTAGGAAACATCCAAGCAGCCAGGCTGTTTGTGGAGCAAAACCGCAATTTGCTGAATATTTGGAACATTGATGGATGTCTGCCAATCCACTTGGCTGCTATGAGAGGGCACAGAGAGATGACATTGTACTTATTTTCTGTCACCAGAGAAGATAAAAATTTGGAACCGTTCAACGAAGCTGCTGGTGCCACACTTGTGCATTTTGCTCTCACTTCTGGATTCTATGGTAAGTTAATAAAAGGTATTAAATATGATATGATTGATGCATATTTGAAAAAGTATCAAAATTTATAAATATGATTGGAAACTTTAAATAGAATTTGGGATATTCTATAATTAAAAGCACTATGCATTGTTCAAATGATAAGATTGGTAGAAGTAGTGCAGATTTAGTAATATTTAGTAAGTAGTATGATTAAAATTTGCTGTAGTACATGCAAAGTAAAATAAATAACTATAATTTGCTGTAGTAAAAGTAAAAGTAAAATAAATAAATATAATCATAGGAAGCTACATTCAAATGAAAATGTAGTTTTGAAAATTTCAGAGTGAATTGCGTTTTTGGTAACTTTTGAATTGAAATATTGATCAATGATATGCTTCTTTGCCGAAAACATGCAGATTTGGCTCTATATTTGGTCGAGCACAACCCAGGCTTGGCATGGCAGCATGAGGATATCTCTCCCTTGGAACTGTTGGCCCAAGAGCCTTCTGCTTTTCCAAGCGGAATGGACTTTAATTTTTGGCAGTTCTTCATGTATTCCTGTAAGTTTCTTTATTAACTCGGAGTAAATACGACCAGTTTAGTTCTTGATTTATGCCGAGAAGGATACATAAAGAAATTCTTTAAGTTACCCTGCTCTGCGTAGTTATCTTGGGAACATAAGCAAGGAAATGCGGCATGCCCAAAATTTAAACCTGCAACTCACTGCAAACATAAAAGGCATAAGAATCTAATCCTAAAGTCATTATGTATCTTCTAAAGGGGTCTTCAGAGAAAAATCTAATTGCTATCTGTTGCAATTTAATCATAATAGTATCCAAATTATTGTGTTTCTCGAAAGGTGAACTTACAGTTCCATCCACGATACAATATATGAAAAGAGTGATCCATTGGCATGGTTATTGAGAAAACAAAATACATGAGTTTCAGAACGCAGAAATGATATGGCCTTTTTCTAGGTGTATAGTATTCTACCAGAATTCAGGGGGATCCGGAAAATGTCTTAGAACTCTGAAGCAATATAGTATTTTTATTGATACATCATATTCTGCCTTCTAATCTTGTTTGAATTTTAGGTGTTCCTGAGAAGCTAGTTGAGATTCCAGAGAGCTTAGTGGGCTTGACGAGATCACCAAAAATTTCTTCCTTTAAGCCGCAGAGGCGTTGCAGTAATCAATTTTCAAGAGTTAAGTACCTAATGCTTGCCATTCTGTTTTGAGTTTAGCAAAAAATCTTTTGTTTTGTTTCATGGAAGCAGGAATTTAACAACTCACAGAAATTGGTTTTATTTTGTGCTGCAGCTTATGAAGAGTTGCATGTAATACTTTGGAAGGTGCTTGAAACATTAGGTAAGCATACAAGAAACAATTTACATCTGTACGGAGAACATATAATTATTATATTTAAAAACACAATCGCATTTCTGCAATTACAGCCAAGCCCTTCAAACACATTCGTCACAGAAAAGCCATGCATCATCAAGCACTTCAACTGATAAAACAAGTGTGCGCAGAAATTAGACGCTTGGATAATGCAAAAGCTGCATCAATACTCACAGGGCCATTCCTTCTTGGGACACAAAACGGAATACATGAAATTGTCAAAGAAATTTTGGACTCCTTTCCTCAAGCAATAACCTTTGTAGATGAAGAGAACCACTCAGTGTTTCATCTTGCAGTAATGTACCGTCATGAGAAGGTATTTAAGATTGTTCATGAACAGAGTGGACATTATAATATGTCATTATCACTGTTGCTGGATAACGAGAGGAACAATATACTACACTTGGCGGGATATAGACCCCATCTAGACCGACTTGATCTGAGCTCTGGAGCTGTTCTTAGGATGCAGCGCGAGCTGCAATGGTTCAAGGTAAAGTAAACTTCTTCCTTAAGCTTCTTAAGTTCAGAAAAAAGGGCCATTTGTGCAATCCTTTTGCATGTTATAGAAAAAGAAGGGACAATCGCTTAAGAATGCATTCGAGAATTTCTGAAACATTTTCTGCTAAGTTAGTGTCCAGAAGGCATTAGAGATTACTTCCTAGTACTCAAGTTCAGATTTCTCACTGAAGAATTTGGCAACGTATTAGTTCATATTATTTACGTTATTATGATATAAAATTTGATTTATTTATAAATTTAGTTAGGCTGTATATTTTCTTAGTCATGTTTTTTGTTAAAAAATAGTAGTAATAGAAGGACATTTTTTGGAAGATGAAACTTTTGTTAAAAAAGAAATGTAAATCACAATGGTAAGGAACATCAAGTTCAAAAGTGAATTCATATCATTAAATTTCTTATTGTAAATAATATTCTTTTCGTGTAACGTACATACTCTTTGCTTAGTATATGTATATGTTCACTCGCGTACTATATGAGTATATATTGCTTGCATATTGACACCACCAATGATAATTATATTTGTTTAAGTAATATGCACAAATATACATTATATTTATATAAAAATAACAAAATTTTCTAATATATTATGAATTAAATATACATAAAGACATATCATGAGTATTATGTATATAATTTGTTAAGAATGTTATATATTAATTTATGAATATCACTATATACAATATATATATATATATATTTGTTACTATATTGATAAGTATAATTATATATTATGTCATATTTATAAGAAATATATATAAAGGGACATTTTTGTATTAGTTAAGTATATTACAGTATATACAATGTTTTTTAGAACCGGTCTGGACCGGCCAGTTTGACATGTTCAACAGGGAACCGACCATGTACTTGAGTCGGTTCATAGGGTCAAAACTTCTAAGGTCAAAACCAAAGTGAGCTGGTTTTAACCATCGACCAATAACTGGTCAAAAATTGATTTTGACCTTATTTTTTTTTATATTAATTTTTTTGGGCTTAAATTTTTCCATTGTGGGACAATAAACTTGTCTTAAACTTTTTAATATTTATAATTTAAAGTGCTTAAATTTGACTTTTTTGCTTTTTCAATGTGGGATAACGAATCATTTCTAACAACTTATAGGGTTTTCGTTCACTACTTCTTTCTCCTTTTCTCCAAGCTTCTCCAATTTTTTTTGAGGGTTTTTTTTTTTTTTAAAAAGAAATTATACGGAGGCACCCAGTAGGTACCTCTTTCTGATTCAAAAGGGGAAGCAACAAAATATTCAAACTTCAAGACTTTGTGGGATTTTAAATTAGTTTGAATTTTGATTTAATTTGCTTTCTCCAGAGTTTTGTCGGTTTCTTATTGTTAAATTGTATTTATATATAAATTGTACTATTTTTATAAATTGTTGTTATAAATTATATTTATTTAATAAATTGATATATAATGTATTGATATGCTACAAATATATACGTATATAATATATTCTGCGTCAACCAGTTTTTTCAATTCTGTTCCACCGATCGAACTAGTGACCTAATGACCCAGTAATTTATCTAGTGATCCGGTTTTCAGAACATTGATTATATATTCAATCTGTTATCCTATAAATGTTATAATATATATATATACATGCATAAAATACAGAAATAGATATACTTAAGTGGAAACATGTTATCCTTTGATTTTTCATTCCCACTTCTCTTAATCATACTAGATAGGAAGTGGGACTAGAAAAGCTTGCACAAGTCTTTTCTGGAATGATCACACCCTCATACGGTCATACCCAGCATGTTGTTAGATTTCCAATTTTTAGTTTTCTCTTCTCCTAATATTCTGTCATCTTTGTGAGAGTAAAAGTTATATCTTATGAAAATTTACTCCATTATTAATCACAGGAAGTAGAGAAATTTGTACTGCCCCAAGAAAGGAAGTCCAAGAATGCTTATGGTAAGACACCATTGGCGATATTTAATGAGGAACATCGTGAAGTAGCCGCGTATGAAACACAATGGATGATAGGCATGGCAACTTCATGCACAGTTGCTGCATCGCTCATTGCCACTGTTGCATTTGCTGCTGCAATTACAGTACCTGGTGGGAACAACAGCAGCGGTCTCCCAATATTCTCCAGCGAAAAGGCCTTTCTACTATTTGCTATTGCTGATGCTCTTGCGCTTCTCTCATCAATTACAACTGTTCTATCCTTCTTATCTATTTTCACTTCTCGTTACTCAGTCAATGATTTCCTATATGCGCTGCCCAACAGACTGATAATTGGTCTGATCTCTCTCTTCCTCTCTGTAACATCTCTGATGGTTGCCTTTGGTTCTACTATGTTCCTTGTAGCCGCTAAAAGAAATAGCCTGATCCTCGTACCGATAATAGCATTGGCTTGTGTGCCGGTGTCCCTGTTTGCCTACCTACAGCTTCCTCCACTTCTTAATATGATCAAATCCACATATGGTCCCAGCATATTTGATTGATTATTGGACTCAATCGCCATTCATGTCAGCGATCAAAACAAGCCCGATTACTGCTACGTCATATCAACTTCAAAGCATGCCCGACTGCTGGAGTTCCATGTGGGTAGTTTGGAACCGGCTAAATTGCTGAATCTTGATCTTTATTATACTATCCGATCATTCAATTAAGTTGAAGACATGACTAGTTATCTATTATTGTGCTCAAAAAATGGTCAAAATGACCGGTGTACAACAAGGCGTCTTTTACTTTGACGGAAGGGATTAAGTTGTCATAGAATAATGATGGATAAAATGCGAGTTGGGATTAAGTTATCGTACTATATATCTTATTTACTTATATTGATAAACTTTGAGTAAACTAAATTTGGAAAACAAGTCAGAGAAATAAATTAGGTAATTTTGTAGATATCTAGAAGATTAGGGTTATTTTGGACCAAATATTTTTATATTTAGGGACACATGTGTATAATTACACCGATACTTTTTACAATATGGTTAAATTATGCAAATCACTCCTCAATTTTAAAATAACAGTAAGTGGAGTGCGAAAACATGTTGAAAGATAGATGAAAATCGAGAGAGAATTGAGTATCAGAGTGTAGGATGTTTGTTATCATTATAACTTCACAATAACTTTTATTTATTTATAGGCCTCTACAGAGTGAAAAAGTTATGATTGTTGAATGAGTTTTCTCAATCAGTTTGATTTCAGCGAGTTTTGTTTTACCTGCTGCAATCGGATCGGTTGGCGGCCATCTCCGAGCAATTTGTTGATGACTTTTTGATATGATGCGTCCAACGAGGTCATAGAATCATGTCGAACTGAGCTTGTTTTTGGGCTGCTAAGTTACTGAATATAAACAGGCCACAAACTTGATATCATAACTCTTAAATTTTACATATATTTTTGTAGTAGTTTTTTTTTCTTTTTACCCTGCAAAATATACATGTATATATCATGATAATAAATAATATATTTTTTGCCACTCCTAATATACATGAAAGTAAATATTCGAATGCCACCATTGTTACGAACGATTCGAAAGTCACCGTCAACACCATCTGAATCCAGAAAATAAGTATTTATATGCTTAGGTAATATACCCAAATTGAATATGAAAGATATATAGCAGTAATAAAGTATTTTAATCTGTTAAAATTGAGAGATTTATAAAGAGTGGGATAGAGTAAGAGAAGAAGGATTTGTGCAAAAATCATTAAATGAAAGGTTATTTAGGTGGTTGTATTCTAATTTTATTACTCTATATCTTCATTAGTCTTTGCTACTTTGAGTACGGCCACGACCCACCAAACCAACTCCCCGTCAGGCTTTAAATGCCAAATCAGGCCTTTGTATGACTTTTGATTGATTTGTGGCCCACCCTAATTACTTTTAACAAGAAAATCGGACCTTTTCTTCTTTAAAAAAAATAATACTACATTCTCATGGTGGATTACGAGAGTTTCTTGCCCGCCATCATAGTCTCATTTGCAAATAAAGACCTATTTTTGAGGTCAAATTGTAAACTTTACGATCATTTCAAATTTGATCTCATATTTTATGAAAATTTGAAATTAATTCTTGTTCCGTTAAAAATTGCAAAAATAGGCCAAAGGTCGTTAAAAAAACGTACCCTCCCACTAATAGATATTAAAATTAGTGAATGGTGATTTTTTGAACCTACTTGCATGTGACTTTCACACAGGTTTTTTCTGCCTTTAGTTTTAACATTTGTTAGTTTAGGGACTTTGTTCGTTTGCATCATTTTGTCCTTTTTCGCCATTTTAAACGGTACATGAGGTTAAATTTAAATTTTCGTAAAGCGCATTGTCAAGTTTTGAAATGATCCTAAGTTGTGGGATTAGCTTTGCAATATTCTGATTGCTTCTTGCAATATCTAATGAGGCATAAGGTTAAATTTAAAATTTCATAAAGCATGGGATCAAGTTATCCCCATATGATAAAAAAAATAACAATTTACCTTCCTATATTTTTTAAAATAAAGCAATTTACCTTTTTATTTAAGAAGGTAAATTGCTTTATTTTGTAAAATACAGAGGGTCAATTGTTGCATTTTAAAAAATATTGAGAGATAGATTACTATTTTATTTATAAAAGAGTAATTTGTTCATTTATGATATCACATAAGGTTATTGATATGTCTTCCCATAATTGTAACATCTCATTTTCAAAAGAAATTATTTATTACTTGAGGTAATTGTAAGATATTATTTCACATGACTATTGACAGAATCGCTTATTGTCCCGTTCATAATGCTTACAGCTCCCAAAACACAACTACCACAATTATAAGTTGTTATTTTATGAACTGATATCTGTGTGATAAACTTTAGTGATTTCTTGAGTGGGTCTTTGTGACCGTGGATATCTGATTGGCCGTGATAAGTTGCCTGCGTTTTGGGATTGTGGGCTTTCTCTCCGTATCTGACTCTCTGAGATATAATCATTTATTCTGATTATTGTTGTGTTATAGATTTGTAAAATTTATTTTATAATCTTTATAATTGGCTTAATATTCAATTTGTAATATTAAAAGTTTTATACCAACCTTTACTTTATAATAGTTTTGACCAGGCTTGTGAGTATTGGGTGAGATTAACCACCAGTTGGGTTGAGTAGCATCCACTGCATCTCTAGAAATTAATTTTAATTTTTCAGAGAAGGAATTTCATAATAGACAGTGCAGTCAACCAATAATTTCCTCATCTCCACTGCTCTTCCTGAGAGGCACAAAATTCCCACCAAGCTGCTAGCTCAGCTGCTTCCACAATCGGCCATGGCTTCCTCAAGCTCGCAGCAGCGGCCATGGGCCTCGCCGGTTAATGTCGGGAATTTCGTGCCCACAAAGCTCTGGTTTAACTACACGAGTACCAATTACCCAGCCTGGAAAGAGCAGATGCTTTGCCTGATCCAGAGCCAAGGATTGCTTGGTTTCATCGACGGCACCATCGCTCCGCCGCACGAAACCGTCTCCGACGCCGCTGATGCGACGGCGGCGGCGGTCAGGAACCCGGATTACGATCTGTGGAGTAGGAGTGATGTGCTTCTGAAGGGATGGATTTTGTGTTCGCTCAACGACGACATTGTTTACACGGTGTCCGCATTGAAGACTTCCAGAGACGTTTGGTTGGAGCTGGAAAACAAGTTCCGGCGGCTCTTCAATTTGGCTCCCCCACCGCCTACGGCTACGTCTACGTCTACGACTACAGGGGGTAGTGGTAAGCATTATTTCCTTGTCGTACTTATACGAAAAATGCAATTTTTTGGTCCTCAAATTATAAGTTGTAGTTTTGGTCATCGAACTGTCATTTCTTTTTTGGGTATTTTTAGTCATTTCAGTAATAAAATCATTATAGTCAACGAAAGCTTCATTTGAACGAAAAAATAGACATTTTCGTCTCGTTTAGGTATTTTTCAAGCTTTAGTCCAATTTATCCATTTCTCCATTTTACTTCGTTTTAAGGGTGAAAAGATAAAAAAAAAAGGATATAAACCACAAATTCTCTATATAATCTTAACATAACATTGTCAATAATCTATTTTATGTATAATGCAATACCTACAAAATATTAACTTTATCATATTTTTTTTATCCATAGATTAGAAAATTAAGAAAGAAAGACAAAATAAATAAAGAAAAAATAGGTATGATTATATAGAAAATTTGTTGATTAAATTCATTTTTTCAGTTTTTCTCTTTTGAAACTCGAAGAAAAATTGGAGAAACGGATAAATTTGGCCAAAACTTGAAAAATATCATGAAATGGAAGGAAAATGGGTATTTTTCCCCATCAAATGAAACTTTCATTAACTATAATAGTTTTATCAACGGAAGGACTAAAAATACCAAAAAAAAAAAACAGTTTGAGGATCAAAACTAAAATTTTAAATTATTTGAGAACCAAAACTGCACAAACAGTAGCTTTGTTTGAAAACCAAAATCCCTATTATCCCTTCGTTTCTTAAAAACTTCATGCCACTTAGATTTCTTTCTTTCTTTCTTTCTTTTTTATTTTGAGTAGTACATCGATTTAACTAATATATCAATATAACTAAAAACTATAACAAATTACATTGATTGAATCGATAAATTAATATGAGTAAGAATAATAATAAATTACATTAAATCTGAATAAATCAATATGACTAAAAACACTAAAATTGCGTACAATAACTCACATAAAAATAATAAGACAAATACTAGTCACACATGCAGTGGGACTCGAACCCAAATCCAAACCCATAACTCAAACTTGTTCATGAGACATCATTCATAGTCTTACCCGCCAAACTAAAACATCATTGGTACAACACTTAGATTTCTCACACTGCCTCTTACGCATGAAGAAACTAATACAGACAGCCCATTTTTTCTTAATATACAGCAGAAACAACAAAAGTAGAAACTCAGCAGAATACAGGGGAAAAAGATTTGAAAGAGTACTTGCATCTACACAGAGCTGCACTGCAGGGTAATTGGGAGGCAGCAAAACGGATCTTCGACGATGATCCTTGCGCAACGACTGCGAGTATTAACCTCATCAAGGCAACAGCACTTCACGTTGCTGTCGGGACGGGAAAAGCAATTCATTTCGTCGAAAAGCTGGTTGCAGCTATGCCTGAAGAATCCATATCTGTCATGGACGATATTGGCGGCACTCCCTTAAGTGTTGCCGCAGCTGTTGGCAACGTAGCAGCAGCAACTATTATAGTTAACAGAATGCCCACTTCACTTTACGTTCCAAACGATTTCGGTAACTTCCCACTCCAAATTGCAGCCCTATATGCCCAAAAAGACATGCTTAAATACTTGATTTCTATCACCAAGGATGATTGTGATCTAAATCCATATGCTGGCCTGGCGGGACTTAGACTTCTTGTGTACGTCATTGATGCTGAATTTTTTGGTGAGCACGTTTGCATGTTCGCTACGATGCTTTTAGTTGAATGAGTTTAGATACTGATTAATGTCTTAATTTGGACAGAGATTGCATTGTACTTGGTGAAGAAGTACCCTGATTTGGCCAGACTAAAGCTTCCAGATAATACTTCTGCTTTGAAGAAGATTACTGCAAAGAAGTCTGTTTTTGTTAGCGAACAACGGTTCAACTTCTGGCAACGATGCATTTCCTATTGTGAGTGTCTCAACTCATATTTATTGTATATAAAACATCAATGACAATGGGAATTGTCAAAGTTCATATACATAGAGGATATATGGATCCGTTTTATCATAAAAGAAAGCTTACTTTTTTGGGACGAATATCATTCTCATCTTACCTTGAAGGTGTTTCTATGGAGACCATATCAAGACCTCAATTTACAAAAGGCTGTGACATAGAGAGCATGGCCCAAAACAGCCAAACAGGTAAAGTATTTCTTTCACTTTATTCATTACCTTATTAATTTTTAAACTTCAAAATGATTAGATTTGGCAAGTTTCGGAAGTACTTGCAGATCTTATAATCTAATGAATTAAGCAATTCCTTTTATGAAAACTTACATGTAATGCACCAATAGATCTTTTCTTATATCAGTTATTTGTCAGTTTATAATTTACAAACTTGGGCCATTCAGGTCAAACTCATCCTGTATTTGCTTCCTACTTTATGATCTGCTTTAATTCAAAATGTTCTTGTCAACAGCTATGGGCATATGTGAAGGAAAATTTTTCTAAGATTTGCATCGCTTAGCTTCTCTAGTTGACTTATTTCCACATAGAGACGTACTCTTTTAAACTCCTATTCCATTCTTACTCCATCTGTTTCGAGAAATGGTATCCACTAAGTTCCAAAGGCATTAACACTATGCAATTTGGCTCTAGCAAAGCATCTGTCTATTTTGTGATATTAATGTTCCCTTTTCCTGTCTACAGTTTTCCAGAGTTTGCAAGGCATGCTATTGAATGTCGTGGATGGATTAGGTAACATATAAAGGCCTTCAATCTTAATGCTGAGGCACACACGCACATGCAAACACACACATAAACTGGGCTGGCTGTGTAGAGTGGGGAAGTCTTTTTTCAGCCGGACACTCTGACATAAGATCAAACATTGGAGGTGGGACCATTGGATGGTCATATAATTTGCTTCGATAGTGCATGGATGCTTCCTAAATATGGTTTATTTATGACATGCTTCTCTTCCATCCTCAATGTGGTCAATTACACACAAAATTCATAGTTTGGTGTAAAGTAGGTTCCATTCAGTAATAGTCTTCATGTGAAATTCACTCGGTTTAGAAAATGTCTGAAGTTATGAGCATGGGAGAGGTTTGGACCTAGGAGTTGGAAAACATCTGAAGTCTAGACTTCAGGAATATTTGAATACACAAGCACATGAAATGGATCCATGCAACAGAAGACTCATTACAGGGCTGAGGTTGTTGGGCTCAAACCCACCGATAATCGAGTCAGTTACATGCTTATCGCAGCTAAAATTATCCAGCGGCTTGAGCTGATAGTATGTACAGTCTAGAACACCTTTTGTTATTATGCAGCAAACTTATGGTGCCTTATAAGTGCCTCACAATTTCTCTTTAGATAATACCTATGCCATTATAATATTGTTTTGATTTCGAGCCTCTGACCTTCTTAATCTACATGGGTATAAGTCCATGTACAATCACCTAAACTTATCTAAATGCTTCGATTTCAGGAGCAATAAAGAGCATAAAGGAGAAGACCTTGCTGAAGCAACAAGCTCTGGAAGTGGTTAAATGTTTGTGTAAGGAAATTGAATTGTTGAGTTTTATGGAAGCTAAAGACATTTACTTTGATGCCATCATGGTAGCAGCACAACTAGGGATCCATGAGGTTGTTGAAGAGATTGTCGGGACTTTCCCAAGTGCCATTTACTGTCTAACACCGGGTTCCAATCAGTATATCTTCCATGTTGCAGTTGAAAATCGCTCAAAACATGTCTATAATCTCATTTATCAAATGAGTGATCACAAACACTTGTACTCAGATTTACAAGACTCTAATGGGAACAACCTCTTGCATTTGGCTGGAAAATTAGCACCACCTCACAAACTCAACGAGATATCAGGTGCAGCTCTCCAGATGCAACATGAAATACAATGGTACAAGGTAATAAATTTTCATTCTTGCTGTATATATATTTCATTGAGTTTGATACTGTATACCTTTTGCATGTCTGCAACTAATGAACAGTTTCCGCTATTCTAGAATAAGATACCGTATTATACTAGTCGAAGCATAATTACTAGTACACTCTTTTGTTTTTCATTACCACTAGCTATTGCGCAGGAAGTGGAAAACTTTGTTCATCCTCATTCCAGAGAACGGCTAAACTATGCTGGGAAATCTCCAAAGATGGTTTTCACAGAGGAGCACAAAATCTTGAAAGAAGAAGGAGAGAAATGGATGAAAGACACATCAAACTCATGCACCATTGCAGCAGCTCTAATTGCTACCGTAATGTTTGCAGCAGCTATTACAGTTCCAGGTGGCAACGACAGCAGCAATGGTTTCCCCATCTTTTCAGGAAACAGTGCCTTCATAATGTTCGCCATATCAGATGCTGTCTCTCTATTTACATCGGCTACTTCTCTGTTGATGTTCCTAGCCATCCTGACATCACGTTATGCAGAAGAAGATTTCTTATACGTTCTGCCAAAGAGATTAATAATCGGCCTTGGAACCCTTTTCCTCTCAATAACTTTTATGATGGTAGCTTTTAGTGCGACTCTATATCTTGTGTTTGGTCGAAAGGAATCGTGGGTTCTTATTCCAGTTGGCGTACTTGCATGCTTGCCGGTCACTTCATTTGTGCTCTTGCAGTTCCCTCTTCTCGTTGATTTGGTATATTCAACTTATGGCCCTGGCATTTTCGGGAAACAAAGTAATCGTCCGTTCCATTGAGATTAAGCCATGTGAATCGTTGTTGGGAAGCTTAGCATGGATATAACATTTTGATCAGGAACTCCACTGAGTTGATGAAGCAAGTGAAGGGGCATGTCTTCCGAAAGTATGTATTAAGCTGCTGTTCTTTGTATTCTTGTACTATTATTTTTGTGTTGGAAATGTATTATTTCAATCCAACATTATACTGCTAGCATATGTTTTATTGTGAGGAAAGAAAATTGTAATTTTATTAATCTTTGCAGCCACCCTCATCATTTGGGGGATTGTTTATTGCAATTGTTGAAACTCTATCCTAATAAAAATAAGGATAAATTACAACAATTTTTCTTAAAATTTGATATAATTAACGAAATATTGTCAATACCCTCCTTATTTTAATAGTCATCTAATATATAGCCCAATCTGTTAGGTTTTCATCCATTTTTTATGATGAACGAATCAAAATGCCTTGTGGATTAAAAATTATAATTTTTTTTAAAAAAAATATTTATTCCTATATTGACTAAGTGGATAACTTTTTCATAAATTTTAAAATTTTTTCATCCATCCTATTCAATTTTTTTATAAGTTTTTTAATTTTCTTTAAAAAAAATAAATAAATACATTGAGGATAAAGTCAACAATTTCATACTTCCATCCAAAGATTACATAATTTCATCAAATATCATGAGGGTATTTATAATTTTTAAACATTGAAGAAATACTCGTGATTATACCAAATTTTAGGCAAGGTCGTTGTGATGTTCCCTAAAAGTAATTTTGAGCAATTTGGGCACAGGAGCAATTTATTTTCCCAGCCATTTAATATTAGGATCATTACACTCCCCTCCCTGAGGTTTGCTGTAATTACACTTAAAGTTCCTATAATTTGAAAAATTACATGTAGTGTAGCACCCCCTACTCGCTACATCTAATTATCATTATTTCATCATTTCTTTAATTAGAACTCTTTCTATAAGAAATTCTCTTTCAACTCGTAAAATAAATTCTAATTTATCAATATAATATATATCACAAAAAATAATAGATACCACAAAAAGTTTACATTTACTCTCACTAGATGTCCTCATATATATAACCTCAAGGTAAGTAGTATCACAATTTTAACCACAACCCAATAAAAGATTATAATATTTAACAACCAAATCGCCAAAACTCTAACTTCAGATATCACGGCTGACCCACCTAATAAAGAGGACGGCACCGCTCAAAGTCTAATATGGCTAATCAGTGTGACTTATTTCCTGAAAAGTGCGTGGCAAGAAATGAGCTGCCTACTCAATAAGTATAGCTAATCAGTCTCTCTATATATATATACACAGGCAACGATTTACGTACATGCAGTCACATCGACTAACAGTCATTCGTCATATAGCAACATCAGATATAAGCAGTAATACATACTCATAACTGTAAATCAATCAACAATATAATATTTGACATGTCGTTTATTAGTTAAGGGCCCTACTTACTCTAATTTGAGATGATGATATATCATGTACAGCACAGGATACCCGTTTTATGTGATATCCCCACACTCTTTTACTCTAGTTGTGTAGCAATATCAGCACAGGACATCACAAAAAGCATGGTATCCTGACACCACTGTGTGTAGCTAACAACACAGGATATTCCCCGCTGCCCAGAATACCCCGGTACTCGACGCGCCATGGTACCTAGCTCAATTCATATTTTTTCATATCACATCATCATCAATCACATTATCATAAATCATTGACTGTGTTCCCAACTAGATAAGCATCATCTTTTATTTTAATTCACGATCATCATTCTGTTCTTTATAATAATTACTCCTAATTTGATTTCATAACAACAATCAATTATACAATTATCACATAATCATATCTTGTATGTCCCTACATTACAATCACATAACACATAGTAACAATTTAATCAATATTATGGTAATCTAACAAATGATCCACAACTAATTGTATAAACAATCAATATACGAAATCCACGTATATAAATATAAAGTCAAGTTCACGATCACATCCAAGAATCAATATATATATATATATATATAAATACTACACTTATAGCTATGTATATAAATTCTATTAGCTATACTTACCTTAAATCCCAAAATGCTTCGATTTCACGAGGGACTGTTCAACCCTCTACTTTGTCGTCACATCCTGTAATAGAATATTATACATATAATCAATATATATAATATCATAAACGCTAAATAAAATATTACGTAATGTTCGTACATTTTCCACCAATCTTTTAATAATCTATTAAAGTCCAAACCCCTATTCCATTTTATTTTAGATAACTATATTTTCTAAGTTTGTCAATCATATAATTGATTTATCAACTATTCATAAGAATCCATTTAATCAAACCCCATATATATTTATAACTATCATTTTTAATAACATCCGTAAATTATATAACCACTGAAAACTCACTTTCCCTCTTTAATAACATAATATTTTTTAAATAAACTCTTCGAGGCATTTCTATGAATTTTTTGTCTATTTATCGTTGCTATACAATTTAATTAAGTAATAATACATAAAACCACATATTTGGTTAATCATTCCGATGAAATTGTGTAAATTAGCTATAATAATAATTAATTCTAAGAAATCTAATAATTTAATTAACCAACTATATCATTTTATATCAAATGTGATATTTAATTCGACACTAATTTAAATAGTCAAAATTATAAAATACTCTAATTAAATAGTACATCGCTCAATATAATCAATATTTAATAAACGAACTAATTAAATAATATAATTATATAAATTAAATAAAATTATAATTATAATTTCATACGTCTGTTTTCTCGTTCGGCCGAGAGAGGGAATTGCAATTTAGAATGTGTGTTGTGTGTGTAATTGTGCATGTGTATATGGTAATTGAGAAAGAGAGGAGAGAGAAGTGAGGTGGGCGCCGCCCACTCTATCCTCTCTCTCCCTTCTCCCATCATATATATATTTACATGTATATATATATATATATATATATCTGTTTATATATATTAATATATGTGTTTATATAATTATATATAATAATATTTTTATTATATTTATTTAATTAAATTTTCTCAAAATACTCATTACGTCCATTCTAATTTTCTTAATTAATATAATTTGTTTCCAAATATTATAACGAACTCCAATTTAATCTATTCAAATTTTATTATATCCCAAATTAAGTCTATAATTTATTTACTAATTAAATTTAAATTTTTAATAATTACCAATTAGTCTTCCAATTACGTAAAAAATTCTATAGATGTCACATGTAGCACCCTTGAAATCGACTTCCGTCTACAAATAAATCCCCCTATTGGTCAAAATTCACTAAATATGTCAATGTTAATAGAAAAACTGAATGAAAATTAATATTTACCTTCAATTGACTTATTACTAATTTATTTTAAAATAAATAATTTTTTTGAGGGAAGAGTTTGGCATCGAGTGAACTCCTAGTCGGAAGGCACGAGAGAGAGAGAGAGAAGGGGGGGAGGGGAACTTAGAGAATACATTAATATGAAACTATATAGATTCTTAAGTTGTTGAGTCAGTTGATTAATTAGTTAACGACCTAACCATTTTTTCAATCTTTTTGACCTTGGCTCCATGGGAGCAAGTCAGAAAGATTGAGAAATTGAACCATCTAATTCAATTCGTTCTCGCAAAAGTGGGAACAGATTTGTTGCTGAAAGGTATTTGCTTTTTCAATTGAGATGGTACAAACTAAACTATCCTTATAACAGTTAAATATACCTCCTTACATACATTAACACGTAAAGACGTATGAAATTAATTTCATTATAAAAACTTATTTTACCTACAATAAGTCAATCGAAGGTAAATATAATTTTTTTTTCAAAAATTTTATTAACATTAACAAATTCGGTAAATTTTATCTAAAGACTTGTTTGTTAAATAAAAACAAATCTCATAGGTGGTAAATATAATTTCTCAAACCATAAAAAATCTATATATAATAACACCAACCATCATGAAAGGGGAGAGTAATCATCCCTTTTTGGTCACATTGAAGATCACCCAACAATGAAATAAAGAAAACTGAACTAAACTACGGGACTTCGAAAAGATAGAGGAGTTGGTAAACAGAGTAATACGAGAATGATTGGAGTCAAATTAGTGCCAAATAACATCCTTTGATTCCAAAACTTATTTCTTACACCAATGAAATCAACTTAAATTGCAGCTATCTTACTTGTAAGAAGATTAGCAACGTATGAGGAGCAGAACTGTTCCAAGTTTTGATTGATTCATATAAACATGGATGTTTCATATGATCGAACAAGGCTGAAAATGTTAAGGGCTCAAAGCCACAGCAAACAAAATCGTTCGACCTCTGAAAATATCAAGACATATGTACAATCATGTCCATAACTTTCCGTTGCTACTGAAAATATCAAGCAGGTGAAGTGATCATTAAAACCCACACAAAAAGAATACTCCGGGGTCATGATCCTTGTTTTTTCTTTTAAGTAACGGCTAGCATGGCCAGAGCTGGAAACACAACCGCCGACTACGTTTTGAATATAACTACCAAGTTACCTGTTGAAGTAAAAGACCAGCTGAATGTCAACCATCAATATGTTAATTCAAGGCAAGGTGGATGAGTATCGGAGGGGTCCTAGGAGGAAATCTGGCACATCAATATGTTTTAATACAGGAGTCATCTTCAATCCAATAAGTTTTACTTGTGGATTTGAATGGCCATCAACAAACACACTTGTAACCTGCAAAAACAATCACCCATGTCATAACTTGCCCATTCAGGACAAACTATACAAAATTTACAATTATCCCTAATGAATAAGAGTAAGTACAATGCGAACAGTCTATGAGATCAATACAAGTTATTAAATTATTGAAGGAAACTATTCCCACGAGGACCATCAATCTAACAGTATTCAACCATCAAGATGCCAAAAGAAGGTTAAATTTAAAAAAAAAAGAAAAAGAAAAAGAAAAAGAAAGGGGGGGGAGAGAAATGAAGAAACTAAACTACCATTGAGATAGAACAGCAATAATCTGATCAAAAGGTAATATACATATATATGCATACATCAGCAAGATACTGTCTAGCCACCATGCATTCACCCTTTGAACATTTCCAACGAGTTTGAAACACCATGAGGGGTTAGAGGTAGGAAAATGGAGAGTTTCCCTTCCCCCTGATGTTCAATGGGTAAAATATAGTCTCAAGTAGCATCACATCCTTCTCAGGGCAAGATCAGCAA